>NC_088327.1:37055000-37412500 GCF_036884655.1 Musa acuminata AAA Group
TCAGTTTTATATTAGGATTTAACTATTTTATTAGTTTTCAAATAAATAAAAAACTCAAGACTTTGCTCATTGAATCAAAGAGAAAATAAACCTTAATTATCAAATGATTTGAATCACCCACCATCAGTGCCATCTAAATTACCATGCTGCTTTCTGTCGTCTAGATCATTCCAAGACCATAACAATATAAGAATTCAGCATTTATAGCAATCATAGCACGAGTCATTGCTGGAATAGCTTCATTAGAGGCTCTCCAAACACATATTTTGATTGTAGGAGGAAGATTCAACTTCCACAACTTCTTTCATATTCTATTCCTGAGCTCAGAAACAGAGGAGCTTACAACATGATTTCCATTATTTAGCACACTTGGCTGATTTAACTGTGAAGGCAAGCTTTAATTTAGACTGCCTTTTAGTCCTACATAGCTCAAAGGATGCCTGAGATTTGATTGGAGTCACATGAAAGGGAAAATTTCATGATTGGTGAGCCTTTAGGAATGTTAATTAGATTCAACTACTTAGATGAGTTCATTCAAACTTCTTAGCAAATTATGATTAGAATTTAGATTATGAATCTAAATAGGAAGAGGGATTATTAAAGAATTAGGATTTATCATTATAATATATCATATATCTCAAGGTTTTGATAAAAAGAAGAGGTATGAAAAAAATATATTTTTGATACTTTTGAGGTATACAGTAGATCCAAAGTGGACTGAAAGAAAAAGTATTTCTCTATTTATATAAGAGGGTATACAAATGATTCGAGACAATGATTCCTTGTATTTAGTTTTTCTCATATATTAATTTTTTTTTTTTTTGGAAATGTTGAACCACATTTCTCTCTCTATATCAGCTTTCTAATATATTATTTACTTATTAATATATGAGTTTCTCTCTCTTAACAACTTCGTATCAACTCCTTCTTTGGTTGAACTTAAGGTTACTCCTTGTGTTACACAGAGCTCTAGGATGGTGAGCCTTGATTAAGGCCTAATTCCCATGGATCCCCATAAAAAAATGAGTTGATTTATGATTGCCACTTCATAACGTATAACCTTTTTTCTCAATCCATAATGGATCTCTCCTTGTACATCTCAGATTCTGCTTTCGATTGATGGTGAAAGAAGAGCTATGGGCTTGCATTAAGATCTTAAAAACTAGATGATACATATAGCCTTTAGTTATATTCTTTTATTATTTACACTTATTTACTCTCTACGAGGAGAAATATCTTTTGTATATGAACAAATAGGTCATAACACATAGCAAAATTAAATGGAACCATAATAAAATAAAACACCAAGATATATATGGAAAACTCCTTCAATATGAAGGGTAAAAATCATGGGACAAACTAGAGATAATCTACTATAATAATAATGAATATACAAATCTCAATCTCTTGCCCAAAACCCTAGCAACAATCATAAGAGAATAACTGGGATACAAGGATCACGTCACTGTGCTTATTATCTAAATCCTCCGTAATTCTCCCCAAGTAATCATAATAAGAATCTACTATAGATTTGATCTAACCTGAGATGAGAACATTATTGGATAATTAAGAATAGTCTCTCTGCGTTGTCCTTATTTTCCTCCCTTTCTTTCTCTTTTGATTTCTGTCTTTTTCTCCTTCTTTTTGCTGCTGCAAGGATCTCCTCTACTACCCTCCCTATTTATGCCTATTTCTGTCTTTAAAACGCAGCCACCCACACCCTTCTAATATGAATTAGGATTAGATTAAGTGAGGAGATGGGCTGTAGACTGTTCAAGCCCACTATAGGCTGAATCTGTGAGCTGCCAGCCCAACAACCTTTCCATATCATCCAATTATTTACACTGATTTGTTGAATCTCGTATTTTGATGATGAAACTACTTGATATATGTTTATGATTTAATCTGCGTTTTGAGTAACGCAGGATACTTCGATCAGGATGAGACAATTAAAGCAGGAAAATCATGTTGTGCTGGAGGAACATATCAGAAGATTGGACGTCGGGCCGGTGGATCGGTCGACGTATCGACAGAAGGCTTCGGGCCATGGACTCGGGCATCGGGCCAAGAAGAGCGGGTATTGTGCCAAGGATATCGGAGTTGCAGAGTCAACTGGCCGATTGGGCAATAGGTTGCAGGAAAGGACGATGCGCCGAAGAATCGGACGAAGCGTCGAGGGACCAATGACATGCCGGACAACTTGGTTAATTGCTTAGGATTAATTGTCTCGATCGAAGTTTTTATTTTGAGTGTGCAGGATTAACTACGATGGAAGAAAGACAAGCAGCAGGAGTTGCGCCGGAGTCAAGTTCATGATCACGTTGGGAGTTCGAGAGTTCGACGGAAGTTCGGACGGTCGTCGGAGGTTCTGCGAGAACATATCCGAGAAGTCCAGAAGCTTGCCAAGCGAAGCTCGTCGGAACTCGCCAAGTGGATCGTCGCAAAGTCCAGGAGTTTGCCGGAAGTACGCAGGAGCATCACCGAGGGTTCATCGGATGATCGACGGAAGTTCGCCGGAAACTCGCCGGAAGAAGCGATTGACGCACCGAAGCAAAGCTGCAGAAATTGTCTTAGATTTAATCGTAGTTAGCACGTTGATTAAGTTGGAAAATGGGAGGTGATCCCTTTGGCTTAATGTTGGGGCAATTGGGCCCCTGAAAGACTGAAATTGGGCCGAATGGAACTAACCATTCGGACCCTGATTGCACCAGGAGGTGCAACCGCCTAGGCCAGGAGGTGGCACCGCCTGGGCTAAGCCTCCCAGCGAGACTGGGCGGTGCAACCTCCCCAGCCGGGAGGTGGCACCGCCTGAGCTCAGTCTTCGAGCAAGACTGGGCGGTGCAACCTCCCTGACAGAGAGGTGGCACCGCCTGAGCTCAGTCTTCGAGCAAGACTGGGCGGTGCAACCTCCCTGACAGAGAGGTGGCACCGCCTGAGCTCGGTCTTCGAGTTCTGCCAGGCGGTGCAACCTCTCCAGTCAAGAGGTGCAACCGCCTGATCCCGGAATTCCGGGATTTGATCGTTTTGAGCTCGAAATTTGAATTGGGTTGGGGCCTATAAATACCCCACCCATTCAGCACTGAAAAGATACAGACCTACACCGAAATCTTGATCTTTTCTGTGATTCTAAGAGCTCAAAAGTGTTGTAAAGCCTTTAAGTCTCCTCCTTCTGTTCTTCAAGTTCTTGAGTTGTAAAGTGAGGAGAGAAAGGTCTGTAAGGGTTGTCTCCTAAGCCCGTCAAAAGGAGTGAATCTGTAAGAGGGTAGTTGGCCTTCGCCTATTGAAGGAAGGCCTCTAGTTGACGTCGGTAACCTCATCGGTGGAGGAAGCCAAAAGTGGAGTAGGTCAAGACTGACCGAACCACTCTAAATCTCTGGTTTGCGTTTATTTTGAGCACTTTATCATTACTGCAAACCTCCTACATAGCTACTGCTCTCTGCGCTTTTACGAACGAGTTCTGTGCAGTTTACGTTCACGTCTTAATTCCATTTACAAACTGCAAACTGCTCTCTGCGCTTTTACGAACGAATTCTGTGCAGTTTACGTTTACGTCTTGATTCCATCTACAAACTGCAAACTGTCTCTCTGCGCTTTTACAAATGAGTTCTGTGCAGTTTACGTTTACGTCTTGATTTCACTTACAACTGCAAACTGTCTTCTGCGCTTTTTTACGAACATGGTTCTGTGCAGTTTACGTTTACGTCTTTTGATTTCATTTACAACTGCAAACTGTCTTCTGCGCTTTTACGAACAAGGTTCTGTGCAGTTTACGTTTACGTCTTGATTTCATTTAGAACTGTAAACTGTCATCTGCGTTTAGACGCAAACTGCGTTTAGACGTAAACTGCGCTTAGACGCAAACTGCGTTCAGACGCAAACTGCGTTTAGACGTAAACTGCGCTTAGACGCAAACTGTGTTTAGACGCAAACTGCGCTTAGACGCAAACTACGTTTCGACGCAAACTGTGTTTAGACGCAAACTGCGCTTAAACGCAATCTGCGCTTAATCTTAAGTAATCTTAAAATCGGCTTTTACATCGAAATCGTTTTTATCGAACGAACGCAGCTTTCATTTTTAATCGCTGAAAGATTTCCGCTGCACTAATTCACCCCCCTCTTAGTGCTCTCGATCCTAACATGATTAACTCCCTATAAGAAGTTGCAAAATTGCATGAAGGAAGCCCATTACAAGCAATACAACAATTACAAACAACTAAATAGAACCTCCCAAGAATTTGAGTATGTTATTACACTCTTATCTAGTGGATTTAGAACCATTATTCATCCCTGGCTTCCAAACCTAGTCTGGTATCAATAATGATTCTGCAATGGTGCCAAATTCAGTATACATACCTCTTCCAAGAAATGATTTTGAAACTTTAAACTTACTATATACAAACACATCAAGAATCCTTTAGTAAATTTGCTTCCCAAACTTTTCTTAAGCTAAACTAAGTAGGAATTTTTTTTTTTTTTGGGCAATCATATCATTTCATCTGGACATTGTATGTGGGCAAGCTATATATATCCTCCTATATAGTTAAGTACTTTTAATTATAATATTTGTTATTATCATTCCTCACCCAAGGTCGAGTTATAGATAATTCGAGAGTCGCTCATCTTATAGACCAATTTGTTTATAATTGATAAGGTCTTTGTTGACAACATTATCCCCCATTTTGATATCTTTTCCCTTTCCTTCCTAACAAACGTTTCATTTCTCATTTCTTTTCCAACTTTCTCTTTATTAGAATTATCAATTATCTTATGAATAATAGATAAATTTAATTTTTTTAAAAAAAAATTAATTAGATTTTTATTCACTTTAGTATGATACATGGACAATGGAGATTATGATCGAACGTAGAAGGCTCATCATAATCACTTATGTATTTCTTATAAATATCCAAGGAATTAAGTGCTACACCGTCTCCCTCTTCGTTAGTTATATGATTTAACAAAGTTGATGAATCTTCTATTATACTTGTAATCAAGCTGCTTAAAACCAGAAATCATCATATTCGCTTATGTTTGTATACTTTCGACTCAAATAGAATTTTATCTTAAATAATTAAATAAAAATGAGATATGAGAAAATTGGTGAGGAACACACGACCATCTCATCACAGGATCTACTAAACTTAGACCAGAAGTAAATTGAAGTAGAACATAAGACAAGAAAAGGAGAATAAGTGCCCTTTTGGTCTTTCCAAAATTTCATTTTATTAGGGTACTTCTTTCCTTCTGTCAAACTTTGTTTCTTTTTTTTCATCTCGTTTACTTCGTAATCATTCTTCACAGCCTGAGTTGGCATCCATGAAAGGTTTTCTCTTGAATTGATCAGCGATTAAGGATAGTTTAAAGTGACTCATGGAAGAAGTAAAGAAAAAGGTGGAGATTAAAGTTGATTAAGATGATGAAAATGAGATTTGAGCTGAGTATAATTCATCCAAATCTTTATCAATCAAGGTAGCTAACACCTTTATGATGATAACTTTAAATCTCATAGGCTTGGAGGATTATATAAAAAAACATACAAAGTTAACTTATCAATGGAGCATTTTTATCTTTTAAAATATCTAAAATATTTCTTTGCTCCTTAACAGTGCGAAACAGTGAAAAAGTATAATTTTTCTTAAATGGTAAGTGGTTAAGGTTTTCTTTTCTTTTATAATTTTTAAAATATTACTTTTATTCTTGAACATTATTATAAAGGGAGGGAAAATATAAGCCTTTTAAAAATGATAACCGATGATGATGAAGGATCATATGATTTTGTGAATAACAAAGAATTAATCGATTAAGTCACTTAACATATTCAAAATTTTATCAAATAAGGTATTGAATCCTAATCTTTGTTGTTGTGTGTATCTCTATTATTATCAATTGATTATTTGAAAATGAGTTTGATATAACCAATATTTTAGTTATTAAATCTTGAACATTTTATCTTAAACAAAAATTTTAGTGTTTGGCTTTTACCAAATCGTATCCCCTTAATTGATTTTTATCTTGGGGTCATCATTTTTTGTCAATTCGATGAAATACTCCTCCTCCTCTATCATCAACCTTTGATTTAATCGCTCTAGTCGCACATCCTCTCCTTCTGTCCTTTCTCCCTTCCTCCTTTTCTCGTGTTGCCCATGTTGTCTTTGTGTTAGCACCCTCGTTGTCTACCTTGTGCCCTTGCCACTTGCTTTCAACAAGGGTCCTTATGAGCAAGGTCAAAAGCTCCTATCTTCGACCGTGAGAAAGAGAGAGTAGCAATCATAGTAATTTCAACCTTGCTAAGAGAAGCGAATGGCAAGGGCAATGAAAGAGGAGGGTGAAGAAAAAGAGGGATAATGCTATTTGTGATGAGAGTAAGAGAAAACAAAGACAACAACGGTGGGAGATGACAATAATGGTGATGATAATCGAAGGCTAGTGGAGGAGGAGAGATATTTTTCACTAAAATGATAAAAAAATATTTATAGATAAAAATTAATTATAAAATCATAATTTGATAAAAGCCTAACACTAAATTTTTTTAGATAAAACATCCTACGATATACTATTATTATATCAATTCAGAGTATCTGTATGATCTCTTATACTAAAGAGATTGATTTTCGATAAAAATATTAAAATAAAATAGTTAAATAATAATCATAGTAATAATAATAATAATCATAAGAATTATATATATAATTCAGAGTATTTTGATGATCTCTCATGCTAAAGAGATTGATTTACGATAAAATATTAAAATAAAATATTTTAAAATAAAATATTTAAACAATAATCATAGTAATAATAATAATCATAATAATTTTATCCAAAGTTAACCATCGTCCCTTCCATATTTATCAATTTAAAAAAAGAAAATATAAAAGAAGCAGAAATGCGATGCTGTTTAGCCCATAAAAGCTAGTCCACTGGTCTTCCACGTTTCTCTGCCTCTCCGACCCAATGACCGAGCCCGTGCCCTTCGAAACCCTTTTCCCTGGCGAAAGCTACCCGTCTCTCCACCAAAACCCTAACCCTCTCCCTCTCCCTCTCCCTCTCCCTCTGCGGGTCTCTTACACGTCCCACTCATCGGAGGCACCGCCATGGGAGGCTCTCGCTCGAGTTTGGCTCTCTTCTCTACCTATGAGCCACCAACCTTCGGTTGCGGAGATCGACGCCTGGATCGAATCGAACCGTGCCTCTCTTCCGGATGACCTCCAGTCTGTTCCCCGCCTCCATCTCCATCACCGGATTCTCTCCCTCCATGATCCTTCCCGCAGCTTGAATCAGGTGCTTGCCTGAAGCCAGCAGCTTCGTCGTTCAAAAGCCTGTTACTTCCTTTAAATACTTGAGTTTGGTCTCCCTGCAGGTTGATCTGAGTAATGAGGCGGAGTTCCCGTATCGATTTCAACGCACGGACTTGTGGAAACCTGTTTATAGATGGTTGGAATCATTGGATAAAGACGTGCTGGTCAATGCAAAAGAGATATCAGAATGGTTGGCAGCAAACCCGGAGGTCACGGAGAGGTTGTTCTCCAAGCATTCTCGGTACCATATGATGCACTACATTCAGAGAATGCATTTAAAATTGCTCAAAAAGAGGGGGAAGTTGCCAAAGGTGCTAAGTTTGACCATTTTACTGGAACATTTCTTCTTCATGTTTGCTTTTCTTAGTTGAGATTAGCAGCCGCCTTAATGATCAGTTAAAGCATGCTCTATCTGGGTTTGTTTTTTCAATTACAAATCTTGTATTGTCCTGTGCAAGTGTGATTACTGAATGCTGGAAATTTTGCCAATGTTATTGATGAATAATCTTTCTACTGGTTGAAATAAATTTCCACTTCACATTTGTGTATTTGTTGGCTAGTGTAGCTAGAATACCTTGTAAGATTAATCATGGCCATGTTTTCACAGTGCCAAAGTGAACAAAATAATTTGTAATGATGATATCATAAATTGTTAGTCACTGCTTATCATTTGCCTTTGTACTATGTTCGAAACATTAACTGTTTAGAACTCTTGCAATTTTAAAATTTGTTTTTTTTTTTCTGCCTTGCATGTTCTTCAGTTTTCTTTGCATTGATAAACTCCGAGTTATATTTCATGTAGCTTGATCTCATTTATTTGTGTTATTAATATTTTGCTTTTTTAGACCATTGGTTAATTGGTTGATATGGATGTAATCCTAGTTTACTAGAGTATATCAGAATCACGATCCCATAATTTTAATCACAATATCTAATTGCTTCTTACGTAATGGTCTTTGGATCCGAGTGGAGATAGATATGTATAGCTAAGGTAAACTTTGGAAAACTTTGAATATTGCTCGTTATTTTCTGTATCTTTGAATTTGTCATAGAGCAATCTCAAGAACTCAATGCATCGCACTTTGTTTTCCTGATGCACACATGATGCAAAATATGACACATGTTTATGACAAATCATCTTCTATGATGTAATTGCATGTGTGGTATGAAAAATCAACTCTACCACTGGATTGTCTATTTTCAGAGCACTTGGTTATCATAACAACATGATTACCAAGTCACAACTTTAAACTATGGAGACACTACTTTCTTTGGCCACACTGGTCCTATCAACAAAGAACAGAATAGCTCCTATTCTTGTTCTGGACGATTGGGTTTGGGAAAATGAATTGTTCACATTATATATTTGCTATTGTAATATCTAGAAATTAGGTATTCAAGCTCCTATTCTTGGCTCATAGTTTTAAACCAGATCATTCTAGCACAAACAATATTTCACTCTTATTGTTACATATATAGGTCAAGTTCACAGTTTTTTTTACATAGGGAATACAATTTACTTATTCTAAGGAAGTGGTCACTAGCGTATTAATATTTAAGTATTTGGATAAAAATATGATTTTGAGAGATTGGTCAGTCTTTGAATCTCCTAGAAACTGGGAATTAATCAGGATCAGTTGGGAGTGAATTGATCCATGGGCTCATCTAGGATAATTGCGGTTCCAGTCCAATCTTGCTGCTTGTGAGCTATGTATCCAATCTAAAAATCCATCTGACTAAGGAGAACACTATATGCACAGGTTATCCAATATTTATGGTTTTTTATTTTCATAGAACTCAAGATAATTTTATTTAGACTTTTCGAAGAAATTTTCTAGGAAGATTATACGCTTCATATATATTGTTCTTTTAGTTCAAACTTCTGAAATATCATTAAGCATGACTCATGTTCAGTCTTGATAGTCTGACAAACTTCAAACTATTAAAAATATGAGAATGCATCACTTACGCTTGGGATGTGTCATCATGTCTTGATATGCCAAAACAGAGTTTGAACCAGATTTGTAAGAAGATTATATAATCCTAAGCATAATCTAATCAGATGATTCAACACTGGCTAGTCTGAACAAGGGCATCTCGTCAAAGCATTATAATAAATAACCAATTTTTATATGTATGGTTACACAATTTGAACCTTAACGAGAAATTGTGATTTCTGGTATGGTTCTTGAACAATCGCTTGCATGCTCCAAATGTTTGCGTATAGTTCTAATGCTTTTGAAGGATTCTGGAGATAATGTAAATTTCAAATGATCACTGAAAAATAAATTTAATTAAATGTCTAACCTTTAAATTGATTCAACATCCAATAATATCCCATCTGGATTTTGATAATCTGCACATAGATCTTTCATAATTAATTGAAGCTCCAGATATTTAGAACCTCAATCTGCTTACTTAGTTCATGGCTTTAAAACTCTGTTTCTCCTGAAATGGTAACAAGAACAATAGAGGTATCATATCATATGTTCCAAAAGTGAGGAAGAAGGGGAGAATAGGAAAGAAGAGAAACGGGACCCATGGTTGTCAAGTGATCAGCTATGACCCAAAGAGAGATAGGTGGCTTAGAAGCTTGAAACATAATGTGTGTGTGTGTGGGAGACAGTGAAATACACTTAAGTAGAGGTAGATATGGTTTGGTTTGTTTATCACAATAATGCATCAAGTTTAATGGGTCTTTGGTGCTGCAATGTTAGCAAATTGTGCTATATTATTATTCTATTCATTTTCTGCTCATCATAGTAATTATGATGCTTATGTTGTGACCTCATTTATAAAATGTGAATTTTATTTTCTTTCTTATTAAATATGATTAACTGAACATGCTTATGCACTCATGGTCAAGTTTGGTTTGGTCTGGTGTTCCCAAGTGTTGCAGCACTTGTAGTAACATGCAAAAAGACATAAGTTGTCACTTTTGATGCGTAATGACTGATATGTTCATTACACCGTAGTATTTTTGATTGATAATTGATATGTAGCTGTGGGATACTATTGTGGAACTCCACAAAGAAAACAAAAATTATCCATGTCTCATGGATTTTGGTCGAGGATGTTGAAGTTGCGATATTGATTATGTGTACCCTCCTGTCTTCTCTAAAATGGTTCCACAGAACCCAATTTAAAAATTCTTTTTGGCACATTTATCTGCCTACACTGACAGGAAACATTGAACAAGAGAGAACTCAGATTGATGAAAAGGAATGGTGCTAGATTTCTGAACTTATCTTTTCAATGATGACAAAGCTGCATCTTTTTACTCACAAAAGCAGTATCATCAAGTCCAAACACATGGCCGTTTGGGTTTTCCTCCATTTCTCTTATCTTCTATTCTTGTACTTTCTCCATCTCTCTTTTCCTGTGTTTTTTCTTACTATACTAAGCAACATACTTTGTTTCCATTTTCTTTTATCCTTTTCATATGTTATTATACTTATCTTTGCCATGTGAATGACTATCAAGCTAATCTTGTTGCGCCATGGAAAGTTTTTTTTTTCTAAATTATATCTCAAAGATCGAGACAATCATGGGCTTCAAAAAATTTGTCCATAGTTGGTGATGGATGGAGAAAGTCAAGCAGAAAACATAATGTGACCAATTTAATGGCTTCATAAGAGACTCCTGTGTTCTTGAAAGCTATTGATACAACTGATGAAATTAATAATCCTAATTTTTGTTGCAAGATTATTGGTTTATCTAGCACCATATATGGTACAGCTAATTCAAATGATGCATCATTTTGTGAGGCAGAAGGCAGGAAATGAACACATTTTTGTCAATATTGAATATGTCTGCATGCTATAATGCAATCTGGAGCAACATGCAAATGAGAGGAGGCTATTAGATTGGGCAAACAGAGATGTACGCTTAATTAGAATCTTTTGGCCAGTATTGAATAGCAATGTACACAGAATCTTAAAGTTGATGTTTCTTGTCATGGTAACTAACTTCTCTAAGTGTGAAATTAAACTATTATGTGTCAGGAACCTTCTTATTCATGATAACCGATGAGCATCAAGAGTTTTATAAACTTGAAATACCCAAAAGACCTAGAAGGTCATAGAACTCTTGCATAGCTATGTACTTTTGGAGCAAATTTACTTATTTGACAATAAAACCTAAATCTTCCATGTTATAGGCCACAATACTAATAAGTTGATGGCTTAATGCTTTATATAACATATGAAAACATGGTTTGATTATTGAAGGAAGTGCTGAGAAGAATAATATTTTCTTTATGAAAGTAATTTTGTGATATGTTTCATAAAGTACAACTGCAATGAACAAATAAGATTAGCATGCTTCTACCTGAAAATTATTGTGAAGGTGGTTCAGTGAATATTATATGTCATCTTGATGTGGAGTCTTGTAGGTGGTGCAATTTTTTCGTTCATTCATCTGAATAAATTTCGTTATTAGCACGGACAATTTTGTACACTGCAGACAACTTTGTCCAAGCACAAGCTCTTTGTTCATGGGACTATTTTCATCCTACATCATGATGGTGTAATTTAGTGTGCAATGCATCATTGACAGTATAGGTACTTGTTTTGTGCTTAGCATGAGGAATAGTAATATCTATATTGGGTACTTTTGCTGGCTAATATTATCTGACAACCATTGTAAATTGTCTTTTATTACTGACTTATAACAAAATTATTTTGTTGCTTCTCCACCTTGTCCAGAAAGAAATTAGAGCATTTTTGTGCTAATAGCTGATAGGAGAAGATGTCAGTGGTCATCAAAACATATCAAGGGTAACTTTATGTACACAAATATGTTGCTTATAATTATTGGAAGATGATTACTTACTGGATAGTCCTTCATTGTATAGAGATGTTGGTGGCGAAGTTTTAATTTTTGATGGGGAACTAACAAATTTGTCTCTTCATGACTTGATCATAGAGGTGGTGAAATTCGATTCCATAAACTAGGACTAGGAACTTAGGTTAAGTCTTTTGTCATGTTATTGTTCGATGCTCTGGCCTATGGGTGTTTTTTTGTGTACATACTGATTTGAACTTCCTTAAGCAATATACTGTGAAGCATTTGGTTTCCTTGGTTAAGATATGTTTAACCATTTATTAGAAAGTGTAGTGCCATATGGATAGAATTCTCTTTGTTCACACACACACACACACACACACACACATATATATGTATATATATGTATATATATGTATATGTATGTATATACTAGTGATTTAAAAAGGCGCTCGGGCGAGGCGAGATGAGACCCAACTCGCCTCGCCCGAGCGCCTCATTTAATGGCTAGGTAGCGGGCTTCAAAGAGGTGCCGCTTAGGCGCTCGCCCGAGCCCAAGCGCGAGGCGCTTCGGGCGAGTGCTCAGTTTAAACCAGGTGACTGGCTGCGGCAACGACAACGGAGAGGGGCAGCGAGCGCTCGATTAGTTGGTTCGATTGAACCAACTAACACATACATATCAGCCTCCCCCTCGCGACTTCCCCTAACCCTACGCCTGATTCCGTTGTCTCTCTCTACCGTTGCCACTGTTGTTGCCTCTCTCCGCTACCATTGCTTCTCTTCGTTATCGCTGCTTTCCGCTACCGCTGTCGTTGTTTTCCACTTCCATTACCGCTGCTCTCCGTTGCCACTACCATTGCCTCTCTCCGCTGCCACTGCTCTCCGTTGTTGCCCGCTATCGCTGCTCTCCGCTACTGCTTGTTGCTGCTGTCGTTGCTCTCAGGCAACAGCCTCTTGTCCGCGACTCAGTTCTCACCTCATCTCGGTCTCCTCACACTCTACTCTTCTCTTCTACTATTAACAGTAGAAAATATTTTAAAATATTAAAATATATTTATGTTTTAATATTTTAGAGTGCCTTGCTTCGCTCGATTGAGCGCCTAGTGCCTCAGGTGTTTTGGGACCTCGGCGCCTAGCACTTTTTAAATAACCGATATATATATATATATATATATATATATATATATATATATATATATATATATATATATATAGCCCCATAACTTGGGGAGAAGGGGTGTCTCCTCACAAAGGGGGTTGAGTGACCAGGCTCGGGTGATTATTTACCAAAGACACAAGTCTTTGCAAAGTCGTAAGGCCATGCATGGGGGTTGACACCTGCCTAGTGCTAGAAGGTCAAGGAAGTTGGTGACCTAATGATAGGGGAGCCAGCGATTGAAGCCTCCGTGAGCGGCGGCCGTAACTATAGTGGTCCTTAGGTAGTGATACTCTTTTTCGGGTAAGATTCGACCCGCACAAAAGGCATAACGATCTGGGAACTATCTAAGATAGAGGCTCGGTGTAATAGACATGTTTGTGAAGATGAGGACTATCCACACCTAGACAAAAAGGCCCTATGAAGCTTTACTGTTCCTTAGGATTGGCCTTTGGGCCTTTCTTGTGCAGCTTAGGTGAAAAGCAAAGTATATATGTTTACACTTGTTTATGTTTTGTTACTTTTTGGCTGTGACCTTATAGGAATGTTCTTTAATATTTCCATACTGCTAATGTCCTGCATCTAAAAGTGAAATCACATGCTTGGGAGATTTTAATTGATTGTTTTTGTTGTGAGGGTTTTGGAGTGTTGGTCTCACAATAAGGCTGTCATTTTGTGACTTGGATGACCAGTGAGTCCGGGAAGCTACCTCTCTGCTGGCAGATAAAGACACATGTATTGACCCTCCCCATTTTGTTGTACACTAGGCCACCTTTTTTATTTTGTGGGTTTTCAGTTAGTATCTTGATCTGCTTGCATTAGCTAGGAAACCTCTTCTCCATTTATATCAATAGATCCCCCTTTTCGTTTCACATAATTTATATATGTAGGATGAGATGTTAGTTTAACTTTTAACATAAAAACGTTGATATTTAGATTTTGTTTATATATTTGTTGTTCTGGACCATGAATTAAATTATAATGTCACCTATGGGATCTTAATGACTTAATCAATTGTCTTTGTTGAATATGGTTGATTCATTTGTCACTTTCCAGGGAAGATTCACATTCTCGTGACACTCCTGTTATGCTTATGGATTTTGTTTTTACGGAGCTCTCAGTATTTGATTTTGAGTATACCAATTTAAGAAAAATTAACAATTATGAGAACAGGGTCTTCAACTATCAGCTGCGAGGGCTTCGGTAAAGTCTGTGAATGGTGGGGTGATGACAAGGGAAATTACTCTTCAACGTACGATTTCCACTAAATTATTTTGTGAAAGTATTTTCTTTTGCAATGGTATTAGATCATATCTTAAATAGTGTTTTTAGCTGGAATACTATTCTTTTTTAACCTTTGTATTATCTTGTGCATTATAGTATGTGATCACAACATCTTTTGCTAGCTTTATATTCAAGCAAAAACTTAAAAGAAATATGAATTGTTTGAAGAAATTGTTGCCATTGCATGCAAGCTGATCAAAAGATATGGATGCCTGGTTAAGAAAGTGGCATACATCATTAGCGATCAACAAATTAAACTTTTGATAAACATTGACTCATTGTTGAGATGAATTAGTTCTAAAAGTACACTTACTCATCTCCATAGAGTTTTTGAAAATGATGTTTCGACAATTTTTAGCTTAAAGAAATGTGTACTTTGTGAATGTCTTTGATTCATATCTAGTCAAATCCAAGGCCATCGATGGAGGCAATACATTTTCAATTCCTTCTACTCCATATATGTTTATAAGTAGATGAATTATGTGAAGATTATACAATCAACACTCAATACATTTTATCCTGTACTGGAGCTACACCTAATTGTTCGTGGATGAAAATATTTCTTATTCTTTTTTTTTTCTTGGTACACTGCATATTCACATCTCAGCTGCACTAACCTATTCTACTTGTTATTCCTTAAATTCTCAACTTCCAATCCATAATGCATTAGTTTTCTTTACAATTTTCTTAATTCTAAAGAGCAATGTGATTGGTTGCTTTTTTGATTAATTTGAAAAATTACTTGTATGAAGTAAAATAGTATATCTCTATTCTAGTCCTTGTGTAGTTTGTTATGAATGGTTTAAGTGTACCTAGGGAAAAGAGAGCTCTAATGGCTTAGTTCTTGAATTTACTCCTAAAATTTGAGAGGTTATTCAAGCATTTTAGTTGGTTATATCTATTCAACTTCCATAGTAGAAAAGCAAGTTTAGTGGCTTGGAACGCTAGCTCTTTACCAAAAGTGAAATTGGATATAAAACTTTATGGTCACACTTTACTTTTAGGGGTTTCTGTCATACAGTCAGAGCTCTGCGACCTTACTATATCCACTTGGTTGTTTAGATCAACATCAGCATGTTTTTTAGAATTAAAATATCCATACTTGATTTTCATTCGCATCTTTGGTTTATGGTTAGTCCTATGTGGATGCATGATGAATTAAATTCTACCAGTACTTTAATGAAGACAATTTCTAACAATTTAGTGTTTATAACCTTTTCACAAGTTGGACTTAGTGACAGCTAAATTATGATGCCTTTATGTAAATCTAATTATGGCAGAATTGACTAATTTCCAGTATCTAGTTCTGCCAAATGTCTTCTAGAACAGTAATATTGTTGGTTTTAGTATCCCATCCGCAACCACTTCATGGTGCTTGTCAGACTATTTTGAAAGATCCCATATCCCATATTTTGGGATATGAGATCTTTAAAAATAGTCCTCCAAGTTCTACCGGGAAACATTCTGATCAAATTATTCTTCCTTTGGTAACCTCCTTGACCATGATATCAAAAAAAGCTTTTTACATCACTGCCGAAATTGCAGGATCCTGCATCTCGGTTATCAAATTGCATCTACAAGCATCAATTTAGAAAAAAAACAAGTGGCTAGTATAATCACTTCATTATTATATAATTAAATAAAATTTGTCTTTTAGGAACACCTCCATCTCAGCTTTGCAGGATCCATTAAGATCGCTTACAAACAGATTGTTAAAGTAAAAAAAAATGATCTTGACAATTAACTAATTGAAAAAAAGAACACACTTCTCAATAATGCAAAATAAAACAGCTGAGTTGAATATATGGAAAAAAGACAACAGGGTTTATTATAATTTCCCTGCAACTGTAATTATTTTTGACTGGGTTTGTGAATGTTTAGCTAGTTTTCTCATGATATGTTGTGTTACTTTTCTCTTTATTGTTTTCTGTTTGGTGGTTGGAAGAATACACACATCTTTCTTTGCTTTTGCATGATTGTCCCACTGTGGTAATGCTATCTGCCTGGGGAAGGAACACCTACAGAAAAATGTACATGTAGTACAGTGCTCATTTGCTACCTCTTATGTTCTTTTCAGGCAAACTTCCAAACAGTACAAGGGAGAATGGAACAGTATTGCACAAAAACAAAGAAGCTTTTCTTCGATATGAACTGTAAGTGGCAAAATTGTATCTTTTCATATTACTGATTTTAGTATGACACTTGCATTCAGTAATATTTTGATATTTCCAGTTTAACAGATTTGCAGAACCAGCTAACAAGTGTCCTCTTAAAGCAAAAGCATGCAATGAATTCTAAAAATTCCTACCCATCCTGTTTGGTAGAACAAATGCCTGGAAATGCTACCACTTCTCAATCATCCGATAAAGGTAGCAAAGATGCTTGTTGCCAGATTGTTCCTGGGGATGCATCTCTCAATCAAGGTGTGGTGAATATTCATGTCACTGAACTGTCAAAAACTACAATACTATCAGAGATCAAGAGTGGGCAAAAAAGAAAGCAAAGTCCTATCATTGTGACTCCTGCATGGTCTTATAGTGAAGCATCATCTGGTATGTTCCTCTAATTCTGAGGTTGTATAGGCTAGACCTTGTCATTTGCAGTTTCAGTGTTCGGCATGTTGATATTTTACACCTTTTAGAAATTATTTCTTAGAAGTATAAGTTGCAAATTGTATATCAATTGATCACAATTATACATTTTTCTGGTTGCTACTTATTTTTTTATTCAGGATATAACATCACCAACTGCATGCAGAATCTTTTACCTTGCCTTTTCTAATATACTCTTTTCAGAAGATTCTGAATTGATAGTATGATAAAAAATTCATTTTTGCAGCATGTCAACATAGCACTGTAGTGAGTGCTACAACCTTAAAACTTCATTTGTTGTTTTGAACTTTTGATAACTTGAGCGATCAACTGTCTTTGCTTGTTATCAGCTTGTTCTTGCTGTGAGTAACAACTCCTACCAATATTTTATCAATGAGTGTTGATGATGGAATTTCTCTTTTCCATTGCTAATTTGCTAGATATTTGTCTTTTACCGATTTAAGCATGCTTGATGTAGAATTTTATTATGTATGATAGGAAGCATGTATCATTTATATTAAAATGAAAACTATACAACGATAATAACAAGAACAACAACAACGATAAAACCGTAAGTTGCAACTATTTGGGGTCGGTTACATGAATCTTTTGTTATCGTTGAGATCTATATAAAGTCATATATTAAGTTAAGATTATTTAAATCTTTATTTATAGTTTTTATTAAAATCTTTTTAGATCCCCTCTATCTCTCCTCATTCTAGGGTTTATCGTACCATAGAATATCATGTGGTACAACAAGTGACTGATATGCAGACCACCTTGTACCGGATAGTATATACTAAATGGCTCTGTATCGTTCGATATGGTTTTGTACCACTCGGTAACGGTCGGAATTTGACTGTTATCGACTTGTGCCAATCGGTAATGATCGAATTTCGACTACTACTGACGAATTACTCAGATCTGACCCTTTTCAATAGTTAGATCCATTTAAAAGGATTTTTAAACCCTTTCCTCCTCCTCTTTCACCGCTTTTCACTCTCTGAAACTACTATACTCTCTCAATCTCTTTCTCACTCTTTTATCTAATTCTCACATTTGCACTCTCTAAAACTTCATAAAGTTGCGATTTGTGGATTAGATCAAGCTTGGAAGGTTAATTAGGGCGGATTAACACCTAAGTTAAGGAATAACTTTTTAATCAAAGGTATGTAGATAGTTTCTCAATCATATCTAGCAACCTGCTCATCTTGAGACATGACGGTGACTTGTACAATAGTGCCTTGATCGATGATGGTTGCGTTATTGGGGAGTCGATGATTCTGTTTATACAGTTTGAGGGTGGTACATGGATCAAGGAGCAGTATTTTCTATATGCCACCCAAGATTTAGATCATGGAGCTTGACATGATAGTTGGTCATTCATTTACGAGTAGCAGTACGATGATAGTTGGTCATTCTTCTTCGAGTAGCAATATGGTGATAAATCTGATGATACAGAGTAGTAAATTAGTGACATAAGTAAAGTTTCGACATTCTTCATGCTTCGCACCAATACATGCCACAATCATACTTGCCTTAAGAGTTGTTTTGAACATGTGTGGTTTACGACAATCCAGTGATTTCAATAGGCGCTCGAGCGCTTGCCTAGGCGGGCGAGGCGAGGCGAGGCTCGAGCGCCTCGCTTCATTTCCATGCGACGCGCTTCAAAGAGGCGCCGCTTGGGCGCTCGCCCGAGCCTAGGCGCCGGGCGCTTCGGGTGAGCTCTTGGGTTAAACTAGGCGATCGAACCAGCGTTTTAGGTCTGGTTCGGTCTCCGGTGCTTTAGTTGGTTCAATCGATATTAGCGTGACTTCCCCAACCCTAACCCTGCTCGTCGTTCACGCTACTACCGTCGCTGCTCGCTGCTGCTGTCGCCACTCTCGCTGCTGCTGTCGCTCTCGCTGCCGCTCTCGTTGTCGCTCTCGCTACCGTTACCGCTACTGTTGTCATCGCTCGTCGCTCTCGCTGCCACCGCTATCGCTCCCATTGTCGTCGCTCGCCACTCCTGCTCCCGTTGCCATTGCTACCATTGCCACTGTCTTCGCTCGCCGCTTCCGCTCCTGCTCCCGTTACTGCTACCGCTGTTCGCTGCTACTGTTGCCACTGTCCCCGCTCCCGTTCTCGCTGCTTGCTGCTGCCGGTGCCACTGTCGTCTCTTGCTGCTCCCGTTGTCGTTGTTGCCGCTATCATCACTCGCAGCTGTTGCTCCCGCTCTTCTCAGTCAACACTCTCAGTCTTCCGACTCTTCCCTTACACTCTTCTCCTATTTCGATAGTATATTGTTAACAATATACAATATACTGTTAACTGTATTCTAGTAATAGTATTTGTATTTATTAGATTAATTTAATAGCATATTTTGATTTAAAAATTTAAATAATTATATTTATTAATTATATTGTATATTTTTATATTTTAGCACCTCACTTCGCTCGAGCGAGCGCCTAGCGCCTCGGGCGTTTTTGGACCTTGGCGCATAGCGCTTTTTAAATCACTACGCCAATCATGCTATTATCATCACTATATTGATGCACCAATGACATACAGTGTATTGGTATATTATGTTGCGGGATTAATTTCATGATTGGGTATGACAAACATATATATATATATATATATATATATCGAGGACCCCGATTCATTGCCCGTAGAGTCCCGTCGTTCTTTTTGGTGGTAGAACCAAATATATCTATCGATTGATTATTTAATTCATCTAAATCTTAAAGTTTAAGTTGTTTAACAAATAATTAATAATTCAAATAATTTTTTTGTAGATAATTCAATATCAATGGAAGGACGGTTTGGAACGTACCATAAAGTTACTCAAAGCCAAAAAAAGACATGTGTCATTATTCTTTCATAATTTAGATTATTTTGCTAAAATTATATTTATTTCCAACTTAAAAACTCTAATCTATTTTTTTTTTTTTTTTAGAAAATTTTGCAGCCATTTTTGGCCTTTTTTCGTGTTATCGGTATGCTTTGTTGTATCAACACATGGTATGTTGGTATGGAGTGATATGTACCATACCGTCGGTTGGTCAGTATATTATTTCAGATCGGTAAGGTGAGCCTTGCCTCGTACCAGGGTCTGCCGTACTGAACTGTACCGCCCGATACGGGCAGTACGTACCGGTCCGACAGGTTGTCGGTACGCGGACCGCCTGTTACCGGTCCGAGTGCACTGTAGCACTGTAGCAGTGCTACAATACTCGGCACACCTGGGTGTACCGCTCTGTCACGGACTTAGCTGGTTTTGCCTAAGTCGTGCGGCACCCTTGCGTGTCCGTCCGCAAAGGTCAGCCTCCCCGAAGCCTCCCATTGTCCCTTAGGACCACCAAAAGAGAGAACGAGTTAGAGAGAATGCCTCAATCGGGATCCACAAGCAAACATCTCCGAAAAACACTTCATAGACAATGCAAATTACAAACAGACTTTACAAGCTCTGAACAGTGGCACAACAAAGGGTAAAATGGTCTATTACAGACTGAGAATCTCTCGCACGTGTCCACATGACACAACCTTTATTTACAAGCCTAAAGAGGCCACCAACCCAACTAAAATGGGACTATTAAACCTTCGGCCGTCCCTCTACATGCTGTACAAGGCATGAACATGCCAAAAGACACGGACATACATAAGCATTACATCAAACATCCTGTTTCGAAGTTTGTCCGTGACATTCTCCCCCACTTATTCCTTCGATGTCCTCGTTGAAGTCTTTGTCGACACTGCAACTCCTCGCCTTTGTTGAGTCTTCAATCTTCTGCTCCAGCTACAATGCGCCTCTTGGCTCCTTGCTGCTCTCCACTGCTGTTTTTGAGTAGTCGAACCTTTGATCCGCCATGCTGCTTCAACTCACCAATGACTCTGACTCTGGTGTGGGGTTGGCTGAGTTGTGTTGATCCTTGTTGATTCTTGCGGATCCCCCAGATGAAGGAAAAGACCATCCTTACTGCGCCAGTCTCTCAAATTCCTCATGCTGCTTGAACTGGGTGGATGCTTGTTGGAGCTTTAACGAGCATCGTCTCGCAAACTTCTGAAGTTTTGGGTCCTTCCTCCACAAAATTTGCTCATTGACTCTTCTTTCACTTAGTTGTCACATCCAAGTAGGTTTGCATCACTTCCGCTTTCAATTGGCATTTCGTTGGGAAATGAAGCGGACAATCTACTCTCAGTAGCACTGATCACCGTTGGTGAGGATTTGACAACTATTGTCTTTCATTATCTTTGAAGGGGCTTTGAACTTATGCAGAGCTCCTCTGCTGGATAGATAAGAGAATTGGGGTACTCGGTTTCGCCCATTCTCTTAAGAGTTGAGAAGGCAAAGGTTACTTGATTTCGCCTGCCTCCTCGAGGTTGTACTCCATGCATCGAGCTGGTTACTGGCCTTCGCCTGCTCTTTGCTCACACTTCTGAAGCACTTGAAGTGTTTGCACTCTTTGCGTTGAGTTAGTTACTGTGATTCACCTTCTCAATGCCATCGAACTTCTGGAATGCAGGAAGTTTTCATCCCAACTTGGAGTAATTCTCTCATAGGTTTGGTCGCCTCTGGGATTGTACCGTCTTCTCCATCAACCCTGTCGCCTACTCCACTGAGTAGCAACGGTACAACACCGCGTACTGTCTGCTTCGTTCCTTGGTTATGCACACTTGCATGACCCGAAGTCCTTCACTTTCGGCTATCTTGATGAGAAGCTCATTGACACCGGTCCTACGAAGTTCCTCGGCCTTTGCCCTTCAGCCTTGTCTCGGTACTTAGAGATTGCCTCTGCATGCTCCACCTCCTCGGCCCCTTTCACGACCAAGTGCTCTCCCTCCATGAGAGCAAGGGATCAATGACTTTCGCGGAAGTCCCGCCTCTGCGGTACCATGGCGCTGCCATGCCCATGGCACTACTATCCGTCGCCTCGCATCTACATCCCTTTTCTTCACAATCAGTAGATATGCCACCGTAATACTCCTCCGAGTCCACCTCCATTCTAACCGATTGCTTGATTTTTGGGTAGCCAAGTCCCTCTGGACTCGTCGTCGCTTCCTCGCCCCTTTCGACCCCCCCTGCTTCAACACCTTTGTGTTCTCCAAGCAGTCCGTTTGGTCGATGGAAAGACAGACTGCAACTCTCATGCATGGCCTCTGCCATCACGTTGTAGGGTTTGCACCGATTCTGTTCTCCTTAGCTTCCTTGGTAGCAACGTTCGCTTACTCGGCCTTTGTCCTCTGACTTGCCGGGCTCCCTTAAGCGAATATGAGCTCTGGAGCAGTCCAACTCTCCAGCTGCTTCGATCATACCTCTGCATGATCAAGTCCCTCCCATGGAACTCACTGGTACTTGCATTCGAACTTTTTCCCTTGGTGGAACACAACCCCCATATGCTGATGACCAAGGTTTTCATTCGATGCACGCACGGAAGACTCGCCTCTGCGGTACCATGGCCTTCACTTCTTGAATCCATAGCCCTTCTTGCCGTCGTGTTGTTCACCGAAGTGGAGCTTCCAGTAGCTCCCGATCATACCTCCATATGATCTAGACCCTCCCGGGACTAAGTCGTGTGTATCGCATTGCCACAAACTGTTCCACCACGATCCGCTGCACCATGTCGCCTCCTGGTGACATCTCCATTGCATTCTGATCCTTGTGGAATAAACTCGAATTGTGAACCCTCCATGTGTGGCCTCTGCCAATACATCGCAGGGTCTCTTCCACATTCGATTTTGTTCGCTCCTTTGGCAATCGACCTTCATCCCCTCATTCTTGGGTCACACCTAGATGAAGCACTGCTCTAGGACAGTCTGTCGCCTAGTAGCTCCCGAAGTCCACCGACTTCACTGTAATTTGTGCACCATTGTCTGGATTCTGGGCCTCTGCCCCTACCAGCACAATCTCCGCTGCGCACCGCTTCCTTCATGGCAACTTGAATGGCAACACTGTGGCATATTCTTCAAGAGTACTCGCCTCTGCGTCCTCTTGCCCCGTGCTAAGGCCTTCTGAACCCAACTTCGCCTCCGCAAATTGAGTCGCCTTAGTTCCTCCATCAAATGCTCCTCTGAGATAAGGTACATGTGTCCCGAAGCTCCCTACGTCTTTGGCACCATGCAAGATGAGTCCACTCCATTAGAATGAAGGACTCATGGAACAACATGATTCTACTCTTGCCTCTACAAGAGTTTATGTCCTTGACCTCTGTCTAAGGAAAGCACTGTGCCTCTGCTCTATGTTCCAACTTCTATGCTGGCTCCCTTCATGCGGCTTGGGTGCTTTGCCAAGTTACACCCAAGTTGCTCCGCTCCTCGTTTTTGCATTGAGTCGATGGTGGCCCTTGCGCCCACCATTCCACGGGTCAGCCCTCCCTTGAGTCCGATCTCCACATCGACTCCAAGTGTGCCTTCATTTAAGTTGCTTTGGGTCGCTCCCCCACTTGATCTCGCAATGCATCCACCAATGCATTCTCTCAAGCGAGATCATGCGACGCCTCCTCGCCGCTTGCTCAGTCCATCGAGCGTCGTGGAGTTGTTGTTTGTTGAGGTACTCCTCGTCAACATGTGAGGTTCGTCCCACATGATTCTCCCTCTGGAGAGCCGGGACTTATCCCTCCTGGATAACTATCCCGTTGGAGCAACATCTCTCTTCGTTTTGGAGACCACCTTCCCCTTGGACTACTCCGATCTGCTGAACAAACTGTGCATTGTTCTGCCTCCTGCAAACGCACTTGCTAGATTGCGACTCTCCGTCAATACAGTCCCCGCTGCACCCCTCAAGGCCTAGCAACATGCTGAACTCGTTGCACACTTCAGCCTCCTACGGACGTATCCTTCACATGCCGAAGAGAAAGTTTCAATGCTCCATGGCACCGAGCTTCGATCGCCTTGGGATGGCCACGAACATTCCATCGTCCGCATACAAGCCCATGCATGAGTACCAAATTCTTCAAGTTAGCAATTCCCCTCACCTCTGTGAGCTTTGCAGAACTCTTTTGGTCGTTGAGCAACTCATTCCTCCTTGGATGGTGTCATCCTTTACCAAGCGCCTCGCTTGTCTTGAGCACCATCAAGTATAGTTGTCAACGTTGAGCCGTAGCTCAAACTCAGCCATCCCAACCTTTGTGCGCTCTGCATTCTTCCAAGCTTGCCTGTTCCCGTGGTGCCTCTTGCGCGAAGGGTTGGCCATTCCTCTGAATGCCAATGTCAGATGCCCACTCCTCCGAGCGACAACTTTTCCCTACATCTCCATGCCCGTTTTCCCTCAAACGGTCGCGCGTGTGCTGACTGCCCTCAACGCAGCCCCGCTAGGTCCCCCACGTTTGCATTCTAAGTGTTTCTATGAATGCTTGTCCCGCTCTGATACCATCTGTCACGGACTTAGCTGGTTTTGCCTAAGTCGTGCGACACCCTTGCGTGTCCGTCCGCAAAGGTCAGCCTCCCCGAAGCCTCCCATTGTCCCTTAGGACCACCAAAAGAGAGAACGGGTTAGAGAGAACGCCTCAATTGGGATCCACAAGCAAACATCTCCGAAAAACACTTTATAGACAATGCAAATTACAAACAGACTTTACAAGCTCTGAACAGTGGCACAACAAAGGGTAAAATGGTCCATTACAGACCGAGAATCTCTCGCACGTGTCCACATGACACAACCTTTATTTACAAGCCTAAAGAGGCCACCAACCCAACTAAAATGGGACTATTAAACCTTCGGCCGTCCCTCTATATGCTGTACAAGGCATGAACATGCCAAAAGACACGGACATACATAAGCATTACATCAAACATCCTGTTTCGAAGTTTGTCCGTGACAGCTCGGTATACCGTACTATACCGGTACTGAGCCCAGGTCGAAATACCGGTATGGTACGGTATTGCGAACCTTGCCTCGTACCACTAACTATAATGCAAGAAAATATTGCTATTTTGTTGACATAGTTTGTCTCAGGGTTTGCCTTTTTGAGTACCAAACTTGTTTCAACAATCTGTTGGAATGATACGTAGTCTGTATCCGTGTATCTAACACACAGTATGCTGGTGCGTATCGATATTTCGATGAGGAAGAAAAAGAGGGTGAAGAGGACGGGGTGGTGGAGGAGTAGAGGAGGAAGGAGAAGAAAGAAGGGGAGGAGGAGAGGTGCAGTGGCAGCGTACATGGGAAACAGTGGCAGCGGCAGCGTCTAATAGGCAGCGCCGCTAGAGTATCGTGACAGTGAGGGTTGCGACATTGTACATCTAATTTGCATTTGTTTTCTTTTTTAATGCTGAAATGGACTGGGTGCACCACTTTTTGAATTTTTTGCTATTTTAATCAGATTGCCCGAAGCGGGGGTGGTTTGCATATCGGTCCATGCCCAGACTAAGGGGTGGTGGAGGAACAGAGGAGGAAGGAGAAGAAAGAAGGGGAGGAGGAGAAGTGCAGTGGCAGCATACATGGGAAACAGCAGCAGTGGCAGCGGCAAAGAGGCAGTGCTGCTACTGCATCGCGGCAGCGAGGGTTGTGGCATTGTACATCTAATTTGCATTTTTTTTCTTTTTTAACGCTGAAATGGACTGGGGTGCACCACTTTTCGATTTTTTTACTATTTTAATCAGATTGCCGAAGCGGGGGTGGTTCGCGTATTGGTCCATGCCCAGACTAGTACATACCACCCGTAACATACCGTTTTGGGCGGTACAGCAATCACTGGTTTGTATAATGATTTCAGATGGAAAATTGCTTGTTTGTGCAGTTCTTAAAAGAAAAAGTATGTTTTTATTCAATATAGGCTGTGAATGGGGATGACTAGTTTATTTTTATCAACAGTTATCTGATTCTTCCAATACAGATGCTGAACTGGGAGAAATTTTTTTTTTGTGAACTGTTATCTGAATTCTTGCATATTTGTGTTGATGTGATGTAAGAAACAACTTCAAACCATTCTTTGTGTTTGTATATATATTTTTTGTAACGAAAATTTCTTACAGATGGTTTAATATGGCTATTAGGGTATTAGGAAATTGTCTGTTGTATAAAGTCAAGCAACTATTATTGTTTAAGTTGTTTCATTGTTATTTTTCTGCAAGGCTTTTGATGTAGATTTAAGAGTCCTCTTTGGAGTATGATGGTAAGTTGGTGATCTAAATTGAGCTAAAAAAGAATAGTAACCATCTTTGCACGTTACGAACAGACTTGGATTCCTCTAAGGCAGTTCTTGTGAAGTATCAATATGTAATGGTATAATGGAACCAATACTTGTCCTGGTGTGTTTCTGTCAGATCATCTTCATGCTTTATCGCTGACACCATTTTGTTCTCCTAAGTGAGCTAGGTAAACTTGTAAAGTATATTGCTGAAGCATGTTGATTGTTTTAATTACACTATGCTATTATGCTGAGCTATGTTTTTCGAAAGCTATAAATGTCTTAAAGTTAGGATGACTCTTCCAATTGTCATCTGTATGATTAGGATATGTTTTTAATTCATGGATGTAATCTGATTCTCTGTTCCTTATTGTGTATGATTTACTGATTTACTTATTCTATGTTCATTTTAGTTAATTGTGATTTGATATTTTCACATATCCTTTCTTACAGAAGCATCTGAAATCCATCAACCAGTTAGTTCACAGGGTGAGAAAGCAAGTAAGATCAATATTTGGAAAGGAGATGCACACTCTTCATCGCTAGCTTCTTCCTACAGGAAAAGCATTGTGATGTGTTTACAAGGACGTGAAAAAGGTACTAGCTGGCTATCAACTTGTTGTCTGGGTGGCTATGCAGGAAGAAATCAGGAAAGATGGATCTCATTTCTTCAGGGTAAGTTTCTTGTTCATTTTTGTATTGGTAAAACTTATTTTCTTTTTAACATAGTTGAATCTACGGCTGAGAGGGACTGTGGTTTGGTATGTTACCAGCTCTACAGAGACAAATTATCCTTGTTTAGTCCATAGTGAACCTACTAGACATCAAGCTTTTTTGACCCATAACCAATGTGTTCCAACTAACGGGCTAGTCTGGGTGTTTTTGGTGGATTATCTTGGCATTCATCTCTGATACTATCTGGAATATAGTCACCCATCTCAAATTCAGTAGCTTTCACTTCCAATTGCAAGATAGAGGCATGATGGATATTTGATCTGACTTGCCGGTCAAGCTTGCATGATTGGAGCTTTACCTGTTGCACTGACTGTGATTTAGTTTGGTCATATAAACATTTTCAGTCAATAATTTGCTACTTGAATGAATTATCTATGTTTTGAGCTTATTTTGGTTGCTTCTCTCAGTTTTGTATCTTCTTCTCCTCTTTTTTGTGTGAAAATCTTAATTTAGAGAAGCTACTGGTTGTTGTCGTATCTTTTTGGCTTTATTTCTTGATTTTCCTGCTGGATGCAAGGTTGGAGGTCACTTGGTAAACAGTTTGAAGGGCCAGCAGTGTGGCTTAGCCGAAGAAACTGTTCATCATGGATTCCTACATGGTGTGCCTACACATCCAGTGTAGCTGTTGCTCAACCCAATGATAGGGTGGGTATATGTCTAGTACTTTCATTTATGACCATATATGGATTATTTTGTATTGCTTCCGTATGGGGTGTCTTAAACAGAAACAATATTTCCATCCTGTCACTTTGTAAATTAATTTTATTGTTTGTCTTCTTTGTTCTAGCTTCTTACTTGCCTGTGGCCAATAACATTTTCTTTTTGCTGATTCTTTCTACACAGTCTTGAGAAATCTTAAATTAATTTACTTTCTGGTTGCTTATATGCTTTCTGCACAGTTGCTTATCTGCTTCATCTATCTTTATTATGATATTTAGCAAAATATCCTAACCTTAAACTTTTTAGTTTTTAAACCTCTTTGAACTATAATCTAATAGTTTACTTATTGAAGTATTTGAATGTTTGCTTTCTTTTTTGCTCATTTTTTGGTTAAATATGCTTATATGAGCCACAATTTGGTAATGGATTGGTACAAATACTCTTAATTCTCTTGTGCAAATTTTTTGTTTGCATGTTCCTTTCTAATGAGGAATTTACTTATATTTTCTCTTTATGTTGGTAGTGATTTTTAGATTCTTTGGTTGTCAATAGGATCAGCTTTGCCATATGTCACTGAACTTTTTCTTCAACTTTTTATACTTGTCCAAATTATTAAATAATCTTAATTGGAGAGAGAAGTTTAGGGAAAAGGGTTGAGATGAGGGAAGGAAAAAAGGGATAGATGAAGGGAAAGAGGGTTGATGATGGCTAGTTTGTAGAGTGATAAGAGGATTGAACTGTAAGGAAAAGGGAATATATCTGTTAGGAGTGAAAAAGAGGTCTTGTCAGCCCTCTTTTACACCTTAAAAGAGATCCGTTGGGTCTCCTTTGAGGTCCAAAGATTTGCAGGATAGCTTACTGCCTGACCCATGTGTGAACAGTCTGTTTTGGGGTGGACACGTCTCAGTTTGCCCATGGACACTAAAATTATGGTGAATTATGTGGTTAAAAGCAAGGATTTAAATATGGATATGCACTAGATAGTAGCAGTAGCCTCTCCTCAATGGAGGAAACCTCATGCACCGGGTACGCCCTTGTTTTTACTAGATAATAGCAACCCTTTGGTCTCGTATATCACATCTACCAACATATAAAAAACTGAGGGGAGAGGGGAATCCTCTTGTTTTTCTCTACTGTAACTCGCATTTGGGCTTCTTCCTTTTTTTTCTTTCTTATTTTTTACCTCATGAGATAGGGTCAGAGGATGCCATGGTTGAAGCCCATTTCCTAAACTTATCTTTAGATTCATCCCATATTATAAAACATGGGATTATTTGTGTCTTCCCTTTATCGATTTGTCACGAACGATTGTCACGCACTCGCAACATCTTTGCTCAACGAACTGTTTGTCGCTTTCGCATGCTTGTACAGATGCTTGGCAGCATGTTTTGCCTTGGTTTTGTGTGTTTTTGTCGGAAAAATGTAAGCAAGAACAGTTCGCAACGCTACAATGTGATCGCTCATCACGCCGGGCAAAACTATCCCAAAATGGCTTTGTTTTCAGGTGCCACGACCTATTTTTTGTAAATTGCAGCCGATCGCGAAACGTCAGCCATCTCAGACCCTTGGAACCCCTCGAGTGGCACAAGTGTGGATGGGGCTTCGGGGTAGTGTTGGGCGTTGATTGGTATACACAAGTTCGCATGTTAACTTCATGGGAACTTGCCATCTCGCTCGACACCCGGTGAGCAGTCGTTTGTGGACTTACGATTATTCGTTTTGCCTTATAAGTCCCTGTTTTCTCATTCCTCTCTTGCACTCAGAGTGTTTTCTGAATTGCTTGTAAAGCTTCTCTCTTCGCGAGACGTCGGGACTTGTCCGCCTCTCGCTTTCGAACTAATCAACTTGCTCTTTTTACAGGTCCTACGAGACCTGAGCGAGGTTACAAATTGGTTGACCCTTTGCGGACGTATATCGTAAGGGTGCGTTATGACTTGAGCAATCCCAGCTAAGTTCGAGAAGTTGGCACAAGGGTGTTTCACGACTTAGGCAACTCCAGCTATGTTCGTGACTTTGCTGCAAGGGTGTCTCACGACTTAAGCAATTTTAGCTAAGTTGTGACATTATGGTATCAGAGCGGGCAAGCAATTTCGAGCAAACAATGAAGAAATTTTGTAATCTTACGATGACGAAGCATCGTGGTAAATCGAGCAAGATGGGGCAAGCCAGGCCATTGCCCGAAGCAATCGTAGGTGGGTTGCAATTGCAAACTCGCTCGTATGCTGTTAGAGTTGCTCAGGAGGAGCGCAGCAACGAAATGACGAGCGAGAAGTTGGCTATTCTCCGCAAGCGAAGGAGGCGCAATCTGGAGCAACAATCGGGAAAAAGAGCCATAAGGAGAGACAGCGACGGAGTTCTTGAAGCGAGTTTGGAGAAACTTCACCAAGGCCAACGAAGGCTTCTTGGGGTAGAGAGATCGTACGAAGAAGCTGGATCTCGGGTCGACAAGGTTGAGTCTCTGGTTGATGTTGTGGTGGAACAAAGACTCCGTGCAACATCTGCACGAAGTTGTGGTGGAACTCACTTCCAGAGTGATTGCTCACAAGGGCGCTAAATGCGGGAGGGAGCAACACCCATGTTGCGTCGCCACAAAACTTGAAGGCACCCGAGTTGCATTGCTACGGGGGTGCTAGGGATGCAAATGAGCTCGAGGATTTCTTGTTTGACATAGAACAATACTTATGAGCTACAAAGCCCGATTCTGAAGATACCAAAGTTTTGATAGCAACCATGTATTTGAATGGGGATGCAAAACTTTGATGGCAAACCTGTTAGGAGGAGATCCAACAAGGTCGGTGTCGAGTGGACATGTTGTCACACACTTAGCTGGTTTTGCCTTAAGGGCACCCGAGTTGCATTGCTACGGGGGTGCTAGGGATGCAAAGGAGCTCAAGAATTTTTTGTTCGATATGGAACAATACTTATGAGCTACAAAGCCCGATTATGAAGATACTAAAGTTTTGATAGCAACCATGTATCTGAATGGGGATGCAAAACTTTGATGGCGAACCTGTTAGGAGGAGATCCAACAAGGTCGGTGTCGAGTGGACATGTTGTCACACACTTAGTTGGTTTTGCCTTGAGGGCACCCGAGTTGCATTGCTACGGGGGTGCAAGGGATGCAAAGGAGCTCGAGAATTTCTTGTTCGACATGGAATAATGCTTATGAGCTACAAAGCCCGATTTTGAAGATACCAAAGTTTTGATAGCAACCATGTATCTGAATGAGGATGCAAAACTTTGATGGCGAACCTGTTGGGAGGAGATCCAACAAGGTCGGTGTCGAGTGGACATGTTGTCATACACTTAGCTGGTTTTGCCTGAGTCGTGCGGCACCCTTGCATGTTCGTCCGCAAAAGTCAGTCTCCCCGAAACCTCCTATGGTCCCTTAGGACTTACAAAAGAGAAACCGAGTTAGAGAAAGCGTCTCACTCAGGATCCACAATCAATCGTTTCGGTAAACACTTTATAATCAATGCAAGTTACAAACATACTTCACAAGTTCTGAACGGTTGCATAACAAAGGGTCCAAAATGGTCCACTACAGACTAAAATCGTCACAAGTGCTCACATACACAACCTTTGTTTGCAAGCCTAGGACAACCACCAAAACCAAGGAAAATGAGGCTATTAAGCCCACTGCCAGCCCTTTACATGCTGTGCAATGCATGAATAAAACTGGAAGACACGGACATACATGAGCATTACATCAAACATCCCGTTTACAGTTTTGTCCGTGACATTCTCCCCCACATACCCTTCTTTCGACGTCCTCGTCGAAGCCTTTGCAGACGTTGTATCTCCTTGCCTTTGCTGAGTCTTCAATCTTTTCCTTTTGTTGCAATGCGCTTCTCGACTCCCAGTTGGACTCCACCACTATTGCTAAGTAGTCGAACTTTGCTGAAATTGGTAGGACAGTTTAGGACAGTCCTAGACGAAGCATAGCTCTAGGACAGCCCGTTGCCTAGTAGCTCCTGAAGTCCATCGACTTTGCTTAAATTGGTGCACCATTGTTTGGATCCTGGGCCTTTGCCCCTACTAGCACAATCTCCGCTGTGCACCGCTCCCTTCGTGGTAACTTGAATGGCAGCACCGTGGCGTATTCTTCAAGAGTACCCGTCTCCATGTCCTCTTGCCTCGTGCCAATGCCGTCTCCATGTCCACTTGACAGTGAGGCTATTCATGGACCTGCTATGGTGGCAAACATTTTGAAGGAGTTCACAGATGTCATGTCGCCCGAGTTGTCAAAAACTCTACCACCACGCAGCGGGGTGGATCATCGTATCGAGCTGGAGCCGGGAGTGAAGCCTCCAGCGAGACCATCCTACCGCATGACCCCTCCAAAGTTGGCAGAGCTCAGGAAGTAGTTTGATGAACCGCTAAGCGATGGTCTCATCCGCAGTTCGAAAGCACCATTCGAAGCTCTAGTTCTTTTCCAAAAGAAATAAGATGGGAGCCTTCGATTATGTGTTGACTATTGAGCCCTAAATATGGTGACGGTGAAGAACAAATATCTCAACTCGCTCATCGTGGGTTTGTTCGACTAATTGGGCAAAGCAAAGTATTTCTTAAAACTCGACCTTTGGTTGGGGTACCGGTAGGTATGCATTGCTGAAGGCGATGAAGTGAATATTATCTATGTAACTAGGTGTGGAGTATTCGAGTTCTTGGTGATGCCAGTGATTTCAATAGGCGCTCGGGCGCTCGCCTAGGCGCTCGGGCGAGGCGAGGCGAGGCCCGAGCGCCTCGCTTCATGTCCAAGCGCCTCGCTTCAACGAGGTGCCGCCTAGGCGCTCGCCCGAGCCCAGGTGCCGGGCGCTTCGGGCGAGTGCCCGGGTTAAACCAGGCGACTGAACCGGTGTTTTATGTTTGGTTCGGTCTCCGGTGCTTTAGTTAGTTCAATCGAACCAACTAAATCACCGATAGGCTCCCTCTTACGATTTCCCCGACTTCCCCAACCCTAACACTCGCGATTTTACCGTCGAGATTTCTTCTCCGTTGTCGTTGCTCTCTACTGTCGCTGCCGCTGCCACAATCGTCGCTCATCGCAGTTGTCGTCGCTCGCCGCTCGCAGCTCCCGCTCCCACTCCCACTCCCACTCCCACTCCCGCTACCGCTCGCAGCTCCCGCTCCCACTCCCACTCCCGCTATCGCTCGCCGCTCCCGCTCCCGCTACCGCTATGGTTGCCTTAGCAGCCTCGGTCTTCTCACACTCTTCTCACTATACTGTTAACAGTATATTAACAGTATACTGCTAACTATATATTAATAATAGTATTTTTATTTATTAGATTAATAATATATTATTTTGATTTTAATACTATTAATTTTTATTTATTTAAAATTATTGTTAGGTTTCAGAATAAATGGCAAGTGTACAGAGCAACTCAATAGATTTGATGTAAAATTTTATTGTTTTGATTTTTGAGACTTTTTATTAATATGACATTGTGATTTTGTACTCGATTTTCTTAATTTAATAGCATATTTTTTATTTAAATAATTATATTAATTATATTATATATTTTTATATTTTAGCGCCTCGCTTCGCTCGGGCGAGCGCCTAGCGCCTCAGGCGTTTTTGGACCTTGGCGTCTTTTGGCGCCTAATGCTTTTTAAATCACTGGGTGATGCCTTTCGACTTAACTAACGGTCCAACCACATTCTGTACCCTCATGAACCAACTATTTAAGGAATATTTGGATAAGTTTGTGGATGTCTATTTGGATAACATCGTCGTTTATAGCCAAACGCTTGAGGAGCATGTCGAGCACTTTCGAACAAATTTCAAGGTCCTCAGGGAGAACACTTTGTTCGTGAAAAAGGAGAAGTGCTACTTTGCTCAAACAAAGATTTTGTTCTTGGGGTATCGAATCGGTGACGGTTCCATTTGGATGGATAAATTAAAGGTGCAAGTTGTGGCGGAATAGCGAACACCTAAGGTGCTGGAGCTGAGATCCTTCCTTGGTTTCGTCAACTATTATTGATGCTTTATAGTTTGGTATTCGAAGCGTGTAGCTCCATTGACAGAGTTGCTGAAGAAGGAGCAGCCTTGGCGATGGTTTGTCAAATGCGAAGCGACATTCCAAGATATAAAGGTTGCTGTGTTGGAAGAATCGGTAATTAAATCTTAAATTGCCAAACTATGGGAAGCCCTTTGAAGTCTATATAGATGCTTCGTACTTCATTATTGGAGGAGTACTTATGTAGGAGGGTCACTCGATGGCCTACGAGAGCCGCAAGCTTAATGATACCGAATGGCGGTATCCGATGCACGAGAAGGAGATGACATTGGTGGTCCACTATCTACGAGTTTGACAACACCACTATCTACGAGAAGGACGGACAACATCACTTCGAGTTACTTCCAAACTCAAAAGAAACTCTTGTCAAAGCAAGCACAATGGTAGGACCTCCTAGCTGAGTTTGATATGTCATTTGAGTACAAGCCTGAAAGAGCAAATGTCGTGGTCGATGCATTGAGTCGGAAAGTGGAGCTGGTGAACGCTATGCAGTTGGAAGGCGGAGGCCAAGCATGTCAGTTAACTTCCTTTCCAGAATCAAGGATGGACCACACAGTGATCCCTATGCAGTAACCCTGATGCAACTAATTAAAGAAGGTAAGACATGATGATTTTGAGTCTAGGAGAGACTCGTCTACACTAAAGGGAATAGTGTTTATGTTTCTCGAGTGGACAATTCGAGGTATGAACTCTTGAGAGAGTGTCATGATTCCCTTTGGGCTGGACATCCTGGTATTTACTAACCATTGGCTCTCGTAGTGAGGGCCTTCTATTGGCCGAAGATGGGGACTGATGTAGAGGAGTATGTTCGAACGTGTGCCTTACTTGCCAACAAGATAAGGTAGAGCAGCGGAAGCCGATCGGAGCCGTTGCTTGTACTAGAAAGGCCGTGAGAGAGTATTTCCTTGGACTTCATATCAAGCTTGTCGGCAATAGGGGGACTCAGATCGATACACATGGTGGTCGATCGATTTTTGAAGTATGCAATATTCAATGCTGCACCCCTACACTGTTCAGCAGAGGAGGCGGCTAAGTTGATGAGAAAGAATGTGGTAAAGTGTTGGGGAGTCCCGCACAATATCATCAGTGATCGAGATGCTCGGTTTTTGGGGCGATTCTGGACCGAGCTATTCAAATTGCTAGGGTCCAAATTATACTTCTCCATAAGTCTCCAACCCTAGAGGATGGCCAAACTGAAAGAATAAATTCGCTCATTGAGCAATATTTTCGGCACTACGTGAGTGCCAACCAACGGGATTGGGTGAAGCTATTGGACATTGCCCAATTCTCCTACAACTTGCCGTGGAGCTTTACGTTCAATAAGAGCCCCTTCGAGATCATTACGGGATAGCAACCATCGACTCCTCACACCTTAGCAATCGGGTATCCCGGGAGTAGTTCGTCAGCATATCACTTTGCAAAGGAATGACATCGAAATGCTGATATTGTGTGGGCTTATTTGAAGAAGGCAGCCAAAAATATGAAAAAGTGGACATACTTGGGAAGGCGATCACAGGAGTTTAAGGTTGGCAACATGGTGTTGGTGAAGCTCCAACCATCATCACTTAAGTTCTTTAGGCAAAAAGTGCACAAGGGATTAGTATGCAAGTACGAAGGATCCTTCTTTATTATCAACAGGGAACTTGATGGGAACTTGCCATCGCGCCCGACACTCGGTGAATAGTCGTTTGTGAACATGTGATTGTTCGTTTTGTCTTCTAAAGTCTTTGTTTTCTCCTTTCTCTCTTGCACTCAAAGTGTTTGCTAAATTGCTTGTAAAGCTTCCCTTTTCGCGAGATGTCGGGACTTGTCCGCTACTCACTTTTGAATTAATCAGCTTGCTCTTTTTACAGGTCCTACGGGACCTGGGCGATGTTGAAAATTGACTGACCCTTTGTGGATGCATATTGCAAGAGTGCATTATGAATTAGGCAATCCCAGCTAAGTCCGAGAAATTGGCATAAGGGTGCTTCATGACTTAGGCAACTTCAGCTAAGTCCGTGACTTTGCCGCAAGGGTGCCTTACGACTTGAGCAATTCCAGTTAAGTCCGTGACAGAATGGTAAGGGACGGTTCATGTACCAGTCCATAGGAGATTGGTGAGTGATGCATGGTTTGGAATGCTACGAGTGATATTTTAATCGTTGCTTGAGAACACTTGTTGATTGCAAGGCATGCTTCTTTTTAGAATTCATAGCTGAACTTGCTGCGTATGATCAACTAACTGTCATTATAGTAAAACTATTGTGCATCATTGCACATCTAACAACAAGTCTATCCTCTTACTTCTTTTCCAGTTGCATTTGACTTGTTCATTTTCACATGTTAGCACATAACTGCAGAGGTGCAAAACCCTTTGGTCTTCTGGTTTACGGGATCTAACATTATTTGCTAGATTTTCTTTTTCAGTTGCTCAACAAAAATCACAGTTTGTTGACATTTTGGCTTCTATACATTTTTATGACCTGTCATTTAGGATAACATGTATCGAGTATCTTCTGCTGAATGAAATATTTGGCTGGAGTATGTTAGTTGTTATTTACCTTGTCTTTCATTTCAAATTTTTTTGGCCTTTTCTGCATGATATTTTTAAGAAGCTATTTACCTAGCACCTAATTGTAGTTTTACTGTCATATTGGCTTTTAGCAAGGCATCCAAAAGGTTCTTGATGTAAGATTTCACCCAGAAGGGCTGCCTCAACTGGTGTGTAGTTCTAATCAGGTCAGTGTTTCACTTGATACCGATGACTGCCCTTAGAGCAGTGTTTTTTTGCAAATTTTAGCTAATGTTCGATACAATTTATCTTAGATGTAGAGTTATTTATTCTGGTCAACCTATACACCACTGTTTGTTGTCGTTTTCTAAACACATACCAAATTTGAGCTGGGTGTTTTTTTTGCCTTTCTTCTTCTGATCAGGCTCCTAATGAGTTACTACTCTATAACCTTCTTTCTGGAAAGGCAGTGCAACTTAGTGGTCATAATTGTCAGGTAACATGATAATTGTGATTCAGTTTGATTTAGTTGTAGAGTGTTCTCTTGAATTGTATAAATTAATACCGTGAAAAAGTGATATTTCATTTTATACTGTGATAATTCTTCTGAAATGGTATTGTATAACCTCATATTTCACCCTTGAATCATGCTGTAGTTATTTTTATGAGATTCTTGAAATAGGTTAAGGTTTTAAGGTTTTATTTTTCTTAGTAATTACTATATAGTTGCAGGAGATTTCTTGTTGATGGATAGCTAGTGCTGGAAAACAGTCCCTCTCATTTGAAGGTTATGTGGCTGTTCACTGATGGAACATTACTTTGTGTCAATTGTTAAAGAAAACAATACCATGCTTGATAAGAGCTCTTATTAGCTTTTGAATCCTTGTTCATAATGTTCTTATCCCATGTTGTTTGATGACTTTGATCAACATAAAAAATCATAATTTTTATATTCTAATGTCTATATTTTCTCAGAGTAGTAGTTTCTTTACTACTCCATTGATGCTGAGACATCTGGACAAGAATAAGAAATGAGTTCTAGAAGGTCTTGGTTGTAATTTTGAAATATTAAATGGTTTTAATCATGGTTCGCATTACCGTACCATATCGGCGTTTCGACCTGGGCTCGGTATGGTACGGTACGGTGTATCGAGCGGTACACCCAGGTGTACCGAGTGGTACACCTGATTTCACAGATTTAACCCTCCGAAAATACCTGAAAATTAAAAAAAAAGTTAGGATAGGGTTTTCAAGTTACAAATAAATATAGTAATAGTATAAGTTTAGCAAAATCAATGTAAATTAGATAAGAATAGTATCACATATCTTTTTCGGGCTTTGAGCTAGTCTTGTTCGAGGTTCGTATTTCAGCCCGTTATAGATTGAAATATCTACAGAAAAATCAGTTGAATTGTTAGACTATTTTGTTACAATATAAACTCTAAAATTCAAATGAATTAAATAATCACATATGTAGATATACCTGATTGTTGATTACTTGATTCTACCACCAAAACGAACGACGGGCCTCCACGGGTGGTGGATTGAGGTCCTCGATTCGATACATCTGCATATCAATATGATATGTTTGTTGGACCCAATCATGAAATTTATCCCATGACATAGTGTATTGATACATCGTATGCATGCATCAATGTGGTGCTAATCGTAGACTGATCGTCATGAATCATATTTGTCCGAGGCAGCTCTTGAGGCATATATTGGTGAACGTCAGAGCTTCTACTTTCGCTATTGATCTGTTGTTCTATATCATACTGTTGCTCAGAGAAGGATGACCAACTATCACCATACTGTTGTTGCCCGTATGATTCTCCATAATACGATGGCTGTGAATACGATGAGCCTCTTTCTGTGTCTATATCATGTATGCTCTGTCGCATTTGTTCATATTCATTCACTGCCTTTCCCTTCCCCTTCCCCTTCCGCGCATAAACTTGACTAGTACCTTGTCGAGTTCCATGATCTGAATCTTGAGTGACATATGTAAAATATTGCTCATCAGTCCATTCACCACCCTCAAGTTGTGTAGACGAGACCAACAATTGCCCGGCATCACTGCCATCATCTGTCGAGGCACTACTGTCCGTGTTGTTGTCGTGTCTTTGGACCGAGCGAGAAAGAGAATGTGATTGTGAAGGTGTCTTGTCGCCCGACTTGATTCTTTCCAACGATGCAACTGATGCTACTGCCTTCCCCTTTGGCTTAAATATAGGAGAGAAGAATGACTTAAATAGAATAAGAAAGGGCTCCAACGGTCAAATTGACTGTTGGAGCACTGTAGCACTGCTACCGTGCTCCAACGGTCAATTTCAACCGTTACCGAGTGGTACTGGGCGGTAACGGACGAAATCGACCATTACCGAGTTGTGTCGGGCGGTAACGATTGAAATTTCGATTGTCACCGCCCGATATTACCCCGTATCGTTCGATACGGGGTTTTTTTGAGTTTTTTTGAACGTACCGCCCGATAGCGGGCGGTCCGCGTACCGGTAGCCTGTCAGATCGGTACGTACCGCCCGTACCGGGCGGTATGATTCGGTATGGCAGACCTTGGTTTTAAATGTGTATGGTATGAGTTCTAAAGGTGTAATTTTGCAGATGATAGGGTTCAAATTAATGAAGTTGGGATTAATTCTAAAATTAAGTTTTGGAGATAAATATAGTATCTTAAACAAAGACTTAGGCCGATAATTAGATATAATTTCAACAGTGCTAAAAGAACTGAGTGTAGCTAAGATTGTACAACAGGAGGATTAGCTCTTTTAGAGGCACTCAAAAGACTGCTAGAAACGGTAGATGGCAAAAACTTGGGGTTAATTGAGACGCTGCCTATTTTATCACCATGCTTAAAGGAGAAGCTCCCATCTCTTTCTCTCTTGAAGCCATTATCTCGGACATCAAATCTTTTTCTTCTGATGTATCTGTCAATAGATTTTTTCATATTTGCAGAACTCTCAACTATTGTTCCCACAAGCTTGCCGATCTTGGGAGAGTTCACCGGACGTCTTTCTTTTGGAAGTTGGATTTATATTCTCCCCTTGTTTTTGATATAACTAGTTTAATTAATTAATGAACATTTACTTTGTTTTAAAAAAAAGATTGATAAACAAAAAATAAATATAAATAAATGTTTTAAGCATCCAGGATCTTTTGTTCAACAAGGAGAGAGTAACTAGCACACTGATCATGGAGTAAAGGTGAGTTGTTTCAAATGCAAAGAGGCATCACAAGTCATGGGTTTTGTGTGATTGTTGTGTGCCTTTTGAAGTAAAAGAACTTTATGGATTGTTGTGTGTGTTGGGCATTAGGAAAACATGCATCTCAACATAGCCAAGATCGGAATGTTGAGGTGATGAATGGACATACTAGAAAATATAGAATGAGTAGTGGCTTTATTCACAAACAATTAAGTATAGCCCTGATTGAAGATAAGATGGGAGAAAACCGTTGAAGATTACAAGAAACCAAAGGAGACCTGTTGAATTCCTAATTAGATAAGTTGTCATTTAAGGTTGGTATTGCAGGAAGAAGTAAATAGAGACCAATACAAGATCTGACCACTCTTCACTTAATTAACGATGATGCCCTGCACAGAGCTCAAAGGCAGGAAGATAGATGTAAAGGACATATGGTTTCTTGTTGTTTTTGTTTATGTTTCTGCACCTGCTGGGTGGTGGGCCCTAGAGGGATAAATGCATTTTATATTCTTAAGCAAAGATCTTCATCCAAGTTAGTTCCTTATGTGGTCCAAATTCGATGGGGTTCAAAATGTGTTGTAACTCTAACTAGAAGAGTGATGCTAGAAAGAACATGAAGAGATAACAGTTTTTTTTTTAATGCCACTCTAGAGATACATATAACATCCTTAGCCATGGACATGATCTTGATCTGTTGGTCTAAAAGCAAGTTGTGCTACCTTGTTTCTCATATCCACTTGTATGGATCATGTTGAATTATTTATCTTGTCAGACACTTATCAAACCTTTATTTATGGACCATACATATTAAACAAGAAGGCAGACTTTTTTGGTTTCCAAGGCTTTTTATGATCACATCTTCCAATTTTAAAGTCGGAATGGAACATAACTGTTTAACTTTTAAATTTATGTACATCATTTGAATATACATCTAAATCTGTGTCTCATGTTTGTATTGTGCAATACTACTAATTTGTTGCATTATCTGCTATCAGATAATAGTGCAGTGAGAAGATTAACTGTGATAAAATTATGATTTTGGAATACAAATGTTTGAAGGAAGTGCCTAATTAATTAGTCAAGGTTGGATTTGGTAATACCTAGATTTTGTTAGTTAAAGCTATCTTTTGGATGCTGGATTTTGTTTTCCATAATCTAGATCTTGGATAATAGGACAACAATGGAATTGAGTGTTAGTCTTTTATTTATGTCAAAGACTGACCAATCTAATGCCTAGACAATTTGTAGTGGTGGGCTAAGATGACATGGCTGCATTCATCCAAGGTGAGCTATTCAAATGCTGCAACCATTTGGTGTAGCACACGGGAACAAAGAAGCACATGCCAACACAAATAAATACTTATTTACCTAGTGATTATTTTAACTTGTTGACGTATTGACATATTCCTCCTTTTATCTGTTTATGTTATATGGAGTTGATCAAAATGGATGTATTTTAGTAAGGTGTTCATATATTAAATATGTAGTAGTATACAATAGGGCTTTAAATCTTGGTCCAGTTTTGATATTGGTCTTCCCAAGGTGGGGTGTACAATATGTCAAAATGCCCTCGTGCCGATTGGTAGGGGTCCAGGTGGAGGAGAACCGGAGGAGGAGGATGCAAACAAGTAGGAGGAGAAGAGGAGACAACAGCGATAACAATGTGAGGAGGATATGATGACAACAAGAGATGCCAAGGCGGCAGTGGTGGAGGCAGAGGCTGCAAGGCAGAGGAAAGGCAAAGGAGGGTGAAAACAGCTGCTGAAAGCTATGCTGATATCTGCCAATTTGACAGTTGTTGATGGCTGTCAACAGCTGTTTTCAATCAAAAGGTCTTTTAAAAAAACAAAAATAAAAAAAATCAACATGTTTTAAATTGGATTGGGTGAAATCATTCAGTCTGCATGTTGTTTCTTATCGGGACAGTAGGAGATGGATGCCGAAGCAACAGTGGTGAAGGCAGATGTTGCAAGGTAGAGGAAAGACAAAAGGATGATGAAAACAGCTGCCCAAAGCTTGGTGCTGAACTGGCAATCTAATGGTTGTTGACAGCTGTCAGCCGCTGTTTTCAACCAAAGGTATTTAGAAAATAAAAAATTTAAAAATCAACTGTATCGGATTGCACAAAACTGTTCTGTCTACATCTCGTGTCATTTTGGGTGGTTTACCTGGTATTTAAAACCTTAGCATACAGCCACACACACACACATGTATGTATGCATGTATTTATTTATAAATCAGTCTTATTTAATTTCAAAGACAGGAATGCGAAATTAGAGGTGAAGAGTTAGTTGCAGCAGTTTGAGTTCCATAACATCTTGTTGCATTGTGCCATTAGAGGGTCTCATGGAGAGAACTCATGACTGGAATCTCCATGTTTGTTTCTTTTCTATCTTTTTTGCTTTTATTTCTTTTCTTTTGTTTCTGAGTGGCATTGACATACCTTAATATGTCGTGTGCATGTGCTGTTCTAGCAGCTAGCCACTATGGTGGTTGTCATGATAATTTACCAGGAGACAATATGATACCAAGCTGATATTGTCTTGGAGCAAGAAGGTTCTATCATGTTGACAAGCTTAAGCTTTGGTACCACTTTGATGATCACTTGGTGTCCTATAAATTGCAAGGGTGTTTTATAATTTATTTTCACTTAAGTTCTGATTAGTTGCGTGATAAATAGTCGAATAGTGGCTTTGTGGAGAGACAACAACAACGGGTGGTTCTTAGAGTAGATATCGAAAAGAAGCGATGATGAAGGGAGGATTGGCAGATGTGAGGAAAGGTAGACATGGAAAAGATTGAAGGAACAAGCTTAAGTTAACAATGGGCTAAGGATATTTCAGTTGGAAACTAGGAGCATTTTGGTTTTTATCCTTTTCTTCTGGTATCTCTTTATTTATATAGACACAAAAAATTCCTAATCAGACTCATTTTCCAGAAATAAAATGTAACATTGTGGAATCACAATATTATATTACCATATTAGGACTGATTTTGCCTCTGTTATGCCACTTTTCATGATACATTTGGTAACATGAACTTATAATTGCACTGTAGTGATCAATCCAAACTTGACTAGTGAATATAACACTTCAGTAAACTAATTCAAACTTATCTATAGTGACTGTAAGCTTAAATAGATAATTTACAATCAACGATTATTTTAAATTCAGCATGTTGTGCCCTTTTGCTGGTTTAGACGTAAAAAACTAGGAGGACAAATGTAAAGAACGAGACTCTAGTTGTATAAAGAGAAATTCAGCAGATTGGTTGCTGGAGTTGCATAGAGAAAAGGAGGACAAATGGAAGGAACCAGAGTATAGTCTTGTAAAGAGAAAGCAGCAAAAAATACTGAGTCGTCGAGAGAAAGAAGAGAATAAAAATGCCACATCAGAAATCACAAAGATACCTTCAAGCGATGATAGGAAAATTTAGAACAGCACAAACTGGAAGGATTTGTACTGTGGTTAAAACTACCTGAAATTGGGCAGTCCACATGCTGGTTGGCACCCGGACCAGTAAATACGGGTTAATACATATAGATCTGGATGAAATTGCACTTCATGAGATTTAGTAGTTGTGGAGTAACAGTGGAGGAAGCATTGGATGTAGATTAACAACAGTGGCCGAGGGATTAGTGAAGGATAGAAAAGAAGGAAAGAATTACAAAGAATAAACCATTAGGAATATGTTAAAATACTCATATCACAGTGGCAGAAGGAACCTGTCCATCTCCCACCAATCTTGTCACAAAACCCCTTTCATCTGCATCTTTGCTGTTGTCACCACCTACTTGCCTCCTTATCTACCATCAAGTTGGGGTAGAAAATTTCATTTCCAAGATTTCAAAGCCAGAATAAAATAGACAAAGTACTTTTGAGTCAGTCAGGTCTGGGATTATTGTTGGGCAGACACTGTAAATTATTGTATCCTTTTGTTATGAGCTTTATATGGTTTATTTATTATCTTATTAATTTTGAACCTACCGGATTGACATATCTTGGTGAAATTCTTCAACACCTGGTTTGGTAGGGATTATGATTAACCAGTTCTTGTTGGACTTTTTGAGCTCATTTGATGTCATTACTAATATTGAACTTTTCTGTTCTATAGTATATTCTTGTTCTGTTGTTTGGCTGGAAAGTGCTGCTAGTTATGTGATGACTCTACTATTTCTCTTTGGTTTACAGATCCAGGCTGTTGAATTTGCAGCAAGGGGTGCTAGTATAGTATCATGTGGTTCCAACTTGTTGAAGGTAATTAAATTGTTCTTGGTTAAAATGGAATCTTGGTGGATATACATTTTATTTTTCACCCTTAAACTACAAATTAGGTTTGGGACTGCACAACTGGTTCTTGCCTCTTTAACTTGGGACTGATTGGTGGTGACCGAGCTTCAGTTGGACACAAAGAAAAAATTATTGCTATGACGGTCAATCCTTGGCAGTCCTGTATGTGAACTCATACTTCCATGCTTTTATTTCTACCTTAAATAAGTTAAGATACCAATATTCTTTATAATTTGTTAATGTTACTTTTTGCTTCTTACTGCTTACACTTTGAATCTCTATGTACAATCTATATAGAGACTATTTTCACCGAACAAGAGAAATGTTAGCAAAACTTAATTTGAATATCTGAATTACTTCTAGAACTTACAACAACTAAAAGTGTTTAAGCTGGTGTTCCTGGTAATCCACACTTGCATAGTCATAATTATCATATGCTAGCCAAATTTCATATGCAGTTGAAGGTTTGTTGCATGCATTTCATAAATTAGTGTAACTACACTTCTCTGTTGATGTCCTTCTAATTGATGTGTATATCACTGAAATTGGAGGTAGAATAAGTAACATTACTACGGTATGGTTGGTTGGAAATTGCATTGGCAAGGTAAGATTGTAGAAAATTATCTAGAATGTTTGTACCATGATTCTAAATCTTGGATATTAATTCTGTACTCATCTGTGACTACTGGTACATTTTCAATCCATTCTGGTATACTGACGTGGTATTTACTGGAATTGGTTTTAATGTTTTAAGCAAGGTATACAGTTTTGAATGATATAGGCTGGTACGAGCGGTACATATCGGTCCAACAGTAAATTGGTATGTGGACCGCTCGCTACCAGGCGGTATTTTTTTATTTATAAATAAATTATATATATATATATATATCATTTTTCTGCGATGTCGACAACGTCGCACATTTTTTTTAAAATATATATAAATATATAAATAAAAGATTATATATATATATATATATATATAATATATATATTGGGGGTGAGAGAGAGAGAGAGAGAGGGACGTTGCCTCTACAATGTCGCCCTGCCTGGGGAGAGCGACATCGCACATTAAAAAAAAAAAAGAAAAAAAAAGAATATATATATATATATATATATATATATATATATATATATATATATATATATATTTGGTGGAAGGATCACTGGCTGTATCTAAAGAATTCATGACACTTAACAAGTTGCAACTTAAATGTCAGAGTAGAAGCATCACTAGTATAATGCAGTATTTGGTGGAAGGATTTTCCAATGTATACAAATGCACATGAATGCCCTAGGAGATAAAAAGAAGGCATTCGGAGTAAGGATCGTTATATTGGGTACCGAACCCGTTTCAGTGTTTCAGTCAGATCGGGTATACTGGTTAGTATTGGTGTCTTGGTACACACATCGACATTTCAGAGAGGAAAAAAAAGAAGAGGAAGGGTGGTTGGAGGAAGAGGAGGAAGAAAGGAGGAAGAGGGGGAAGAAGGAATAAGAGGAAGTGATGGAAAAGGAAGAAGAAGGAAAAGAAGCGGTGGAAGAGAAGGAAGAAGAGAAGAGGTGGGAGTGTCCTCGGGAAGAAGGAACGTAGCAGCAGCGGTGTCACAAAGCAAAGGCGACAGCCACAATGTCATGAAGCAACAGCAGCGGCAACAATTTTGCGAGGAGGGCACGCGTTCGTGAGTATTTTAGGTTTTTGTTCATTTTTATTCCTGAGTTGCATGGGCCCCGTCGCTATTTTAGGTTTTTTATTTTTCTTGAGTTGGATTGGATCACCCATAATAAGGGTGGTCCGCGTATCGGTCCATGCTTGAACCGGTATGTATGACCCGTTTTGTATCGTTTTGAGCGGTACAATAGTCATTGATTCAAAGCATAATTGGATATTAGAGAAGTAGTAAGGCTCTAAGAGAATGCACGATCGGAAGAGTATGAAGGACTTCCTATAGAACTGCAGCCTATAATTAGCATGAGGGTTGTGGTGTCAATTATTAACGATGACCTTGAGTTTGCAGTCGGGATGCAGACATCATTGGAGCATTAATACATGTACAAGGAGGCGATGAGATATTGTTTGACCAAGTTGAGAGTATAAGAGTGGTAGTGGCAACGGTAATGGTAGTGAACTGTTGCAGTTTGGTCAATCTTCCACATTGAGGTAGACAATTGCTACTAGTACATACCTCTTCGGTTGGAGCGCAAGCATTAGATAATTGATTGGCCGTCCTTAGTTTGGCAAGAGAGCTCATAAGAGGTAGTTCGCTTTACGGGGGTTTATTAGTACTTCTGGTAAGATGCCAGCACTTGATGTGTGATAGCTGGTCCGAGTCAGTTTCATGATGCAACCTACATAGATGGCCAAATGGACTTGGTTTTGGGGGAGATCAAACTCCAATATGTGGTAAAGGTTGTGGCAGATAATATGGCCAACCTCAAGAAGAGAAGTGAACCATTGATGGACAATAGACAATTTATTTTGGACACTTTGGCCCATTGTCTCGACTTAATGAAGGATATTGGTGATATTGCAGTAGTTAAGGGCACAAAGCACTAGGAGATACATATATAACCCTCTAAAGGTTATACATATATACATATATTTATGCATGGTGAGATCCTATTATCAAACATCACTCAATTTGCAACTAATTTTATTGCCCTATAGTCAGTCAATTCGACAAAGGAAGATCATATTAAAGTTCATGTTCACCTTCATTCAAATGTGCCAACTCTTAATATGGCAGTTCTTGACCCAAAAAAAGTTGAAAAATATATTCCATCCTTTAGATTCTGGGCTTCAGCGGGTAATGTAGTTAAGGCAGTTGAGCCATTGTATGTAGTCCTATGACATATAGATAAGAAAAAGAGGTGTAGAGTTGCTTGATTCACTTGATATGGCAGGAAAGGGAGAAGATTAGAAAGGCTCGGGTTGATGAAATTAAAAATGAACTTTATGTGTGTCCTTGACTACAGATGAGAGAACTAGATGTCTCAAGATATTCATCGGGCAGGTATTACAGCTTACAAAATTCATTATACATTTTAAAGTAACTTTAACAATTATGTTTGTAAATGTGCATAATTGTAAGATGTTGTATTCATTCATACAACATATTATCCTAGGCCAATCAATATTGATACAGTTTGGTGGATGATGACGAACTATTGCTGGCAATGCACACTATCATATATAGACTTGAGTCAAGTATCGAGTCTATATAAGATGTAATTAAGGTATAAATCAAGGATTGCAATTTCATACTGGGTTACTATAGTGATCCCTAGTCTGATTGGTATAATTGAGGTATAAATCATGGATTGCAATTTTATACAAGGGTACTGTACTGATTCCCAACTGGACAGATATGTACCGACCAATACTGGTATATGATACACCGGTATGCATGTAAGAGGAAGGAAGAAGAAGAAGGAAGGAATAAGAGGTGGTAGTGGAGAAGAGGAAGGAGGAAGGGGAATGAGGAAGAGGAGGTAGTGGAAGAAAAGGAGGAAGAGGAAAAGGGAAGAGGAGGCAATGGAGGAGGTGGTGGAGGAAGAGGAAGGAAGAAAAGGATGTGATGTAGGAAGAGGAGGAAAGAAGAGGAAGAGGAAGAGGAAGGAAGAAGAGGAACCAGTGGAGGAAGAGGAACGAGGAGAAAGAGGAAGGAAGAAGAGTAGGAGAAATTGAGCATATGATAGGCGTTGAGGAGGTAGGCAGTGATGCAGCATTGGTAGGTAGTGAGGAGGTAGGTATTAGTGGTCGATAAGGAGATCATGTGTGGCTCACAATTAGAGAGATTAGGGCAAGAATTTTTTTTCTTTTATATATGATCCAAGCCAAATTGTTCAAAGTGGGTTGGGTTCGCATACTGGTTCATGCTCAGATCAGATGGGTAAATACTAGTTGGTACGTATTGGTTTGAGTGAAAAGGAGTTCTCTAGTATAAATAAATTATGTCTTAAAGAAAATCATATTTCATCATTGACCTATATTCAATTATTAATCAACTATATTTTGTTAAAATAAGTTCAGACTATTTTGAAATGGGGTGGGTTTGCGTATTGGTTTATGCTTACATTAGACAAGTAAATACCAGTTGGTACGTATCGGTCTGAGTGAAAAGGAGTTCTCTAGTATAAATAAATTATGTATTAAAGACTATCATGTTTCATCATTGACCTATATTCGATTATTAATTAACTATATTTTGTTGATATAAGTTCAGATTATTTTGGAAACGTCATGCACATTGTACAGATATCATGTGGATCATGGTAATACAACCAAACCTTATAATTCATCTGTTATTGGTCTCAACCAAGTTGCTTGACTATAACAAATGTTAATGGATGTCAATCTTTATGTAGCTATCTGGTGACACCAAATTTGAAAAGAATAGTAGTTCGGGTCCTATCAGAGACCACATCATACAATGGTTGCTGCGACTGAAATTGGTCGAGGTTCACCTCAGTTTAGATATAAGCTCACAATCAACCCTCAAGCATAGACAAGCTTGGTGAAGCTTGTCTACATCCATTATAATATGCATTTTAGGTTGCAATGTATTGAGATCAATAAGGAAACAGAGGCACCTGAGGTTGCTATGCTTGATTTCCAGCTCTATCATGACAATTTAGTTCCAATACTTGATAAGATTTGTGTAGCAGAAGATTTAGACAATACACTTTTGGATGAGGTTGGGGCCATAGTAGCACACAACACGATCATGCATATGGTTATCATGGCAAGGAAAAGGGTTAGACATCCCAATTGGTTGATTCATTGGATGCATTTGACAAGCTACAAGTTCAATCATTTGATGAAACACCTTCCTAGCAGTTCGCTCTTCGTGATGTCTGCAAACAACGATGTGAAAATATTGCGGAGATAGTAGTGATGTGAAAATATTGCCTGACTCATAATAATGGTTGGGATCACCAATTTTATGTTCTCACTGCTACATGAAGACAAAGGAACAAAATTTTGGTCTTGCCACCTAGGATGCATACCATGGAGCATGAGGATTTACACGGTTTCTTTATTATGATAAAGGAAGTAGAAAGGCTCTCAATGTTGATTCGTACAGGGATATGAGTTAGAGCCTTCCTAACAGCAAGCCAAACAATATTTTCTCGTAACATCTCGGTGTCAGTAGGTATTAGCTTGAGAGTTACGGTTAGGGAGGATGTTACCTTATGGGTGATTTGTAGGGGAACATCATAGTGTTCTATAGCTTAAGAGTTTGTTTGTTGTTGACAAGCTTGTTGCTCGAAGAGACTCTTTTCAGTCTTTGTAAGCTACTGACAGTACAAGTTGTCAATACCTCTATCTGTTCACTGAGATTTGAGGAAAGCTGAAGAGTTTTTCATGAAATGGCTGTTGGATATATTTTAAATTTGTTGCATTTGCCATGAGAAATATTTTGGCTTGACCTACTCTCAATGTGGCAATTTGAGTGTCCAATATGTATGCATAGTGTATGACACTAATCTCGAATGGATGTGTTTTAAATGTTTCTACAGATTACATTCTATAATCATTGTGAAGCTAGAAAAAGTTGACATTATTACAATCAAATTTTCATCTGTTTTCTTCCTCTTGCAATTTGTTTGGACGAACTTACTAGTCATTAAATGATAGACCTCCCTGGTGGAATTAATTATAAACTTGAGCTAGAAAGGCACTCCTTAGAAATTAAAGGTTTAAGTTTAAGTAGGACTAAAATAGAATATATGAGCTACAATTTTAATAATTCTAAGAATAGATAGGAGAATATAGTTAAGTTGGATGAACAAGAAGTTCCTTTAAGTAAAAACTTTAGGTATTTTGGATCAATCATTCAATAAGATGCAGGTATCGATGAATATATTAATCATAAAATAAAAATAAGATGATTAATATGGAGAGATGTGTCAGGAGTCTTGTGTGATAATCAGATACCTTTGAGATTAAAAGATTTTTTTTATAAAATAATTGTGAGACCAATAATGTTTTATAGATCTTAGTGTTAGGTAGTTAAGAAATAATATATACAAAAAGTTTGTATTGCCGAGATGAAAATGTTGAGATGGATGTGTGGAGTTATTAGGAAAGATAGGAAAATAAATATTTTTGTTCGTGAACAATTATGTATTGTTTTGATAGAGGATAAGATGAGAAAAAAAAATGTTTAAGATGATATGAGCATGCGCTTAGATTTCTGGATGTGATGGTTAAAATAGGTGAAATAATTAATGTTAGTGGTATGAGGAGAGGTAGAAGAAGACTTAAAAATATTTTAATAGAAACTATAAATAAAGATTTAAGTTTTTTGAACTTAACTAAACATAAAACTTCTTTTGATCTCATTGGTGGTAAAAGATTCATGTATCCAACCTTAAATAGTTGGGACTTACATCTTTGTTGTTGTTATTGTTGTAATCTGTTTGGTTTTCTTTCTTTGTGTTGTTGACACTAAAAGTTTATTGCTTAGTTTGTGTATTGTACTTTATAGTGTTATCTAATGTCCTAGAAGTTATCCAGGTCTTGTTGTCACCAGTGGTGCAAAAGGAGATGACAAACTTCTACTGTGGGATGCTTTGAGAGGTGAACTTGATGCTGATCTGAATTCGAATTTGAGGTAACAACTTTTTTGTTTTCATGTTAGGATTGCATTTCTGCAATCTTAGTTTGATTTACATGATTGATGACTATCAGTTTGATTAATGATGTTGCACTAAAGAGCTTGGTGGCGGCACAAGATCTATTTAGCTGACATCAGTAGTGGGATCTTATGTCGTAATTTTTGTGCTAGCTTAGTTTTGCTTATTCTTTTTTCAAAAGCTTATGTACTTTTAACATTTCAAAAGTTGATAATGTGAAATCATCTATTTCAGTTGCTAAACTACCTCCATTATTCCATTGCAAACCTAACTATTTGTAGCATTTCTATGTGGAATGCATCTGTTATCCAACAAGTAGGTGATGGAAGAGGTGAATGCATATATAATTAGTGCAGATGGATTAAGTTATTAGGTTACTTCAATCTATTGCTTCATCACTTGGTATCATCTAGCTAGAATGTAAAACTTTATGTCAAGCAATACAATCAGCACTTTTGTTAAATAAAAATGTTGTTCATTTCAGAAAATGTTGAAAAAGTACTTATAGCATATAAATATAATCATGGTTCACTTTATTCTCGAATGGTATCTCTCTTCAAGATTAGGTAAATCCAAAGTTTAATCTTTGAATAATAATAACCTAATTTGGGGGTTTAATTTAGGGTCTTTATCTTTGTTTAGTTTAATGTCTTAATTAGGGCTTCATTCATCCTTGTGCATGAAGGTTTGATCCACAAGGATCCTTGCCAATCTAGACTTGATCTGTTGCCATTTCACATCAATCCTTGTGGATGGAGGCTCGATATGTTTTCATTTCATCTTGATCCTTGCGGATGGAGGCTTTCTCTGCATGGATCTAAGATTGGATTTTGCAAATTTAGTTTAGCTTAGATCCATGTGGATCTAGGTTCGATCCTTTTGGATCCAAGGTAGAGCCATTTTGGATTGAAGCCTGATTCATTTAGAACTGTATAAATCTAGCTTAGATCTATGCAAATTTACGCTAGATCCATTCTAGATTGACGCCGATCAAGCTTTATTTGTTAAAGGTTAATTATTGTTATGATTTATGGATCTGATTACATAGACAACTTTTTGTATGAGAATGGCCCCAAAGCAGCAAAGTTGCCAATTGGCATGGTTGCAAACCCATCGATTGTCCGATAACTAGTATCAATGATAGTGCATCCATTGTGATTACATCAAAAGGGACAGAGAAATCACTCACCTAAAGCAACATTTGACGAGAGGATTTCGTGATGTATCATAATGCACAAAGGTGCCCCAAGTGATAAGAAAGGCATTCAAAGCAGAATTGGATACGAGGACAACATTAAGGTTATAAGAAGCAAAATGGAAAAAGTATGAAAGGTGTGCTATAGAGCCTGCAACCTACGATAAGTGAGAGGGTCACAGTGTTGATGTCAACGTTGACCCCAAGCTTGCAGCCAAGATTTGGACATCAATGGATTATTAATACATGTACAGGGATTGTAATGAGATATCGGTTGACCGAGTCAACATATGAGCATGACAATGGCAGTAACAATGGACCATCATAGGTCTGTCAATTTTCCTTAGTGAGGCAGACAATTGCTACCAGTTCATAGGTCTTCAGTATTAGTGCGACCATGAGACAGCCAACAACCTCCGTTGGGCAAGACAGATACTACAGGCATGCCAGCATAGGAGGGTTCATTGGTTCCTTTGGCAGGAGATCAACTCCTGAAATTGTTTATCTCATTCCAGAGGAAAAATAATTTCTTCTGAGCTGCAAAGCTCAACCGGCTTCATATAGAACTGAACAATCCTCTTTTGAGCTATAAAGGGGGGCAAGCCTGTCCCTCTAGTGGATCACTTGGTTCGGGGTGGTTTGCAATCTGGTTTGCCAGCGGACTGGTATGTACGTATTGTCCGCAATATAGTTAACGATGTTCTTTTCTACTCTCTCTTTGAATTAAATCACATGGCTTTCCGGCAAACTTAAATGTCATATTTTACCAGTATGTGCCACCTTTAAAAGTCTTCTGCAGTTTGTCCTTGATTAGTGCTCTCCTAACATACTGTGTACTTTCATCCTTTATCATTCCTAATAATGTCAATAATCATCTTAACATGCTTCTTTAATTTTCACTAACGTAAAAGATATGCTGCTTCATTTTGCCCACCATTTTGATCTGTAAAGCAGGTCTAAAGGATACCAGATGCATTTGTCCACTTTACTCTAAATGCTTCCTTTATTTTATGACAATTGAAGGAGAAGTTTTTCTCTTTTGTACTTTCTGAGAACATAATTGAACTGTAACTTCATTTCGTGGAATGTTGCTGAAACTGTGTATTCTACCTTGATTTCTACTTATTCTCCAGTTCTCGTCTTCTAAAACTGTCCTCATCTTAACTTAATATTTACTCTTGCTTTACATTGATTAATAGTTTAATACAATGTAAAGCTTCTGAAGAACCATTTTTTACATACCAAAATGTAGGTTTTAACAACCTGATTTAGCTATTTCGACCTTTGCTATATATGATGAACTTAATATCTTAATTGGACACCATTTGACTTGATGAAAAACTCATAATTCAAGTTGGGCTAGTGATGTTGCTAAGTTTTTCACTTATCTAATCCTTACCCAGGACATTCTAGTTCATAGAAGAGCCACATACTTGTAGAGATACACAAATTATTGATTGAAATATTCACTATGATGTTTGAAACACTTGACATCTGATCACGAGGATCAACTGGTTTAATAGATTTCCTAAATTCTTTTATAAAAGAGAAGCTTTTGCTGAATAAGTTGCCTCATTGGTTTTCTCCTCCTTTTGCTGTTGGATAGGGGTGGCAAATATTTTATCTGAACTCTGTGTCCAATCTGGACTGATTGAGAAACCTCGAGTTGGTTTTTACAATTACTTGTCCAACACTTGGGTTCAGATGTTAATTTTTTTCTGTTTCAGATCCAAGTCGGGACCAGGTCTAACTATTTGGACAAATCAGGTCCATGTACCTGATTTTTTTGGGTTCAGGTCCAAAGTCAGGCATTTTGAGTTGGACCAGCTGGTTATTTGAAGCAACTCACTTTTTTTAAACATGTATCTCTGCATTTGTGTAAAAAAAATGAACACAAAGAATAGTACATTTCCCTGTTCGAATGCTACTCTTTTCCTTTCTTACAAAGTGGCACATCTAGGCATCTTCTCCACCACCAGGAAATTGGACTTCCTGTCACTGTGACATCTGATTGGGTAATGCGTAATGCCTTCCTCACCAAAGCAGTGCTTCTATTTCATCTCTCTGCATGGAAACCTTGGCCGTTGCCTTTCCTTATCCTGATGAAACATGATGATGCTTATACTTATTATATTGTGCTCTGATTTTGGAGATGCTTGTTCAATTCGCATCTGAGAGTTAGGAGGTAGGACCTTCACTCTGATCATCTGAAACCCTTTCAAGGGTTTCATTTTTTTCAATTTAGTTAATTCCTGAGCTCTTCTTGAGGTTTTAATGTGGGTTATTTGCTGTATTTTTTTTTTGTTTGATTTTAACATGGAGGTACAAGTTAACATGCTGCAGGTGTTTTTACCCCTCTATCTGCTTGTGTTTCCAATTCCATTGGGATTAATTAACAAATGGTTGTGTAATTTATTGTATGTTGACTGTTGAGAAACTTTTTCAGTTTCTTCTTTGAACTTTTTTCTTTGTGATATCTGTTTATAAACTTCAGATTAAATGTTTCTGATTGTTGTTTTCTAATCTAATGAAACATTTTTTATTGTTGAACATCTTGTATTTACTGTCTTGTATCGACACTCGGTGATGCCTAATAACTTGTTGATTAGACTTGACTTAGACACTTGGACCTGATTTTTTGCCATCTCTAGTGCAAGCATTGAAATAGGGACCATTTTTCTGGTCCTATGTCTTATGTCAGAAGCATAACCGGATTAGGTTATATTGCTATTAATTTTAGAACAAGACACTACCTTTCCTCATAATTGAGGTTGTAGCTTGTGTGATTCATGTTTAAACATGGGTGGTTACTAGTTAGGCAAAACTTTTATGGTTTTTGAATTTATAAAACCTTCCTAATTGCCTGAAGTTTTCAAACCACAGGCACACGTGCACACGCATGCACACACACACACACACATATATATACACACATATTTCTGTGTTTAAATTCTGAAAGGGGATTCTTTAAACTTTTCTTCATATTATTCCATCTTACTATTACTTGTTTCTTCTGAATCTCCTTTTGGTCCTAGACATCTTCTCTAGCTCTGTTCTTCATTAGCAGTTAAAATAGGTACCCAAAAATGGTATATCTTTTATTTTGTTTCGTTATCTGAAGCATACTGATTTCTTTAATGTAACACATTTAGTACTACAGTTCTTTATTATGCTTGTTTGCTACACCTATGTACATGAATGTGCAAATGTGCACTGGCTAATGGCGGTGATGTTAATTATTTTCATGCTGTTGTTTTGTTCTTATGCAGTTTAAACGAATTGTGATAACTTTTTGGGCCACTTGTTTTAAGATCTACTAGTGTGCCTTTCCTCACATAATTGCAGAACGAGAGACCAGGTTCATCCTTTGGTTGTTGCAATGGAGTTCTGCAGTGAAAATATTCTGGTGTGCGGAAGTGATTGTGAATATAGTGGTTCTGCTATCGTGCAACTATGGGATATTGAATCTGCAGAATCCTGTCTTTCATTCACTGCAAATGATTCTGTAGGTTGTTTTTGTTTGCATATTAAAACATTCATCTGTTTAGTTCACTAATACACTTTGCTTGCATACAGTATATTACTTCTCTGAAGGTAAATCCAGCTGGCAACACTATCATCACAGGTGCGTTCTGTTTTATAATAATGGTGTCAAACATATGCCAGCTCTCATCTACAGGAGATTTAATTCTTCCTTGTACCTGTATGTTTCTTGTATTGTTATATAGGTGCTGGCGATGGGACCATTGGTTTGTTTGATGTCCGGACATGTGGTGCAATCAATCATCTCTCTGTGGGGTCTGGTTTTGAGGTAGTTGCAACACTGAAAGATGTTGGCTATATATAAAACTAAGTTTACCTCTCATCATTTTTTGAACTTGTTTCATTGTTCCATGCAAAAGGCACAAGCAATAGCTTTTTTAGCTAGTGCTTCTGTCGATCTATTACATTGATCAGTTTGTATCTGTGACAAGTAACATTTAATTAGTTATTGATTTCCTAGGATGATCATGTAAACACCTCACCTCTGACTAGTGTTAGGTGCTTTTATCTCTCAATACTGCTGTTTCTCAAAATCTATAATTTACATTTGTTCTTTATCACTTATTGTTCGGTATACTATTGTCCAAGCACAAAACATTAGTTGATAATCGCTTGTGTTTTGCTGGAAATAAGGATTACAATTGTAAAGCATGATTACTTAAATTTTGTGTGTTGAGTTGTAAAACATAAACTTGATGGAACAAGATTACCGATGAAGCTTCTAGAAATTAAGCAAATGCAAGACATATTTTAGAATTACAAAACCTAAAATGTGACTTGAAATGCAAAGTAACTGTCTTGTGATCATGTGTGTAAGATCCTGAACTGCCCTATAACAAATGCTTAGTGCTTGTTGGGATGGAGTGCCATATAATTCCATATAACTTGGTACAGATACTACATTTCTTATCTGTTGATGAAATCTGACATTAAGCATCACAAGTTGGGTGTTACATCCTGAATTGAAGTGGACATCAAGTGTAGCAATTATATAGGTCAGTATGGGTTTGGTATAGGTTGAAACAGGTATAATATAGGTCTGTGTTGGTTCAGACCCTGTTCCAACCTAGCCAGTCCAGAACCTACCTTGTTGTTCCATTAGAACTCTTTGCTTCATTAACATAAATTATTTGATAGCCATTGATTCATAGGACTCAAAATTAGTGTATGTGCTAGCAATTGGATCACATGGGACTAGTAACACTAATAATAAAAGAGTTGGTAGACCTCCTAGCTCCCGACGCCACTCATGGTTTTAACTTTTTAACTTTATAGGGTGGAATTATATTTCTTTCACTAATTAATATTTTGTGTTCTAATCATGAGACTATCATATTTGAGGTTTTTAATTGAGTTACAATGTATTATTGTAGTTAGCTTGGCTTAGTAAGTTATCACATATTATTTTTATTGAGATATTATGATTATGATACATCATTGTGGTCATATTGCTACATTATGATTGAAAACATTGAGAAAAGAAGAAAAGTATTTTATTGGTCTGATATATTTTGCTAGACCAACAGAAACATTTGTCATATTGGCAGTTCAGTATCTATGGGAAAGGGAACCGGTATGGATCGGTTACATGATACAGACTCCTTGCTTTCTAGATTGGTTATAAGAGTAAGGTTGAAATCATTGGAGTAAGACAAAACGACTGTTTACATATTTGAAGAAATTAACTTTGTAAAAAGGAATATGTTGGAATGAAAAGATCAATGTTTACTTGAAGCTACATTTTGCAATCTGGGCCCAATATTAACAAACTCTAACAAACATGTGCCTTTTTGGAATGATGATGTTTACTTATCTTTATGGCAGTAAGTAGGTTACATGTCTTAAACCAGAAGTTAGTATAATATTGTTTTTTTTTATCTAGATGATTACCATTTAAGTGAGTGTTATTTTGTTATATCTTCAAAAGTTAAATATTGGTGCACGTTACGCTAAAATATCAGTTTTCTTGTTTTGTCCTTTTAAATTAAGATATCAGCTTTGATCTCAATGGATTAATAGGTACTCCTTACGAGGACAGGCCTTAAAATTCTAAATTGTCTAAACATTTCTGAATAAGTAGTATTTTATACTTCTGGCTGCCTGCCTAAATGTGGGCACCATTTTTCAGCTGTTATACTTATAGTTTTCTTATAAGTAAACTATTTCTTTGTTTTTTAATTTAAGGTTTCATTTTCTTTGTCACAGGTGACATCTGTTTCTTTTAGCAACTGTGGAACCTATTTTACTGCCTCCAGTACATCAAATAACACCTTGGTATGGGATACACGAATCTTGCCATTGAACCATGGGCAAATAGCCCATGATAGCAATGATATGCGATTCTTAAGACCTTTGCACTGTTTAAACCATGGAAAGCAAATGCCGACCGCAGAATATGCAGGTCAACTTCCTGGGTAAGTGTGCAAAAAGATATCATTCCTTGTTTTTATAAAAATCAATTTGTAATTTTGCAAAAAGAGCTTAGGGGTTTGTTATTTAGTCGAAGTTAAATGCTACTTTTCTCATATTACTCATATCTGAGCCTGATGCTGATTGAAGTTTGTTGATATGAGCTTGGTGTCCATATCTAGGAAAAGTTCAATCTGACATATCTATCCGCGAAGTTGATGTAACATGAGTAATCCCAATGTCCATCTATTAGGTTGGTAGGCAATTTTACCATAAGAGAACTGTCAAGTGAATACCATTTTATGTGCAAATGGATACACCATCATCCTTGATAACTCTACCTGCTTCACCTTATTGTTCACAATATAGTGGTAGGCGGTTAGCCTTAGCACCAGTGGTATTGGGACCAATGTTGATTTCATTCTTGGTCAAGAGGTAGAAGCAATCAAGGATAAAACAAGAGAAAATTTTCGAGGGTTGGAACATGCAAAAGTACCATGAAAAATGCTAGTTAGTTTAAGTACATTTACTTAGAGAGGGAGAAGAAATCAAAAGACTGGATGGTTAGAGATTGTGTAAATGCATAATGGTCCGTGGATGTTTTTGGAAAAGTTTCCCTGGTAACTAGAAAAGAACTGTAATCCAATCCACTATGAAATTGTAGGAAGTGAAGGATATTGTTGTTATTTCTAGTATCATTGTTATTATACTAAAATTTCAAATATGGTTTTTCAATATCTGACAAATATGACCTGGCTATGCAATGTGAATCATGTATTATAATGATTGGCATATTGTAAGAAGCTGTATTGTACACATACAATTATTAGTTTCAAATAATCATATTGCTCCTCAAGCTGCGGTAGTACGAGGTGTGACTTTTGTGTATTTTGAAAGGTTGAAAAGGGGTTGTAGACTGGGGGCTAATTTTTATAGAATCTGAAGAATTTAGTGGAGTTTAGTTCTTAATGCTAATTATCAACACTATGACAACGCTAACTTTCCAATTAAGGTTAAAAAACTTGTCCTGTGTTGATACCAGTTGGCCTTTGGACCAGTATGATTTCAGATAGATTGATGTCCTTATACTTCATATAGGACCTTTTCGCCCAGACTAGAGAGAAAGAGGGAGAAGAGAGGGAAGGAGGAGAATAGATGCCTGGGAGAAGGAAGAGAAGGCAAATGAGGAGGAGGTGGTGGTTGTGGTGGTGGAGAATGAGGCAAAAGATGAGGCAGTGGTGGCGGTGGTGACCCTTATGATGCAGCGGCATCAGTGACGCAGCGGAAAGGAGGAAGTGTTGGAGGAGGGGATAGTGAGAGAGAGAGAGAGAGAGAGAGAGAGAGAGTGCATGAGAAAGAGAGGAAATATGTGAGAAGAAGGAAAGAAAGAAAAAGGGAAAAATAGAACAGATAGCTGTCAGCAAATAAAAAGAATTTGATAAGATATTGGATGGTAAGTTTACTGTCCAATACACCCAGTTTCAACCATAAAAATTGGGTGGTACACCTAGGATGGTTGTCATTCCAGGTAGTAAGCTTGATATGAATTTGTAGTTGGTGGAAACTAGTAGTCCGCTTACTAGCTCACGGTTGGACCAGTAGTTACCGACCCATACTGACTGGTATGTCCAGTTTATATAATACATTGGTCTCATTAATGAAATTGGGTGGTACACCTAGGATGGTTGTCATTCCAGGTAGTAAGCTTGATATGAATTTGTAGTCGGTGGAAACTAGTAGTCCACTTACTAGCTCATGGTTGGACCAGTAGTTACCGACCCATACTGACTGGTATGCCCAGTTTATATAATACATTTGGTCTCATTAATGATGCCTACTTAGTGTATTTTAGGTTTTTTAGACTTGAGACCCGTAGGATTGGTATTCATGTCCAAGATCTTTAATTTCGAATAATACCATCCGGTACGGGTGGTATGTACCGGTCTGTCAGTAGACCGATACACGGACCGCCCGTTATTGGTCGGTATGTACTGGTCCGTCAGCAGATCGGTACACGGACTGCTCGTTATCGGGTGGTATGTTATAATAATAATAATAATAATAATAATAATAATAATAATAATAATAATAATAATAATAATAATAATAAAAATAAAAAATATATATAAGATATTTTTTTACTTTTATATATATTTATACTTATATAGACGACGTCGCCCTACCTAGGGAGAAGAGAGAGGCGGCGTCACTTCGGCGACGTCGCCGAATTTTTATTATATATATATATATATATATATATATATATATATACACACACACACACCGAACGGTATACCGTTTGGTATACAGTATCGTACCGTACCGAGCGAATGTCGAAATTCTGGTACGGTACGATATTTCAATCATTGTTCATGTCTTCTATGCATGTATATAGTTTAATTTAATTTTGGGTTGTTAATTTAAGATCCAGTTATCTCATACTGATACTGTTATCAGAACTTTTAAAATTTATGCAGCCATGTTGACAAGGGTAATCAAGGTGTAAATGACTCTCGATGGCTTCATAGAGAGCCTATACTGGTAACTGTGAGCGGTGATGGGAGGTTAGAGCATTTTCTCTCCTTTTTTCTCGTCTTTTTGTCATGCTCACAAGATAAATTTTGTTATTCTTTATATATAGTATTGCAATGTGGAATGTTTCCCTAGGTCAACCCTGTATCAGACATATCTTTGGCCATACAAGATGCATTAATACTGTAAGTTAATTATTTCATCCTTGTTTAAATGTGTCATGGTGATAACAATTCTTTACTTGGTTTATTTGTTACTTTTTTGCCACATGAGAACCTTGTCTTCAATTGGAGCATTTATTGCCAACTGCAGATTGCTGTAGCTCCAAATGATGAATACTTGTGCACAGGCGGAGACGATCAAAAGATTGTAAGCTGATCTTGTTTTTCTTAAAGAATGGTTCATTTATACATCATTATCTTAGAAGCCTAGGGCTGTTCAAACCAAACATCCCATAATACCTTGTTCTTGTATGTAATCCTTGGAAATTATATTGTGAAAGTGAAACAAGCACAATTACATTCGAGACTCAACTTAACTCACTGTAACGCAATACCAATGAGAATCGAGCAACTAACAAAACTTTGCTTTCTTTTTTTGATAAGCAAACAATTTATGTAAGCATGACAACGTGAGAACCAAGATAACTGTCCTAATATGAGTAAATCATGCAACTTATGTCGTGGTAACCTACTTAATCAAATCCATATCATCCTGATTCAGCCAATCTGGACCTTCTAATCTGTCCAACTTCTTCTTATAAATAAATAACAGAATTAATGCTAGAAGACTCTGCTTGCAATGGCACAAGCGATTGACCACTTATAGAAATACATATTTTTCTGCAGCAGCCAGTAAACTGGTATTTTCTCTCAAACAAAAAACGTACTTGGAACTTTTCTTTTTGCTCAAAGCTGATCTTCCCTTATTGCGTCACTTGAATTTATAATTGAAACTTTTGAGGAATATCATTAACCACAATAATTAGTAAACATAAAGATCAGTACCCAAAAGATTACCATATTTCACTACTAACAACTTAATGTCTGTTTGCATACTTAACACTATGGACCAAAAACCAACATTTTAAAACTACTCTACTAGTTTCTAAGAGTGCAAGAAATAGATTAATCCATTATCTTAATCAGTGTTTAGAATCTTAATCTGATACTGGTACGAATTGTTGGCTAGATCTGCAGTACTAGTATAGAATTAGGATTAAGATAAGTTTGTCTCTGGGATTATTCTTCACCTATTGTTAACTTTTCATCATTTTGGAAATTATTAGCACCCTAAGTTCAGTGGCAAGAAAAGATCTAAGTAGCCAAGCCCAAATAATCATGATCTTGTAAATAATTGTTGTATTGTTTTGGCCTTTTGGGAGTTCTAGAGAGATTTGACTTCATCCATCGCATTAGAACATGGGTTAATATTACTCTTCTACCATTTTGGAGATTGTGTGTGTGTGTGTTCATTCCTTCGAATTTTATTCTGTGGTTTTTACACTTCCTATGTTTTCACAGAGTGGATATTGAATAGTTGAATGGTAGTAGTAGTAGAGAAGATAGCCAATTAACTATTGGCACCAGAAGTAACCTTACCAAGACTGAAGTGGGTTCAAGATCAATTATTTGGTATAGGATTGGACTGACTTAAATTTATTAAACAGGAACATGTTTTCTTTTTTCTCTTTGGGAAATGCTAGAGATAGACTGGAGGAAACATTCAGAATTGCTCTAGAATGGTAAAATCAATCAACACTAAGCAAAGTTGTCTTAATTGACTACTAACTGATTAAAATTGATCGGACTCAACTTGATCGATTGGATTAGCCAATAAATTGAAATTGGAGGCTGATTTCTACATAGGGTGAATCTAATGCATGACGCTGTCTAAAGAGATTAATATCTGTAGTCTTACCATTGAAATTAGAGTGATTGTTTTGTTGATGTGAGCCCTAGTCACTCAAGTTGGAAAAGAATAATTTTACGATTCTACCAAGGTTCACCCTTTGGAGGTTGATTCCCATAGTCCATAAAAAATCTGGGGATTTCTCTAATCCTGATCTAGATTAGTTGGGATTGGTTCCTAATCAGCGGATCCAATAAGCCATCACACTTAGTGGGATAACCTTCCCTCATCAAGTGTAAGCTATAATGTGATGAAGTATCTAGAATTTTTTTTATTCTAAAACAACTATATCTAGGTTCTCCTGGATGAGGGTGAAGCCCACTTCATTTTCTGTTTTGTTAGCGGCTATAACATCAGGCCACTTGTGTTTTGTGACATGTGAGTCATGCTAAGACCATGGTGCATCCTAGTTAGTCTATGGCCTAGTGGTAGGATAAAGGACCAAGAATGATAGCAACATGTTGGCCTCGTTACGTCTTGGAATCCCACATTACCTACAGGAGATTCTAGAAATTCAATGAGCCTGACTGGAATGCTGAAGATTTGAATCGGAGAGATAAAGATATTTTCCTGACTGACCATCATCAGGTGTAGACTATGACATAAAATGGCATATGTGTCATTATCTACTATCAAAGAGTAACGTTAGATAAAGCCTGTGTTCTAGGCTGGGTAAGTGAGATGCTAAATATTCCTTAAAATTGTGATTTGTCCTCTCCATTAGTAACCTAATCATGATAGTGTAATCTTCTTTACAGTATAAAGTGGAAGGTTTGCTCTTATTTTCCATCTTCCTTATTTGTCAGACGTTTTGATTATGATTTCTGGATACATAATGGTTAGAGACAGGCTTAGATGTGTTTGAAAGTAGAAGAATCATTCTGATCTGGAACCTAGACCAGTATCTATAGTGAACCTTTGTTTGGCCTACTTCAGATTATAATCTCTAGCTCCATGGCTGTATTAACTTCACGTCAAAACAGTCTTATTTTACTGCCTTAATTTTCTAGCATTATGTTGATTTCTGGTGTAAGTAATTTATTGGAGTCCCTCTTAGTTTTGTCTTTGAAGTAACATGTTATCAACCTAAGAACCATCTAGAAAGTATTCTAGAAATATGTATGCCTCTGAACTCTGAAAATATTTTGGTTGACAGGTTTTGTATCACAACAAAAATGGAAGTACCTGCTCAAATTGGCGACTGTCTCATCCACTGGAGGATATTTAGAATCTTCTAAAAATGGTTGCTCGAGTCTCGTGCTGGCAGTTTGTGCGTTGAAGGTGAATGCATATATGGCTTTGGTGGTCATCAGACTACTGGCAATGATTCCACTCTCATGCAACTACAATTGGCACATCCTGGGGTGCAAAGGTACAATGGATAACAAACTGTTACTACCAATCATGATGGTCGTGCGATGGAGATATCTCTTGAGCATGTTAATTTAAAACACATTTCCATAGCCAAGAAAAATCAATGAGTTGGAGTAAAAGCGTCATGTTTTCTGAAGGTGTATTTTTAGGATCAAGGACTGTTTCATATGCGCCATTGACATTTTGCCCAGTCTTTTATAATCACTTGTTTCAGTGACGTTATTGATGTTGAGTGCAGCTGTTGGATTATGATAGGAACGGTCTCGAAGTTATTAAGTGCGCGCTGCAAAGAATGTGTAAGCATATAAGCATTTTATTGGATGGCTGTTTTTTTTCTTGAAGGTTCTCATTATATTAGACAGCGTACGAGATGCTCGTACGTGGACTCCAGTAGGAGACTCAAAAGGATGACGGTTTCTAGTGCTTGGCCTCGAGCCAAAGTGAACTTTTATTACCTGCTACCTGGTCTATGTTCTGTATTGATTGCATAATCCATTATAACGCTGCCTTAAGTTCTATCAGAGTTACCTCTGGTTTAAAGGTACAAACCCAAATGTTATTCAGTTACCTGAATCAAGTCATCCAAGAAGTTTCATTAACCATACAAAGGCAATGATCTGTTCTCGATACGGGGTTTGTGTATCATGATCTCAATTATTCAATTTGATTATCTTACGAGTTTTTTCTACTATTCTCCTGAAATGATAAGCATTTTATATAGTAGTTTATAATACAAGAATTCTTCCGTACCTATTGGCAGAAGGAAGATTGTTTAAAATCGAATGTTTCAAATCCTTCTGATTACAGAAAAATTTATCCCAAGGTTTCACAATTCGTTGAAGCAAAGTTTCCTACTTCTTGAGTCAAAAATATTAACCCTATTTAATATTTGATTTCAAATATATAAATTTGAAGAATGTATTCTTCTTGTTAGAAAAGCTGTTTGTTTCATCAAGAACAAATGGTTAGATAAAGATCATTAAAGATACAGTGATATATTTGTAATTTGTGATTGTTTCTCAAAATAGGATGAATGTTTCAAGTTATTGAACATGTGAATAATGAATTTATTCCCTACTGTTATTGAACATGTTTGGATATAGAGAGTTATGGGAGAACTTGATCATCAAATAAACAAAATGGTATTGGTGAATTTGATCAAATAAATAGCTTGGGGATTGCTGTTGCTAGGCATTTAAATTTGTCCACTTAACAGGTAATTTAATGTACACTCAATATATTCTTTTTACAAAAGGAAAATTAAATTATTGCTTTAATGTTCTACATAAGCAAATCCGTGGGATAATTATCCATCGAGAGCATGGATGATCGACTAACTCTTGCATCATTGGTAGCCCAATTAGTTGTCTGATTACATTATTCTCTTTAACAATGTAAAACAAAACGAATGAAGTTAATCATTACAGAAGTGTTTTGACTTGTTGAATGGTGATTTGCAGATGTCAAGGTGGATCAACTTCCTTGGTAAAGATGTCATAGTGTTAAAAGAATCAGTTTCGATTTGGAGGTATTGGATTCCTTGATCTAAATATTAAAGAATTCTTGGAGAAAATTTAAACAAATTTATATCTTGAATACTAAAAACCCCTAAATCTTAAGTACCAATGTCCCAATTAGTGCAATCTTTTTTTTTTAATGTTATTCTGCCGTAGAAAGTTTTTAATTAAAACTTCAATTTTATGCAATATCAACATAGGCATCTAAGTAACACTAAACGTATGTAAGGGTATAGAGTTTATAACTGATTTAATTAGGACAACCCAACTAGCTTGTGAAGGATGATTTTGAGATAAGTCTGGATCGAATTTTATTTATCATGATAAGAAAAAGGCAATCTTCTTGGAGAGATTGTGGCTCTGAGGTATTTAAATTAGAAATTTCCTTCTTTCAAGTTTAGAAGAGAACAAATATTATTTATAATATGCTTGAGAGTAGATTTTGAGAAATATATTTCTGATTTAGAGGAAATAATTTTTTTGGTCTATTAAAATCTCATAGATGGTGGAGTTGATAGTTTGACAAGATTCTTTATTAGCTCGAAAGCATAGTAAGATATCATGAGTAAATATTATATAACTAAGTTGGCAATTTGGGCCAAAGTGAAAAAAATATTTTTGATTTAGAAGACAAGGGTTTGAACTACCAGGCAGGATAAACAAATAAGGACTCCATATCGTACACCACAATAATTTTTGAAAGGAGAGAAAAACTGACCATTAATAAGGTATTGAAAGGAAGAAAAAGGCAATGCAAGAATAAATCTAATGGATAAATTTAAGTTGAAATATTCTTTAAACTAAGAACTTATACGATGAAATTTCAAGAAAACCTATCAAAAGCTTTTTCTATTTCATTTTAACTATAACTAGTGTGTTTTTCCCTTTATAAGAATATATAAAATAAATAGTATTTTAAGCAATCAATATATTATCGATTGCTTGCCACTGATAAGGAGGTCAAGGAATGGTTTGAGCTTGTTTTTGACAACTTAAGAAAGGATTCTATAGTTAATATTAGATAAAGCAATAGGTCAAAAAAGATTTATAGTGAACGTATTTTTTAACTTTCGGTATAAAAGTTAGGGAATATAATTATGATGAAAGAACCAATTAAAAATTCTTTGTAACATTGTGAAGTTTGCTTAACTCTTTGTGTAGTTTCATAATGTTCCTCGCCAACGATCCGAGGTTGTAACATAGTTGATGTTGAATCTAAATACCTTTGGCAGCTAATCCTCTCGATAATACGGTAGTAGCATCTAAATGTGCAAATGTCGTGGCAGGAGTAGGGTCGGTTAAATCGTCATAGGTACAACTTCATCCATATAAGGGACAAATAATATCCCAATAGTATCTATAAAAATCTCTTATCAACCTAGTAGGTTTTTACAAAGTCCCATGACATAATTGTTAGTGATAGGTGCTCTACAGGCCAATCGCGTGAGTGATGATATGTTTGACATAATACATAATCTTTTTACTTATTATTTATTTGATATTTTTCTCACTTTATATTGCCTATTACATATATTGTGATGTCCATAGATTTATGTAATGAGAATCAGATTGTGATAAAATCACGATAATGAGACTGATTCACCTTTAAACATAAACCATAAATAATCTCAGTCATATTTCACTCGAGAGAGATATCGAGATGATTGGATAGACTGATGTGCTGTACACCCATCCATATGATGGAGGCGACTGGTCTCAGAGCTACTAGTGTGGGGATGCTAGGGATACCGCGTAGGTGCTCATGGAGAATGAGTTCACTGATTGACCCACTCATAAAATGTTGAATGGTTGATGATACCTCATTGTTAGACAGTGATTCCGTCATCATAATAGTATATCTAGTCCTTAGACTTGAGATACCAAGTATGTCCTGTATGAGTACTTCACTTTTCGATACGAGACTTATAGACCTGAAAGATTTATATTTAGCACAACTAGTCATTAGGAGTGGTAGCCAACCTTACAAGGGCTATTGAGTATTGATAGAGGATCATCCATTCTCAATGTTATGAGAGGAATATCCGATATATTCATGCTCAAGCAAATCTCAAGCCAGGGTCATTTGGATTGAGAGAGAAAGTGTTCTCGGGGAGAACCCATATGGTTTCTACTCGAGTCTTGCTGTTAGAAACCATATAAGTTTAACAGCACCATGCCCGATATATGATCTCTGGGCTATTAGATGGATGAGAGACTATAAATATATGATAATTAAGGATAGATAGGTCCAATGGTTTGGATTCCTTTGTATCGTCTGGGGATTATGGCGTAGTGGTCCGGTACATCTGTAGTCGATGAGTCGAGTGAATTATTATAGAGATAATAATTCACTAAACCAGAAGGAGTTCTGATAGACATAACTCACGATCAGCTCGATATTAGGCTTAGAGGGTCACACACATATGATAGGTGTTGCGACGAGTAGAGATTTGAATATGAGATACCCACTCGAGCCCCTATCTTATTGGATATCCAATAAGCCATTGAATTATTGGATCTTATGGATAAGATCCAATAAGAGCCAATAAGAGATTATTGGGTAGCGACCCACTAATCTAAGAAACTTGGGTAGTTTGATGGAGATCAAGTACCAAATAGGGCAGGATCCATTAGGGTTAAGTTGATAGGGGGTCTCTATAAATAGGAGGGAACCAAAGGGCCATAGGCTAGACCCATTTTAGCTGTCACCTCTTGTTCTTCTCTCTCCCTCTCCTCCTTGGCTAGCAACTCATGTTTGAGACGTGTGAACAACAGGAAGGGTCGACCCCTTCTTAATCACGTGGTGCACGTGGAAAGAAGGTTTATATAGCGATTTGAGGAGCATCTTCGTAGCCTATCTTGAACATCACTAGCTTGCCTATCTCAAGAAGCAAAACTTGCAATTTGCACATTGCAAAAGGAAGCAAAAATAGCTAGCTTGCATATTCTAAAATTTTTAAAAAATTTTGCTAGCTTGCATGATGATAAAACTGAAGATTTATGATGCAATGATTTGTACTTATATCTCTAAACACTTGAAAGTTACACTTCTCCTTTTTGGTGATGACAAAGAGGGAGAAGTATGATCATGTTACGCATGATGATGTATTGCAAATATTCATGATGAAATTTGCAATGACATTTGTTCTATTAATATGACATATTGATAGAGGGAGTTAAGGTTAACTCCGTTATCAATTGGTTATCATCATAAAAAAGGGAGATATTGTTGAATCTCGTATTTGTGATGATGAAACCAATTGATAAGTGTTTATGATTTGATCTGCATTTTTAGTGACGCAGGATGCTTCGATCAGGATGAGATAATTAAAGCAGGAAGAATCATGTTAGGCTGGTGGAACATGTCAGAAGATTGGACGTCGAGCCGGAGGATCGGTTGACATATCGAAAGAAGGCTTTGGGCCATGGATTTGGGCAACGGGCCAAGAAGAGCAGATATTGCGCTAAGGATATCGGAGTTGCGGAGTCAACTAGCCGATTAGGCAATAGACCGCAAGAGAGGACGATGCGTCGAAGAATCGGATGAAGCGTCGATTGACCAATGAAATGTCGGACAACATGATTCAAGCTTAGTAATAATTGTCTAGATCGAAGTATATTTTATATGTGTAGGATTAACTACGATAGCAAGACATAAAACAAAATGAGTCTCGAAGTCAAGGACATGATTTCGTTGGGAGTTCGAGAGTTCGTTAGAAGTCCAGATGTTTGTCGGAAGTTCTATAGGAACCAGCCAAGAAGTCCAAGAGCTTGCCAAAGAAGCTCATTGGAACTCACCAAGAAGATCGTCGTGAAGTCCAGGAGCTTGCTGGGAGTCCGCTGGAACATTACCGAGAGATCGTCGGAAGTTCGTCGGAAGATCGCCGGAACCTCGCCGGGAGAAACTAGACTTACAGACTTGTTTAGCTTAGAATATGTCTTAGGAATCGTAGTTAGTACCTAATTGGGTTTGGATTTGGGTCAACCCAATTAGAGACTAGTTGGGCCTATATAAGGACTGTGTTGGGCCCAATGAAAGACCTAAACAGTGTCCCAAGAAGTGGCACTGTCGTGGCATAGTCTCCGAGACTGTGTCAGACAATGGTACCGCTAGTTTGGGCGGTGGAACCGCCCTTGGCAGGGTGCCAGGCAGTGGTACCGCCTAGTGGCAGCTTGCTAGGTGGTGGTACCGCCCAGTGCAGTGTCAGTGTCAAACTGACACTAGCGGTGGTACCGCCCAGCACAGGTGGTGATACCACCCAGACTCGAGAAACCCGGGATGAGATGTTTTTAGGCTCCATGTTTGAATCAACTTGAGGCCTATAAATACCCCTCTCATCCCTAGTTAAAATACATAAGCATAGAGAATTTAAAAAGGGAAAAACGCTGTAGAAATCTCTTGTGAGAATCCTCCTTTAGTCTAAGTGTTAGAATAGTTTGAGAGAGGAGTGAGTGCTTGTAAGGGTTGTCTCCTAAACCCGGTAAAAAGAGAAGAGGGGTATAAAAAGGAGGTTGATCTTCGCCTATTAAAGGAAGATCGATAGTGGATGCTAGTGGCCTTGACGAAAGAGGAATCAACAGAGTGGATGTAGGTCACGACGACCGAACCACTATAAAATTGGCGTGTTCTCTGGTTTGCATTTAGTTCCTACAATTTACATTAACTGCAAACTGCCTTTAATACATTCTTACTTCGCTTTCAAAGTTAAGCATTTCCGAGTTCGATTTTATTATATGAAAGGATTTTTTCGAAACTGATATTTTTATCCGCTGCACTAATTCACCCCCCCTCTTAGTGCTGACTCTGTTCCTAACATGATTATCATATCTTCTCCCCCCTTCGTCATCAACAAAAAGGAGAAGTACAACTATCAAGTTTTAGAGATATGAAAGCTTAGCTATTTAACAAAATTTTCATCACTTTAGAACATGCAAGCTAGTGAGTTCTTTCTTCTCTTTTGAGAAGTGCAAGCTAGCAATTTTTTGCTCCCTTTGCAATATTCGAGCTAGCAATTTTTGCTTCCTTTGCAATGTGCAAGCAAGCAATTTTTGAGAATGTGAAGTTTTGTAAAGTTTTTGCTTCTCTTGAAATAACAACTTTTTGCTTCTCTTGAGATGTGCAAGATAGCACTTCTTGCTTCTTTTTTGAGATGAGCAAGTTAGTAAGTTTTGCTCTCCCTTTGTCATTGTCAAATAGAAGGGAATAATACAATGTTGTAATTCTTTTTCCTTTACATCAATTTTCAAATTATGACAAAGATAAATAATAAAGGATAAATTTACATCAATATTTCAATCATAAAAAATAAAAGATCAAGTCATGAATAGCAAAAGACAATGACCATAAAAGATAGGAAATGATCTTGATTTAAAAAGAACACTCAAGTTCCCTCGTTTGAGTAATCGCCTCATAGTTATCGTAATATAAGAGAATCAGCTCCTCGCTACCCGGCATAACTCCCAGATTTGTGATGAACTTCTTCATCCAGACTCCCTCTTTTGCTGCCTCTATTGTAGTGATGTATTCCACCTTTGTGGTCGAGTCAACAGTAGTGCCTTACTTAGAACTCTTCCAGCATACTACTCCTCCATCCAAGGTGAACACATGCCCAGAATTATATTTGCTATCATCGATATTGAACTAGAAGCTTGAGTTTGTGTAGCCCTCAACCTAAGGCTACTTCCTCCATATACTAGTAAAAGATCTTTAGTCTTTCTTAAGTACTTAAGGATACACTTTATTGCTTTCTAGTGCTCTAAGACTTGATCCACCTGATACTTGCTCATGACACTCAGAGCATGCATTATATTAGGCCTAGTACATAGCATGACATACAGGATAGACCCTATCATTTATGCTTAGGGTATCCTATTCAAGTTCGCTCTTTCGTTAGGAGTCTTTGGGGACATACTCCTAGAAAACGATATCCCATATCTCATCAGTATGAGACATCTCTTGGAATTTTTCATGTCAAATATTTTAACAATAGTGTTTATGTACTTGGACTAGGACAAGCCAAGCATACTCTTGGATCTATCTCTATAGACCCGAATCTCTAATATATAGGATGCTTCCCCTAAGTCCTTCATGGAGAAGTGTCTAGATAGCCACGTCTTTACTATAGAGAGCATCCTTATATCATTCCCAATGATTAGGATATAATCCACATATAATACCAGGAAGGCGATAACGTTCCCAGTTACCTTCCTATATACAAAAGGCTCATCTTCATTCTTAACGAAGTCAAAGATCTGATTGCCTCATTAAATCTTATGTTCCAACTTTGAGATGCTTGCTTCAGTCTATAGATGGATCTAAGCAGCCTATACACCTTATCTGGACTATCCTTGAATATAAATCCCTCAGGCTATATTATATACACTTTCTCCTCGAGGTTGTCATTGAGGAACACGATTTTCATAGGGAAATCTAGGAGCGACATTATATACACTTTCTCCTCGAGGCTATATTATATACACTTCCTAAAAAGGTGTTCATAGTCATGCAAAAGATTAGTGAATAAGAACTCATAAAATTTAAATCTACGTGTGAGATAATTATGTTACATAGGGAGATCGTATATCTCTGAATCCCTATAGATCTATAGGAGAGGATAAAGGAGGTCAAGCATCATCCTCTCTAGCGGTGATCCATATAGTAGGACTACGACGATACTCCTCAAATCGCTACCTAAATCTCCACACCTGCTATCTGAGGAGGAGAAAGGGAGAGGAGAATAGGAGGTGGCAACAAAAAAGCCTCTAGCTTGTGGGTCTTTGGTTCTCTCCTATTTATAGAGGCATCATATCAACTTAACCTTAATAGATCCTACCCTATTGGGTATTGGATCTCTATCCAACTACCGAAACCTATTAGATTAATAGATCTCTATCCAATAATCTCTCATTAGCTCTTATTGGATCTTATCCATAGGATCCAATAATTCATGGGTGTTGAATCTCAAATTTTGACGATGAATCCAATTGATAGTTTATGATCTAATCTACGTTTTAAGTGACCCAAGACTAGCTTTGATCATGAAGAGATAATTAAAGCAAGAAGAATCAATATTAGGCCAGAGTAGAACATGTCAAAAGATTAGACGTCGGGTCGGAGGATCAGTCGACGTGTCAGCAGAAGGCTTCGTGCCATGAGTTTGGGCATCGGGCCTAGAAGAGCGGACATTGCGCTAAGGAGATCGGAGTTATGGAGGTCAATGTGCCGATTGGGTAAAAGGCCATAAAAGATTATGCATCGAAGGATTGGACGAAGCACCGATGAACTAATGACATGTTGGACAACATATGATTAATGCTTGGTAATAATTGTATAGATCAAAGTAGTTTTAGTTGTAATTAGATTAGTTTAGAATGTAATTAAGCCAACTTAATTAGAGACCAATTGGGCTTATGTTGGGGCTGGTTTGGGCTAAGAGAAAGACCAATTCAGTAACCCAAAAGTTGGGTCCAGGTGGTGCCACCGTCAGAGGCTTAGTCTCCAAGACATAGTCTCTAAGACTATGTTAGACGGTAGTATCGCCAAATTGGGCAGTGGTACCACCCAGTGTCAGGTGATGGTACCGCTAGACTGGGTGGTGGTACCGCCCAGTGTTAGTGCTGCAGGTGGTAGTATTGCCCAGCACAAGCGATGGTACCGCTAGGACCTAGGAAACCCAAGATGAGATCTTTTTTTGCTCCATTTTTGAAACCATTTGGGGTCTATAAATACCCTAGCTATTCTTGCATGGAGATGCATAAATTTGAGCAAAAGAGGGGGAAAGAACACTTGAGTAAAAATTGTAATCTCTCTAGATTAGTGAGTCTCTTCCTCCTAGAGTTAAAAGGTTTCTAAGGGAGGAGTAAGGTTTAAAAGAGAGGTGTAAAGGTTCTCTCCTAAGCTTGTGAAAAGGAGAAAAGAGTTATAAGGGTAGTTGATCTTCGTCCGTTGAAAGAAGATCAGTAGTGGAAGCCTAGTGGCCTCAAGTGAAGAGAAATCGGGAGTGGATGTAGGTTACGATGACCGAACCACTATAAAACTCAGTTTGTATTTACTTTAAGCTCTTTGCTTTCATTGCAAACTACTTTACTCACTACTTTCACTATGCTTACGAACGTGCACTCTAAGTCAAGATTATTTCCAATATCGGCTTTTATCGAATGAGATTTTTGAATCGACGTAAAGTTTTATGATAGCACTAATTCACTCCCACCTCTTAGTGCCAACTTGATCCTAACAGTTGGTATCAGAGCCATGTTTTTCTCATTTGGTTTTACATTCAAGAGAAATAGTTTTTTTCGGCTTTCAAGAGGGTTACTCTATCATTCGTCCTCCTATGTTCAATGGGACGAACTATACATATTGGAAAACTAGAATGAGAGTTTTCTTGCTTTCTATGGATTTCAATTTACGGAATATTGTTAAACTTGGCTTTCAAAAATCTTCTAAACTAATGAACGAATGGAATAATTTGGAAAATAAGATTTTTTCTTTAAAGGCTAAAGCTATGAACACTCTATTTTGTGTTTTGGATAAAAATGAGTTTAATCATATTTCTTTATGTGAAAATGTATATGAGATTTGACACACACTAGAAGTAACTCATGAAGGCATGAATAGAGTAAAAAAATCTAAAATAAATCTTTTGATGTATAATTTTGAAGTGTTTCAAATGAAGCCAAGCAAAACTATTGTTGACATGTACATCGATTTTACGGATGTCATCAATAGTTTAAAAGCACTTAGTAAAAGTTTTTCAAATCTTGAACTTATTAATAAAATTTTACGTTCTCTTCCTAAAAATTGGGATCCAAAAGTAACAGCAATATAAGAAGTGAAGGACTTGAATAATTTTTCACTCAAAGAACATATTAGGTCTTTGATGACCTATGAAATGACTTATATTGAATATAATGAACATAAGAACTACCTTTCAAAGAACATGAAGAATTTGACACTTCGAACAATAGAATACCACTTGAGTGATAAGTCAAGTGATGATGATGACTTTGAACTTCTCACTATAAAATTTAAAAAGTTTATAAAGAAAGAATCAAAAAATAAAAATGAACTTAAAAAGAAAATGTTGCCAAAGAAGAAGACACTAAAGGTGACTTGGGACAAATCGAGTACATCCGAAGATAAGGTTGCGAACTACGATTTGGTGGCTTTTGACAACGAGATAAGTGACTCAACCAAAACCCCTTTACTTTACTATGAAATTACTTGATGTTTTTCATAAGTTGTCTTTAAATTATTTAGTATGAAATAAAAAATACAAAAAAATCATGCTTTTTTTTCTAGTGATTTTGAAAAAAATTAAAAATTTGAGCATGAGAATTGCATGTTAACTCCTAGCACTAAGCATGAAAAATTAGATTCATTTAAAAAGAAAAATGCATTACTACAACAAACAAAATGATTTTGATTGAAAATACTTTATGTTTGATGAAATCATGCTTGATATTTTAATGATGTAATGAAAATGTTAAAAGGTTTGGTATCATGCTTGATAATTTTATATTATGCATGAGGATTTGAAGTAATGATGATTTGAAATCTTATGTTTTGGAATTATGTGTTACACTTTTGATCTTAATGATTTTTGTGATAAATATTTTTTTTGAGTTTAAACGATAATGCATGGTTTTGGCTTAGAAAACAATGACATGCTTGTATGAAATCAATCACATAGAGGAATGCATTATTTTTCTTGAAAATGACTCTATCCCCAAAAAATTATTAATTTTTTTAACAAGAGATCCTAAGAGATTAATAAATCTATTTATGTCATTTTGAATATCTTGAAAGTGATTTTGATGATTTATCCAAAAGAATCATAATTTGTCTCTTGATATTCATAACTTAAAATTTGTTTTCATGAATTGTATATCTCATCACCAAGTTAATTTTCTTGATATATTTCATATGATGATTCGAAAAATGATGTAATGGAAAAAGTTTTGCACTATTGTAATCATCCCTTCTTTCTGACAATGACAAAGGGAGAGCAAAACTTGCTAGCTTGCTCAACTCAAAAGAGAAGCAAAAATTATAAATTTGTACATCACAAAGAGAGGCAAAACTTGCTAGCTTACTCATCTCAAAAGGGAAGCAAGAAGTGCTATCTTGCAAATCTCAAGAGAAGTAATGTTTGCTAACTTACACATTTCAAGAAGATGCAAAATATGCTATCTTGTACATCTCAAATTTTTTTTGCTAATTTTCATATCTCTAAAACTTGCTAACTTACACTTTTCTCTTTTTTGTTGATGACAAAGGGGGAGAAGGTATGATGATGATTTGAATCATGCATGATATGATGCACTTTGATGTATATGAAATTTGATGTTTTGAAATTATGATTATGAATGCAATACTCATGATTTTATTATGATGATGTATATGATGTATTGCATATGATGTGAATCATTATTAAAATTACTTTAACTTGAATTCAATGTTCATTTCAATATGGCATATTGATAGGGGGAGTTTGGTTTAAACTTCGTCATCAATTGGTTGTCATCATAAAAAATGGAGAGATTATTGAATATCGAATTTTGATGATGAAACCAATTGATAGAGTTTATAATCTAATCAGTGTTTTGAGTGACACAGGACTAGCTTTGATAATAAAGAGACAATTTAAGCAAGAAGAATCAATATTGGGCCGGAGTGGAACATATTAGAAGATTAGATGTTGAGCCGAATGATCGATCAAAGTGTCGGTAGAAGGCTTTGTGCCATCAGTTCGGGCATCGGACCTAGAAGAGCAGACATTGCGCCAAGGAGATCGGAGTTTTGGAGGTCAACATGCAGATTGGACAAAAGGTCGTAAAAGAGGATGATGTACTGAAGGATTAGACGAAGCGCCGATGAACCAATGACATGCCGGACAACATATGATTAATGCTTTATAATAATTATCTAAATGGAAGTAGTTTTAGTTGTAATTAGGTTGTATAGAATGTAATTAAGCTAACTTAATTAAGGGCCAATTGGGCCTATGTTGGGGTTGTTTTGGGCCAAGAGAAAGGCCCATTCAGTGATCCAAAAGTTGGGTCAGGCGGTGGCACTGCCCAAGGCTCAGTCTCCAATACACAGTCTCTAAGACTATGTTAGGCGGTAGTACTGCTAGACTAGGCGATGGTACCGTACAGTGTCAGGCGGTGGTATTGCCCAAACACTGTCTCCTAGACTGTGTCAAGTGATGGTACCACCTAGTGTTAGTGCTGCAGGCGATAGTACTGCCTAACACAAGTGGTAGTACTACTAGGACCCGGAAAACCCGGGATGAGATCTTTTTTGGCTCCATTTTTGAAGTTATTTGAGGTTTATAAATACCCACACTATTCCTACATGAAGATGCACAAATTTGAGCATAAGAGGGGGAAAGGATACTTAAGTAAAAATTATAATCTCTCTAGATTAGTGAGTCACTTCCTTCTAGAGTTAGAAGGTTTCTAATGGAGGAGTGAGATTTAAAAGAGAGGTATAAAGGTTCTCTCTTGAGCCTGTGAAAAGGAGAAAAGAGTTGTAAGGATAGTTGATCTTCGTCCGTTGAAAAAATATCTGTAATGGAAGCTGGTATCCTCGAGTGAAGAGAAATCGGGAGTGAATGTAGGTCACGATGATCAGACTACTATAAAACTAGATTTGCATTTACTTTAAGCTTTTTACTTTCATTGCAAACTGCTTTACTCACTACTTTCACTATGCTTACGAACGTGCACTCTAAGTCAAGCTTATTTCCAATATCGGCTTTTATCGAATGAGATTTTTGAATCGACATAAAAACTTTATGATAGCACTAGTTCATCTCCCCCTCTTAGTGCCGACTTGATCCTAACAAGAGGCTTATTGGATATCTAATAAGATAGGGGCTCCAACGGATATCTCATATCCGAACCTCTACTCATCATAACACTTACCATATTTGTGATCCTATAAGCCCAATATCGAGCTTGTCGTAAGTCATACATGTCAGAACTCCTTCTAGCTCAGTGAATTATTATCTTCATAATAATTCACTCGACTCATCGATTGCGAACGTAATAGGTTACTATGCTACAACACCCAAACGATACAAGGAAATTCAATCCTTTGAACCAATATATCCTCAATTACCATGTACCTATAGTCCCTCATCCATCTAATATCCCAGAGACCATATACTAGGCATTGTGCTATCAAACCCATATGATTTTTACTCATGTCTCACTCTAATCGGATTCTCCCGAAGAACTTTTTCTCTCTCAATCTGAATGACTCTAGCTTAGGATTTGTCTAAACAAGAACACATGAGATATTCCTCTCATAACACCGAGAGCTGATGATCCTTTATCAACACTCAATAGCCATTGTAAGGTTGATTGCCACTCCTAATGACCAGCTATGCTAAATCTGGAACATCCAAAGCTATAAGTCTGGTATCAAAGAGTGGAGTATACATATAAGACATCCTTATGTCTCAAGTCTAAGGACCAGGTACACCAGTGGGACAATGGAATCATTGTCTAAAAATAAAGTATCATTAACCATCCAGCATTCCATGAGCAAATCAATCAGTGAACTCATTCTCTAATAAGCACTTGCACTATAGCCCTAGTGTCCCCACATGAGCAGTTATGAGACAAGTTGCCTCAATCATATGGACTAGTATACAACACACTAGTCTATCCAGTTATCTCGATGTCCCTCTCGAGTTACTTATGACCAGGATTATTTAGGGTTTGTGTTTAAAAGTGAATCAGTCTCATTATCATGATCTCATTATGACTTGATTCCTATTCCTATTCATATATATATATATATATATATATATATATGCAACAAGCAATATAAAGTGATAAAATGTCAAATCATATAATAAGTAAAAAGAATGCGTTTCATGTCACACTTGCTATCACTCATGTGATTGGCTTACAAGATACATATGACTAGTAGTTTTCATGTCCATCTGTCAGATTTCATAATCATAGTGTATTGTAATAGCCAACAAAATTCGTATAAATTTTAGCATGGCTACGGAGAAAATGTTTCGTCATAGTCAATACCTTGCCTTTAATAATACCTCTTAGCTATTAGCCTTGCTTTATAGGTCTCTACCTTTCCATCAACTCTGATCTTCTTGAAGATCGACTTGCAACCAATGGGTACAATACCCTCAGGTGCATCAACATGGTTCCAAATTTTGTTGGAGTACATATAATTCATCTTAGAATTCATGGCTTCTTGTCACTTCTCGGAGTCTATACTTGTAATAACCTCCTCATAGGCTTGAGTATCAATATCCTCAATATTCTCTCCTCTAATATGTCCCATATATCTCTTAGGATGATGGGGTACTCTACCGGACCTACGTAAAGTTGAAACTTGTGTGATAGGTAACTGAACAGACTCTAGTTGTGGAATGGTGCTTGAGATGAGTTATTCAACCTTGCTAAACTCTATCACACTCTCATTGTCTCAACCAAGAATGTAAACCTTCTCAAGGAACACTGCTCTCTTGGCTACAAAGACCTTTTAGTCCTTAGGATGATAGAAATAATACCCATAAGTTTCCTTGGGATGTCCCACAAACTTATATCATTCTATCCTGGATTCCAACTTATTGGGGTTGTCTTTTAACGTGGGCATGACAGCCCCAAATCTTAAAAATATCTAAGAGATGTAAAGACTAAACCCACCACTTTATGATAAACCAAAGAGATATAGAGTTAAAAGAGATAACTCAAAGAGTTTATACAAATACAATAAGATTCTGCTCCTTTCTAACTCTAAAACATCAAAATAAATACTAGTATATGAAACAACCCTTTATTTATAGGGAATTATAAAATTTATTACTTTGCTGCTGATATCTAAGTCTTTCAATACATTCCTTGGTCATGAAGATAATGCTAGGACTCTAGCTAGGAGAGTCCTAATTAAGTTTCATTGAAATGGGCATTCATATAAAACCTACCTAGTCGACCCCTATTAAAGAGAGAAAGAGGCTGGCTAAGGATATGATTAATTTGGAGGTTGCTTCTTAGAGAAGTATTAGGAGTTGGAGTCTTGAGTAGGAGTCATAATTGAGTAGGAGTCCTATTAGGAGTTGGGTTTTAGAAGCCCTATAAATAGTCATGTATTCATCCTCTTTTAACAAGAAATAGATGACTCTTTTTAGTAGCTTTTGAGTAGCAACTTGGAGGAAGGAACCCCTATAGAGTTTCAAGGAGACCAATCCCCTAAAGAGATCAACCCTAAGCTTAGAATCCGCAAGGGTTCTATCACTTGGTATCAGAGCAGCGTTCTTGGCATTTCGCTGCCCTTCCACAACCCTCCATAGCCGCCCAAAGCAATTCCTACAATTGCTTAAAAGATCATCGTTAAATTCCGTCGTCATCTCCACCACCGGGATCATCTTTTAATCTCCCTGTGAATTGCAACAGGTTCTAGTTTCCTACCTTACTACTGTTGCAATTTAGTTATCATTATTCAAAAATCCAAAAAAAGTTGTTCCTATGTTACTACATAAACTTTTCATCGTAAAGTTTTTATCTCTACGACGAAAGATGCATTATAGAATTCCAACCGCATAGCACAGTTTGTTTGATCTTGCTACTACATTTTATCTGTCCAAATCACTATAAAATTTTTACGATAATTTTGACACTTCCTAATAATAGATTTTTTTTTTAATTTCATAAAAAAATTCTTAATATAAACCACTGACCTTTTATGTCCAAACTGCTACACTTTAGATGTAAAAACCTGTTGCAGTACCTTTCCGTGATCCTCAATTTTTTCAAACCTTCCACCACCCCATGCCATTAACCCATCAATAGAAAAAAGTCGGGGACATCTCTGATCTATAAGCATATTCTATGGCTTCTTAAGATCCAATTGATGCCAAATTTGAAGTATTGAAATCTCGAATTGAATCGTGGTTTGAATCATGCTTGGAGGACAAATTGCGCGCTTTGTTTGCAGAATTCAGAATTGGACAACAGCCAAGTCCAACTAAATTTCAGCGAGGAGAGAGTTTAGAGAGACCTCCAGAGAAGGAGGGATAGCCCTCAAACATGCTTCAGCCATGCATGAGGGTGGAGTTCCCGTGATGGGAAGAAGGAGACCCGACGGGGTGGATTTCGTGTACTGAATATTACTTTCACGACTACCGAACGTCGGATGATGCTATGGTGGAAATTGCTGTCGTCTACCTTGAAAGAGATGCTATTCAATGGTACAATTAGCTAGAATATAATCATGGGGCTCCGACGTGGAATCAATTTAATAACGCACTACTGAATCATTTTGGACCTACGGAGTATGAATATATCGATGGCCAACTCGTAAAAATTCGACAAACCTTTACGATTCAATAGTATCAAACCAGGTTTGAGAAGCTATCCTACCTTGCTCATGATTGGACTAACCATCAATTGTTAGGAACATTCATTGAAGGACTCAAGCTAGAGATAAAAGGGGAGGTTAAGGCATGACAGTCCCATACCGCGCAACAGCTCCATACCGTGACAGCTACGATTTCTTTCGCCCAAATACAAGAAGAACAACTTAACCAAGATGCTCATAGGATGAGAACCTCTCCTAGGCCCATTGAATATAAACCTCCTTCTACTCTAAGCCGTCCTCTACTGCCAAAAAAATTAACAAGAGACGAACTATGTGACCGATCAACAAAGGGTCTTTGTTGGCATTGCGACGAGCCATGGAATCGCGATCATCATTGCAAAAGGGGCCGCCTCCTACTGATTAAACCTCTTGAAGATATGGAGGATGTCTAGGGGCATGAGAAAGAGGTCGCAGATGAAGAACAATAGCCGGTTGATATTACGATGCATGCCCTTGCCGGTTACGCGAACCTGCAAATGATGAAAGTGGGAGGACTTCTGAAGCAACAACCTATCACCATTCTTATTGACACTAGGAGCACTAATAGTTTTATGAACAACAAGGTTACTATCTGGATGGCCTTATCTATCAAGAATTGCAGTAAGTTTGACATTAAGGTCGCCGACGGACGAATTTTGAAGTTGGATCATAGGTGCTCGCGGGTGAAACTGTTGCTACAGGACCAAGAGATAATTACAAATTTCTTCCTCCTTCTTGATGATTATGAGGCCATGCTCGACATCGAATGACTGAAAACATTAGGTGATGTTTCCTTAAACTTTGTGAAACTAATTATAAAATTTTATAGTAAGGAGAAACAAGTGATACTGCCCGGGAAACGTGGGGGTGACGTAACAACGATTTACACACAACGAATGGAGAAGGTTTTGTACAAAGTATGCAGTGGCTTTTTAGTACAACTTGAGCAGCAAACTAAGGGAGAGCCAATAGAATTTGAAGACCCAAACCTACTTCCTTTTCTGGTTGAATTTTTAAATATATTTGATGAACCGCGTAACCTACCTCCTACCCATCAACATGATCATTGTATATCGATTCATCCGGGCAAACCTCCAGCAAATACTTGGCCATATCAGTATCCACATCTCCAGAAGGATGAAATAGAAAGGATTATAAAAGGCATGCTCGAAACAAGAGTAATTCGGCCAAGTTGCAGCCTCTACTCTTCACCAGTGCTCCTCCTATGAAAGGATGGAACATGACGAATATGCATTGATTATCGAGCTCTCAACAATATAACCGTCAAGGATAAATATCATATTCCAGTAGTAGATGAATTTCTGGATTAAAGGGAGCATGAGTCTTCATAAAGCTGGACCTTCGATGCGGGTATCATCATAAGTTTATGAATGATATTTTCTGGAATTCACTTCATAAGTTTATGCTGGTTTTCTTCGATGATATCCTTATTTATAGCCCTTCTCTTGAAAGTCATTTTCAGCATTTACAACTTGTTTTAACGATTTTGCAAGAACATTTTCTTTTTGTCAAAAAATCAAAGTGCAACATTCTTTAACAGAAGGTGGAAGGTCTTAGGCATATCATATTAGAGAAAGATATAGTGGTAGACCCCTCCAAAATTGAAGCAATGCAGAACTGGCCGACCCCGAGAAACATAAAATCGCTACGTGGCTTTCTCAGTTTAATAGGCTACTACTGTAAGTTCGTGAAAAACTATGGAAAGATTAGTGCACCCCTTACTTCCTTACTAAAAAAAGATGCTTTCTAATGGTCGGACAAAGCCACTACCACCTTCGACGAACTTAAAACCGCAATGACGACAACACCCATACTAGTGCTACCCGACTTCGGTAAGACTTTTGTTATTGAAGCCGATGCCTTCGGAGCCGGAATTGGTGTTGAACTAATGCAAGATGGCTGCTCCCTCACTTATACCAGTAAGGAATTATCTTCTTCCCATCTCAAGATGACTATTTACGATAAGGAGATGTTCACGATTGTGCATGCGATGACTAAATGGAGACTATACTTGATCAGGCGACGTTTTCAAATCAAGACCGACCATAAAAGCCTAAAATATTTCTTGAAGCAGAAGATATCTTTCCCCTAGTAGAAAAAATAGATAACAAAGCTTCTTGGATACGATTATGAAATAACTTACAAAAATGGGAAAGAAAATATTGTTGTAGATGCTCTTTCACGGCTACTCGAGCAAGTTGAATTTTTGGCCGTTTCACTTCCGACCAGCTACTTCCTTGAGGATATTAAGAGGAAATGGTAGGAAAATCCAGAGACCAGTAAGATCATAAAAAAATTGGAGGAAACACCAAGCTCCATGGCTCATTACAGTTGGAACTCAAAAGAATTGCGCTATAAGAGACGCATTGTGCTTGTGCTAAATTCTACCTGCATAAAGACCATCCTTCAAGAGATGCATTCCGCACCTATGGTTGAGCACTCTAGGTTCCTTAGAACTTATAAGAGAATTAAGCAAAATTTTTATTGGGTAGGGATGAAAAATATTATTGCTAAATTTGTGGCACAATGTGATGTATGTCAGCAACATAAAGGTGAGACAATGGCAATTCCTAGAAAGCTACAATCTTTACTTGTCCCAGACTTAAGATAGATTGATATATCAATGGACTTCATTGAAGGGCTTCCCTCATCATAAGAAAAAGGTACAATTTTTGTTGTGATGGATCGCCTTATAAAGTATGTTCACTTTTGTGATGTTCGTAATCCTTACACTGCTTCTAGTATTGCTCGAATCTTTATAAAAATATTATAAAATTATATGGGATGCTGAGATCTACTGTATGTGATCATGATAGAATCTTCACGAGTAGATTTTGGACAGAGTTATTCTATATGTATGGCACTAAATTGAAAATGAGTATGGTGTATCACCCACAAACCGACGGCCCAACTGAAGTGATGAACAGGTGCTTGGAGACATACCTGAGATGCTTCACCAATGACTAGCCAAAAGAGTGGACAAAGTGGCTTCTTTAGACCGAGTGGTGGTATAATAAAACTTATCATTCATCCATAAAATGTACTCCTTATGAGGCTATGTATGGCCGACCTCATCTTGTGATCCCAAAATATATGTTGGGAAACTCTAAAGTAGAACAAGTAGACAAGGAATTATAGGATAGAGATAAAATACTAAAGTTGCTAAAAGATAATCTCACTATAGCTTCAACAAGGATGAAACAACAATATGATCAACATAAAGGCGAAAGAGAATTTTCAGTAGGAGATTGAGTCTTCCTACGACTCCAACCGTACAAGCAAACATCAATCCAGACCAGAGCATCTATGAAGCTTTCACCTCGATTCTATGGACCCTACCAAATTTTAGAGCGCATCAAAGTGGTATCATACAGATTAGACTTACCCGCCAGCTCCCGAATCCATCTAGTCTTCCAAAAATGAGACAGCCCAAAGCCATCTACCAAATATGACTACCGCTAGTCATAAGTGCCAAACAAGCCAATCACGTGAGTGATGACACGTGTGACTTGATACAGAATCTTTTTACTTATTATATTTTGACATATATCACTTTATAACTATTGCATATATGCATATATATATATTGTGATGTCTTTGGATTTGTGCAATGAGAATCAGATCGTGATGAGATCACGATAATGAGATCGATTCACCTTTAAACACAGATCCTAAATAATCCCGGTCATAGGTTACTCGAGAGGGACATCGTGATAAACGGACATACTAGTGTGCTGTATATCCATCCATATGATGGATGCAGTTGGTCTCATAGCTGCTCGTGTAGGGACACTAGGGATACAGTACAGGTGCTCATTGGAGAATGAGTTCACTGATTGATCCGCTTACGGAATGCTGGATGGTTGATGATGCCTTATTGTCAGACAACGATTCCGTAGTCCTAATGGTGTATTTAGTCCTTAGACTTGAGACACCAAGGATGTCCTGTATGAGTGCTCCACTCTTTTATACCAGACTTATAGGTTTGACTGTCCCAGATCTAGTATAGCTAGTCATTGGGAGTGGTAGTCGACCTTACGAGGGCTATTGAGTGTCGATAGAGGATCATCCACTCTCGGCGTCATGAGAGGAATATCTCATGTGTTCTTACTCAGACAAATCCCTGGCCAGAGTCATTCGGGTTGAGAGAAAAGAGTTCTCCAGGAGAATCCGATTAGAGCGAGACTCAAGTAGAAACCGTATGGGTCTAATAGCACCATGCTCGATATACGGTCTCTAGGATATTAGATGGATGAGGGACTATAGGTACATGGTAACTGAGGACAAACGGGTCCAATGGATTGGATTCCCCTATATCGTCTAGGGACTACGACGTAGTGGCCTAGTACGTCCGTAGTTGATGAGTCGAGTGAATTATTATAGAGATAATAATTCATTGATTTAGAAGGAGTTCTGACAGGTATGACTCACAGCCAGCTCGATATTGGGCCTAGAGGGTCACACACATATGGTAGGCATTGTGATGAGTAGAGGTTCGGATATGAGATATCCGACGGAGTCCTTGTCTTATTGGATATCCAATAAGCCCCTGAATTATTGGATCCCATGGACGAGATCCAATAAGAGCCCTTGAGAGATTATTGGATAGAGATCCACTAATCTAAAAGGCTTGGGTTATTGGATGCAGATCGAATACCCACAAAAGGAGGATCCATTAGGGTTTGACAAGGGATCTCTATAAATAGGAGGGATTCAGAGCCTCATAAGCTAGAGCCTTTGCTTGCCTCTCCTATTCTCCTTCCCCTCTCCACCTCAGAGCAGGCCTGGAGTTTTGAGGAGTGTCATCGCAGCCCTGTTGTGTGGATCACCGCTAGAGAGGAGGACGCTTGACCTCCTTCACCCTCTCCTAAAGATCTGCAAGGAAACAGGGATATACGATCTCCCTATGTAACACAATCTACTCTATACGCAGTTTTCAGTTTCACGGATTTTGCGCACCAATCTTCGCACGACGACAAACATCTTTTTGGGAATCAGGGATTTTGTTTTTCTTGTTCTTTCGCTGCGCATGTGATGTCGCCCCCAAGATTTCCCAACAACTACCCAATGAGAGCTCCAGGCCCAACCGAGTGCCATTATTAATCGACGGATCATGACTCAACAACGACAACCCACTACTAAAGTTCTAATATAGTGGGCGAACCTACCAACAAAAGATACCACTTGGGAGAAGTATGATGAATTAAAGATCAAATTCCCGAAATTCATGGATTGTCAGCCTCGAGGACAAGGCTGATTTGAAGAGGACAAGTCTGTTAGGACTCTAACTAAGAGAGTCCTAATTAAGTTTCATTGAAAGAGGCATTTATATAAAACCTACCTAGTCGACCCCTATTAAAGAGAGAAAGAGGCCGGTTGAGGATAGGATTAGTTTGTAGGTTGCTTCTTAGAGAAACATTAGGAGTTAGAGTCTTGAGTAGGAGTCCTATCAGGAGTCTTGAGTAGAAGTCCTATTAGGAGTTAGGGTTTAGAAGCTCTATAAATAGTCATGTATTCATCCTCTTTTAACAAGAATATATGACTTTTTTTAGTAGCCTTTGAGCAGTAACTTGGAGGAAGGAACCCATATAAAGTTCCAAGGAGGCCGATCCCCTAAAAAAATCAACTCCAAACTTAGAATGCATAGGGGTTCTATCAGATAAGTTGAATTAACTCTTCCTTTGAATCAGCCCATAGACCATCATCTTTTAATGAAACAATAACTTTCTCTAAGCAAATGCTTTTTTTAAGATAGGCCAGAAAGTTAAGAGTTTAAGCTTTTTCAACTTATAAAGGTATGCCCCTTAACTCTTTAGTAATTAATTCAAGCTATTCAATCAAGTTGGGCTATCTATAGAGAAATAGGCTTACAACTCATTTAGTTTTTAGGTTATCATATTTAAGAGATTTGGATTAAAGGCTATGGGATAAATATTGTGGGTCGTAGAAAATACCATAGGATTAGCAAGATTTATACAAGTTGATGGTAACAAATTAGATACTCTCGTGTCACTCACCTATAGAGAATAATGTAGTGCATGGTATGTATCGAATACTCCCAAGTTCCGAGATAATAAATTTCAAACTTTACTCTATCAAATTAAAAAAAAAAATGATTCGTATCATAAGATAATTATGAAAAATTTAAAATCATCAAAGTACGATGCATCATGAATTTAATATGTATTATAGTTTATACTTATCTTTTAGTAAATTATGCTCTCATTAATTAAGCAGTAAATTTTGAGCTACTAACCCTTAGTTATAAGAAAACTTCTCCTTTTATTTCTCTCTTTCTTTTCTTTTTTTCTTCTTCTGTGTTCTCGCCCTATTCTTTTTCTCTTTGTACACATTAAATTATTATATGGCGCTAAACATGGAAAAGCTTGTAATTTTTGTGGTAAAATGGAGTCGAGCTTAATCAAAGTGGAGTTTTTCTCGGGTTCGTTTCCACTTGTCCACCTCCCACTCGGCACTCTCCTCGCTCCAAGCTTCCAATCCGCTAATCTCTCCCTCCCTTCCTCCGATCACCTCGACCTCCTCATGAAGACGGTTAAATATAGAATCTATCATCCGGAGGAGCAAGGGAGGAAGGTGAGCCATCAGAGAGAGAGAGAGAGAGAGAGGAGGGCGATCAAAGGGAGTCGAGAGGGAGCATTGATTGATGGATAGCCCACCAGGGAGCGCGAAGTCGAGCCCGGAGGCGGAGTTGGGTCATCGATTGGAGGATTTGTGGGACATTCAGGAGCCGCAACTTAGCCCCACCGAGAAGCTCAACTCCTGCTTCGAGAGCATCCTCGTTGCTGCCTTCCCTCCGGCCCCATCCTCCGAAGGCACGTGACTGCTTTACTTCTGATGTATTTGGAGCTGTTGCTCATGTCTTTAGGAGATATCTTATTCATCATATTTATCACAAACATCCTTTTTGTTTTCCTAAAAGATGCTTCTACCACTCTCCCTACCATTTGTTCGATAAAATGGGAGACAAAAAAAGAGACAAGTAGTTAGAGGCTAATTAACCCGATGCTCATAGTTTTACTTGCAATCTTTAGAAAATAAAAAAAGGGTCGATGTGATAAGCAAAAAGGCGAGAAAAATAGTAAGAGTACTTTCATTTTGATTTTGTAACAAGGCTCTAATTTGATAAGATGCATAAAGAACACTACCAAAACCATTAAGATGGTTATGTTAGTACTAATTGCTCCTTCCATTACGTGTGTTTCTATATATTCATTGTTTTATAGTTTATATTAGTGGGCATAATGGAAAATGATGATTGTTATTAAAAAAATAATTGATAATTGTCACAAGAAAATTAGTTGTGTATTCCAATCGATTATAGCCATTCAATATTATATAGAACCACTACGAGTTTCTATTGTGGGCAAGGCTGGATATATCGACTCTGACCCCACATTGGTGGGAGGCCCATGCATTGGGTACATTCCTTTTTCATAAAAACAAGTTGAACTTTAATGATGCACAACTAGAAAAAATTGAACAACATGAAGATACAAATAAGAGTTGAATCCACATTTAAAGTAATGAGCAAGGGACGCAATTTATGTGACTTAACATGAAACGAGCAAACATTACAAATGTGCAACTCCTAACTACATAAAAGGTGATCTCTACAAGTTAGGTTGGTTAACAGATGAGTTGTCCATGAACATGCTATTGTGAGAGGCTAAGAGCTTATCTTGGTTTTATCAAGATACCAATAAATACAACTATTGGCATCTAACATAGGGAATCAAAATCTTATCTTATCAGAGCCACCTAAAGCTCATGTTTTGGTAGTTTAACATGGATCATTACTCATATTTATGATTATTCTAGTATTGCTGATATCTCTACCTGTCCAACCTAGAAGTTTACACTTCATATTACAGATATGGTGCATTACTTTTTAGTTGTTCCTTTTAAATTGCTTTTCTCTATAAGTTTCTTTCAGTTTGTCTAAGTTTAAGATTGATTAGCTGATGGAATATGACATTCTAATTTGGAGTCCTTGCCATCAGTGGTTGAGATACCTTCTGATTCTACTCTGGCCAATGCAATTGAAATCCTATCCAAGCACAAGATAATGAGTGCACCAGTTCGAGATGTGGAAGCGCCAGAGAATGCGAGTTGGATTGATAGATACATTGGGATTGTAGAATTTGCTGGCATTGCTGTATGGATTCTGCATCAGGTTTGATGATGGGTTTAAACCAAATGCTCTTTAATGTCGTAAATTTTTATATGTTGTGTATCAAAATATATAGTTCATAAACCATGCAATGGATAAACTTAAGTACAATGATTCAAGGACAAAATTCATCACAAAGAAGCTTGTTAACTAAGCAAATAAATATTAATCCTGGGAAATGTCAATCCCTTGAGCTGATATAGCTAATTAGGTTTCAGTTGTAAACTTTGCATTATAGAATTTAGAAAAGGTGAAAAATAGTCATGGAACAGTTTATATATTGTATGAGACAAACTTGATACAGTGAGTAAAGTTATAACAAGGCATGACATTTGTTGGTGAAAACTTTGACAAAATTTTGAACAAATACCAAACTATGAAAGACCCGCTCTCACCATTCTGTAATGCAGCATGCACATATTATGTTATTGTGTGATTTTACTACACAAGTTCAAAGTTATATAAACTGGATTTTGTATTAGAGAGAACAAAGACAAATAACCAATCAAAAGGAGGCATAAATGGTAGCTTGATCAACCAAGGATCGCCGTCTCGGGTACCGGACCCGTTTTAGTGATCTATTGGACCAGTATGTATCGATTAGTACTAGTACACTAGAATGTACCGGTGTTTCAAAGAGAAAGGAAAAGAGGAAAAAGAGAAAGGGGCGGTGGAGGAATTGAGGAGGAAGAAGGAAGGAGGAAGGAAGAAAAGAGTAGGGGAAGCGGTGGAGGAGGAAGAAAAAGGAAGAAGCTGTGAAGAAGAATGAAGAAGGAAGAAGAAGAGGTGGGAGCATATTTGGTAAGAATAATGAATGTGGCGGCAACAACATTGGCAGCGGCATCACGAAGCAGCAGTAGTGGCAACGGTGTCGTGAAGCAGTGAAGCAACGACAGAGGCAGAAGAAGCATTGAACTCGAGAAGTCATGTTCATGAGCCCTAATTTTGATGCTTTTATTATTTTTTTACTTAACTGGATTGGGCTGCCCGAAATGGTGGTGGTTCACGTATTGGCCCATGCCCAGACCAATAGAGACCACCCATCTCGTACAGTTTCGAATGGTACAGCAGTCCTTGATTCATCAATGACCGCAATTTTATTTGGTTTAACATGATGGTCCATTATTTCAACAGGAACTTTGGACCTTTCAAACTTGTTAGTAGTTACCCAGATCCCTTTTACCAAGTAGTATTCAACCAATATATACTTAGAATTTAATTTGTGCCTCCAAAATAAATAAAATACATAGGAAAATAGAGCAAAACCTTAGAGGTATATGCTTAATCTTATATGCATCTACAGTTCATGAAGAAAAACAACAAAAGCACCAGAAATTTCTGAAATTCTGAATAAGGAAACTTAACTATAGGTTACAGGCCGGTTTTGTTATGAGACATGCCCTTCCTAGAACCTTTGACACATTCAAATAGGATGAAACCATTGGTGAGGTAGCTTTAGCTAGCCATGGTCATGTAAAGTGAGAAAGATGAGGACATGGAGGATAGCAGCATAGCTTTGCCATGGTTGATTGAGACCATGCCTCATGGACACTGCAGGAGGCACATATGCGGTTGTGAGCATAAAGGTGGAGGGAGATACTGAGATGAAGATGGTCAACACGGGCCATAACTGAAAGGGGATGTATGTGAAGGTCGACATGATGGAAATTTGGGGGAATCAACACTGTTCATTGATTCAGAGGAGTGTTAGGGCACAGAGGCATGTGGCAATGGCCCTGCTGTAGTTTATACTGTTACGAATGTCATGAAAATGATCTGGATAGTGATGACTACTAAGTTGGAAGGAGATTTTGAAGTAGAGGCTAATGTCGTGGACATTGAGGGTGTAAGATGTGGACGGCAGTGGACATGAAAGTGGAGGGATACATGAAAGTGATCTTTGAATGTCTATTGAGGGTTGAGAAAGAAAGGAATAAATGAGAAGAAAGAAAGGCCTTGGAAAAGGCAAAAAAATAAAGAAATCATTGTATAACAATGATTACATTTTGATTTTTCTTACTTATATTTCATGATTGTTCTAAATATACCTTTTTAAATCAAGTAAGAGCAGGACTTGCACATACCAAAGGGATGTGAGATAGTTCCCAAAGCGAAATGTCAAACTAATCAAGTGATGTGCAGATTTTTACCAAACTAAGAGATTGAGGCGATACATTAATAATGTAGAATCATGGAAGTAAGGATTGAAATTTTGTACCGTACCAGAGTTTCAAGATTCGCACGGTATATATATATATATATATATATATGTATGTATATATATATATATATATATGTATGTATATATGTATGTATGTATATATATGTATGTATATGTATATGTATATGTATATGTATGTATATATAAGTAAAAAAAAAGGTGACTGCCTCGTCGCTCTTTTTGGCATGTGTGGGGAAGAAACCGAGGTTTCTTCTCCCCACACGAGCAGAAAAACGAGATGATGTCACCTCGGCGATGCCGTGTGTATATATATATAAGTAAAAAAATTTATTTTATGCGACGTCGATGATGCCTCTTTTTTGCCCATGATGTCGCCTTTATATATATATATATATATATATATATATATATATATATATATATACAAGTAAAGAAAAACGTTTTCGCCAAGGCGACGTCTCCTCTTTTCTTCCCGTGATGTCGCCAAGGTGATGTCGCCTCTCTTCTCCCTACGATGCTGAGGATTCTTCTCCCCATGCCGAGAGAAGTCATCAACATACGAGGAGGGAGAGCGGCGCCGATCTCCAAGTTCTTCCCTTTCCCTTCTCCCTCTTTTTTCTTCTCCCTCGATACCGCCCGATTTAGGATGGTAATGGGGTGGAAACAACCCCAATCAGTGGTACCACCCGGTAGTGGGCGATCCGTGTATTGATCTGCTGGCAGCTCGGTACGTACCGCTCGGTACAGGCGGTATTATTCAAAATTAAAATCTTTGCATGGAAGCACTATATATATGGGAGCTTGATACGAAGGAAGAAAGTAAAGGAAAGAAGAACTAGGGAGAAAAAGAAAGAAAGTGGAAACAACAACAAATTCACCTGTTTTTGATATAAAATCTTTTATTTGTGAAAATTTTCTTCTAGTCAAATCAGACCTAGTGTGATGTCACATGGACATGCACATAACTAAAACATTTTATGTAGTTCTTGATATGACTATTGAGTGATCGATTAGTTTGGCATAGCTCCGTAAATTGCCAGAAGTACTACAAAGTGTTGCATCATATGGAAAAACTGCCTATATCCAACTAATGTATTTAGAGTATGCAAACACAGATAACTTCATCTTTGACCGTATGTTTCAATATGAACTTAATATGAAGCATTTCATTCATTATTTTGGTTTCTGCCAGTATGATTTATAGATAACACACAATAAATTATACTTTTGGTAGCTTATATGAAACACAAACTAATGATCCATCCCAATTAATTTAAGTTAAAGATTCATGCATCTCCCATTATGGAGTTTCTGAATGCTCTTGAACTAGGATGAAGAGCATTTATCATCTAACAGTATATTTCATGTCTTAACATATTAAAATAGGTTGATATTGAAGCATCAAGAATTTAAGAAAATTTGTAAGTCACAAATATGACCATATTCTTTATGTCATAGGGGAACTTCAAGGTTAATTCCTAGAACTTTAGTTTTGAATAGAAAGAAATTTTCTCAAAGATTACTAAAATTTGAAAATAAGCTGAAACAAAAGGAATTAATAGTAATTTAACCGTGGTAATATCTACTAAATTTTTAATTAAATCAATTGGAGAATTAACTCTAGGAGTAATTTGACATGAACTAAAAATGAGTATGGATTTAAGTAATAATGTTGAGCATTTTCATACTTAATTGGAAATATATGCTTGCACTTACCTTGAAATTTTGGTTGAGATTCAAGACAATAAAATATTAAATGAACTTCACGCTTTGATCCACTCGTTGATTCTAACAAGCTAAAAACTTACATGTACATCTGTTGCAGTCAGAAGTTGTAGCAAGTGGGATGAAGGCAAGTCCTGCTGCAACAAGAGATGCCAATAAATTAGCAGCAAAGCTAGGCACAGTTGTTACATTGGAAAGAACAATGTCAGGACTAGACAGCTCAGCAATTCCTGTGGAAGCTAATGGTGAGATCAAAGACAAAGTTCATTCCACAGGATCAGGAGCTACTGAAGCAACAATTGCAGGAAATATATTTGAAGTATTCACTTCTTCAGACTTGTACAAAATTACAAAGGTTCCTCTCTTTTTGAAGTTATTTCAGAAATAATGAAACATACTGAAACTATCTTTAAACTAATTTTGGTTTCCTGTACAATAATGACTTTTATAGGTTTCTGATATCTCGGGTTCATTCCGTTGGGCACCCTTTCTTGCCTTGCAGAAGTCTGATTCCTTTTTAACCATGTTATTGCTTCTGTCCAAGTACAAAATGAAGAGTCTTCCAGTAGTTGACCTCGGTGAAGAGAAGATTGATAATATTATAACTCAATCTGCTATAATTCACATGCTTGCGGAATGTGTTGGGCTTCATTGGTTTGAAAATTGGGGAACTAAGAAACTCTTTGAGCTGGGACTTCCTATTATGATGCCTAGGAAGCTAATAAAGGTACATAATGCTGCAATATCTTAAATTTGCTCAATTTCAGTACTTTATGCAATCGATTTTTTGACCATGTACACCTAATATAGATAATGTATCTAATGCTACCTGGCTAACAATAATTAGTTAAATTTTGAGATATTAAAGTACTACAAAATTAATCATTTATACCAAAAGTATCCTTGCATTAAAATTGAAGGAAATTCATGTATAAGCATAAACTGATTAATATCAAGTTGCATCTGTGGTTGAATGCATGTAGAATTATATGTCATTCTATATCGACCTGAGAGATAATGTGACTATTATTACTATTGTTCAATTCAAATATGTATGTGTTAGAAGTTGATGGAAGAGCAGAACTTTAATAATATCTTCCTGCCATCTCATGCAGGTGAGGGAGGATGAACCAGTTCTAAATGCCTTCCAACTAATGAGAAACAAAGGAGTTGGCGGACTTCCAGTAGTTGATGGAAGTGGGAGAAAGGCAATAGGAACTATAAGCATAAGAGATATCCACTATCTCTTAACTCAACCTGCACTATGTGACAAGTACAGGTTTGTGTGTGCAAAAATTTCTTGATAGATTTAATTTACAATGCAAAAATTTCCCATCATCTTGATAAATATTATTTTACACGACCTGAAACTATTGCTTATGAATATTGAAATGTCGTTTTTTCTATTTTACAAGATTTCTCTTGGGCCTACAATTAAAATAAAAAGCAGGCCAATGTTCATGGGAGATGACCACTGACTTTTGTATACCAGAATAACAAATTCATGAGTTAAAGAAAAAATTGTGGTACATAATTTAGGAGAACTGTGTCAATATGTACTGCATTAATACATAATATGCATCGTTTTCTTAAAAATCAACTTCTCACATTTGAGGTAGATACAGATTGCCATGAAATATTCATAGCTTCCTTATTTCCACGAGTTGTACTAGTACAACCTTTTGAAGTGCGAATTGAACTGATCTAACATATTTAACATTATGTTAGCAAGATATAAATTTGTTATATGTCCTTACAAAAATTGCTTTTAACTTTTCTTAAAGGTCCATCACTACCAAGGACTTCATCATCAAAATAAAGGCTTATGTGGAAGAGCAGCAAGTGGTTTCATCAACGATGAACAATGTCGTAACTTGTAAAAGGGATGACACAGTTAAAGACATTATTCTGAGTCTCGACATGGAGAAGATACAAAGGATATATGTCGTGGACCAAGATGAGAATTTGGAGGGCGTGATCACACTTAGAGATATAATCTCTAGATTGGTTCATGAGCCACATGGCTACTTTGGAGATTTCTTCGATGGGGTTGTTCCACTACCTCAGGGTAGCAGAGTTTAATTGCTAACAGTCTGGAAGATTGTTCACTGGTGTTAGCTTCAACTTCAGTTTCATGTTTTTTGTTTTTTTTGGTTTTGGTGTTGACCAATCAATTCTCTTTAATAATTGTGTAGGTTCACTATTTTGAAAAATGATGCTTACCATCAGCTTTGGATGGTTGCAGCAGATGTAATATCAGTTTTGAAAAGAATAAATAGATCATTAGCAAAAGTCCAATGAGTGATTGCCATTTTTATTATTTTAATTTATTGATCATGAAAAGAAGTAAAGTTACTCATGAATCTCATTTCAAGTTTCTTAATCATATTATCCGTATAATTTGCACAGATAATATCATTAAATTCGTGCTTAATCAGATAATATCTTTTTTTGTTTTTTCGATCCACGGTTTCAGTTTTATTATGCATCAAATAATGATTTTCGAATTTTATAAAAGAAATGAATTTAGAATTGCAAGATTACCCAACATAACCTTTCCTCCACATAGGGTTGTTAAGAAAATATGTCTTTTGTGTCCATTTGAAAATATTTCAAAATCTTTAAAATATAAGTACAAGTAAAATCCAAATAATTGATTGGTTCTGAATAGTTTAAACATTGGGCCTTTAATCATGCTTTCAGATTCATCTGATTTTATTTTAAACACATTTAATATCAATCATGGAATAATCACTAGTTCTTGAAAAATTATCACAAATATTAATTAATTCTATTTAACATATTAAGTTTTTTTTGCACGAAAATTATTTAAATTTAATCTTTTTCAATAGATTAAATTATATAGGTTCATGAAAATTAGACTTGACCACTTGAATCAGAAGCAGACCGAGTTGAAAAATCGAATTAACCGGAAAATCGAATTAGTCATAGTCCTTGTATTTTGGGAATCGTAACTCCTCAATCTGATCGTTTGAGTCCAATGATCGATTTTCTGCCCTCTGACGATCGGTTAATAATAGCTAGTTTTGCTACGTACATCGTATTCGGAGAACCTTCGCAATACGATACGTCGTAGTATATTTCAGTTTAAGCGGTGAAATAATAAATCATGGTTTGGTGAGACCTAATGAATGAATGTTTCTGAAGATGTCATCTGAAGAAGCAGCTGAATGCAGAAACTCCTGTCATCATATACATAATTATGTTCATAAAGTCAATATTTTTTTGCAAAACTCCTGTCCTTTTATCTGTAACTATTGAGGGGTTTGTTCTTATATATTTTTATATATTTTACACAATATATATAATTTAATATATATTTATTTTCATATTTCAAATATATATTTATCAAAGCTGCAATTCAAACCTTGATTCGTTCCCGACTTTTCCCCTGGCATATACCGAGCTCAAACCGAAGCCATGAATGCAAACATGGTTAGCATATTATCCAAAGATCCTGTTAGGCTCCAAAACCTGACCTCAATAGCACAGATTTCCATCAAATCAATCTCCCTTCTCCGCTATCAAAGTTTACGATCGCAAGCCAAGCCAAATTTACCGCCACCGCAAAAGACTGACTCGACCATCTCGCCAATTTCTGTCAAGAAAACGTAGAAATTAGTGGCATCCACGACTGCATTCTGAGGCCACGCACGAATCTCTTTCTTGAAATCTAAAGCCAAGAGGTTAGACGGGGAGTCCTACTCCAGTCGGTGGTGATCGATTTGTGTGTGAAATTTGACTGGGTAGATGATGAATCTGATTTCGTCGATGACTTAGTCTGATGGTCATATGATCGAGTTCTAACACTCGAAAAGTGATTTCACTGATCTACATATATCGTGAGTTGTTATCGGTTTATGTGCAAAATTTGAGTGGGTAGATGATGAATCTGGTTTTGTCGATGACCTAGTCCGATGGTCATCTGATCGAGTTCTAACACTCGAGAAGTGGTTTCACTGATCTCGGGATATCGTGACTGGTGATCGATTTGTGTGTGAAATTTTAGTGGGTAGATGATGATGAATCTGGTTTTGTCGATGACTTAGTCTGATGGTCATCTGATCGAGTTCTAACACTCGAAAAGTGATTTCACTGATCTAAGGATATCGTGAGTAGTGATCGATTTGTGTGTGAAATTTGTATAAGTAGATGATGAATCTGGTTTTGTTGATGACTTATTCCGATGATTATCTGATCGAGTTTAACACTCGAGAAGTGGTTTCACTAATCTCGGGATATCATGAGTGGTGATCAATTTGTTGCAAAATTTGACTAGGTAGATGATGAATCTGGTTTTGTCGATGACCTAGTCCGATGGACATCTGATCGAGTTCTAACACTCAGAGAAGTGGTTTCGTTGTTTTTGAATATCGTGAGTGGTGATCGTTTTGTGTGCGGAATTTGATTGGGTAGATGATGAATCTAGCTTTATCGATGACTTAGTCCGATGGTCATCTGATCGAGTTCAAACACTCGAGAAATGATTTCACTGGTCTCGAGATATCATGAGTGGTGATCTATTTGTGTGTGAAATTTGATTAGGTAGATGATGAATCTGGTTTTATCGATGACTTAGTCCGATGGTGGTCTGATCGAGTTCTAACACTTGAGAAGTGGTTTCACTGATCTCGGGATATCATGAGTGGTGATCGATTTTGTGCGAAATTTGAGTGGGTGGATGATGACTTTGGTTTTGTCGACGACTTAGTTTGATGGTCGTCTGATTGAGTTCTAATACTCGAGATGTGGTTTCGCTGATCTCGGGATATCGTGAGTGGTGATCGATTTGTGTGTGAAATTTGATTGGGTAGATGATGAATCTGGCTTTGTCGATGACTTAGTCCGATGGTCGTCTGATTGAGTTCTAACACTCAAGAAGTGGTTTCACTGATCTCGACATATCATGAGGGGTGATCGATTTGTGTGTGAATTTTGAGTGGGTAGATGATGAATCTAGTTTTGTCGATGACTTAGTCCGATGGTTGTCTGATCAAGCTCTGAAACTTGAGAAATGGTTTCATTGATCTCGGGATATCGTGAGTGGTGATCAATTTGTGTTCAAATTTTGATTGGGAAGATAATGAATCTGGTTTTGTCAATGACTTAGTCCGATGGTCGTCTGATTGAGTTCTCACTTGAGAAGTGGTTTCACTGATCTCGGCATATCATGAGTGGTGATCGATTTGTGTGCGAAATTTGAGTGGGTAGATGGTGAATCTGGCTTTGTCGATGACTTAGTCCGATGGTCGTCTAATTGAGTTCTAACACTCAAGAAGTGGTCTTACTGATCTCGGCATATCGTGAGTGGTGATCGATTTGTGTGTGAAATTTGATTGGGTAGATGATGAATCTGGCTTTATCAATGACTTAGTCCGATGGTCGTCTGATCGAGTTCTAACACTCAAGAAGTGGTTTCACTGATCACCGGCATATCGTGAGTGGTGATCGATTTGTGTGCAAATTTCAGTGGGTATATGATGAATATGGTTTTTTCAATTACATAGTCTGATGGTTGTATGAATGAGTTCTAACACTCAAGAAGTGGTTTCATTGATCTTGGGATATCATGAGTAGTGATCGATTTATGTGCGAAATTTGACTAGGTAGATGATGAATCTAGTTTTGTTTATGACCTAGTCTGATGGTCTTCTGATTGAGTTCTAATGATGAATCTGGTTTTGTCGATGACATAGTTCGATGGTCATCTGATCGAGTTCTAACACTCGAGAAGTGGTTTCATTGATCTCGAGATATCGTGAGTGGTGATCGATTTGTGTGTGAAATTTTAGTGGGTAGATGATGAATTTGGATTTGTCGATGACTTAGTTCGATGGGCGTCTGATCAAGTTCTAACACTCAATAAGAAGTTTCACTAATCTCAGGATATCGTGAGTTGTGATCGATTTGTATGCAAAATTTGAGTGGAGTGGGTAGATGATGAATCTGGTTTTGTCGATGAATTAGTACGATGGTCGTCTGATCGAGTTCTAATACTCGAGTAGTGTTTTCACTTATCTCGAGATATCATGAGTGGTGATCGATTTGTGTGCGAAATTTGAGTAGGTAGATGATGAATCTGGTTTTGTCGATGACTTTGTCCGATGGTCATCTGATCGAGTTCTAACACTCGAGAAGTGGTTTCACTGATCTCGGGATATCATGAGTGGTGATCGATTTGTTGTTAAATTTTACTGGGTAGGTGATGAATCTGGTTTTGTCGATGACCTAGTCCGATGGTCGTCTGACCAAGTTCTACCACTCGAGAAGTGGTTTCATTGAACTCGAAATATCGTGAGTGCTAATCGATTTGTGTGTGAAATTTTAATGGGTAGATGATAAATTTGGTTTTGTCGATGACTTATTCCAATGATCGTCAGATCATGTCCTAACACTCAAACAAGTAGTTTCACTGATTTCAGGATATCATGGTTTGTGATCGATTTGTGTGCGAAATTTGAGTCGGTAGATGATGAATCTGGTTTTGTCAATGACTTAGTCTGATGGTCGTCTGATTGAGTGCTAACACCAGAGAAGTGGTTTCCCTGATCTCGAGATATCGTGTGTAGTGTTCGATTTGTGTGCGAAATTTAAGAGGGTAGATGATGAATCTGTGTTTGTCGATGACTTAGTCCGATGGTCGTCTGATCGAGTTCTAACACTCGAGAAGTGGTTTCACTGATCTCGGGATATCGTGAGTTGTGATTGATTTGTTTGCAAAATTTGAGTGGGTAGATGATGAATTTTGTTTTGTCGATGACTTAGTTTGATGGTCATCTGAGCGAGTTTAACACTTGAGAAGTGGTTTCACTTATCTTGGGATATCGTGAGTGGTGATTGATTTGTTGCAAAATTTGACTGGGTACATCATGAGTTTGGTTTTGTCGATAACGTAGTCTGATGGTCATCTGATCGAGTTCTAACACTCGAGAAGTGGTTTCACTGATCTCGGGATATCGTGAATGGTGATCGATTTGTGTGTGAAATTTTAGTGGGTGGATGATGAATATGGTTTTGTCGATGACTTAGTCTGATGGTCATATGATCGAGTTCTTACACTCGAAAAGTGATTTCACTGATCTACGGATATCGTGAGTTGTGATCGATTTGTGTGCGAAATTTGAGTGGGTAGATGATGAATCTGGTTTGTTGATGACTTATTCCAATGGTCATCTAATTGAGTTCTAACACTCTGAGTAGTGGTTTCACTGATCTCGGGATATCATGAGTGGTGATCGATTTGTTGCGAAATTTTACTGGGTAGATGATGAATCTAGTTTTGTCGATGACCTAGTCTGATGGACATCTGATCGAGTTCTAACACTTGAGAAGTGGTTTCGTTAATCTCTAAATATCGTGAGTGGTGATCGATTTGTGTGCGAAATTTGAGTGGGTAGTTGATGAATCTAGTTTTGTCAATGATTTTGTCCGATGCTCATCTAATCGAGTTCAAACACTTGAGAAGTGGTTTCACTGATATAGAGATATTGTGAGTGGTGATCGATTTGTGTGCAAAATTTGACTTGGTAGATGATGAATCTAGTTTGGTCGATGGCTTAGTTCGATTGTTGTATGATCGAGTTCTACCACTCGAGAAGTGGTTTCACTAATCTCGGGATATCATGAATTAAGATCAATTTGTGTGCGAAATTTGAGTGGGTAGATGATGAATCTGGTTTTGTCGATGACTTAGTCCGATGGTCATCTGATCAAGTTCTAACACTCAAGAAGTGGTTACACTGATCTCGGGGTATCGTGAGTGGTGATCGATTTGTTGCAAAATTTGACTAGGTAGATTATGAATCTGGTTTTGTCGATGACCTAGTCCGATGGGCATCTGATCGAGTTCAAACACTCGAGAAGTGGTTTCGTTGATCTCTGAATATCGTGAGTGGTGATCGATTTGTGTGCGAAATTTGAGTGGGTAGTTGATGAATCTAGTTTTTTCAATGACTTTGTCCGATGTTCATCTAATCAAGTTCTAACACTCGAAAAGTGGTTTCACTGATCTAGAGATATTGTGAATGGTGATCGATTTGTGTGCAAAATTTGACTTGCTAGATGATGAATCTATTTTGGTTGATGACTTAGTTTGATAGTTGTATGATCGAGTTCTACCACTTGAGAAGTGGTTTCACTGATCTCGAGATATCGTGAGTTGAGTTTGATTTGTATGCGAAATTTGAGTTGGTAGATGATGAATTGGTTTTGTCGATGACTTAGTTCGATGGTCATCTGATCGAGTTCTAACACTCGAGAAGTGGTTTCACTGATCTCGGGGTATCATGAGTGGTGATCGATTTGTTGCAAAATTTGACTAGGTAGATGATGAATCTGGTTTTGTTGATGACCTAATCTGATGGACATCTGATCATGTTCTAACACTCGAGAAGTGATTTCGTTGATCTCGAGATATCATGAGTGGTGATCGATTTGTGTGCGAAATTTGAGTGGGTAGATGATGAATATTGTTTTGTCAATTACTATGTTCGATGGTCGTCTGATCGAGTTCTACCACTCAAGAAGTGGTTTCACTGATCTCGAGATATCGTGAGTTTTGATCGATTTGTTTGTGAAATTTGAGTCGGTAGATGATGAATATGGTTTTGTTGATAAATTGGTCCGATGAATATCACTAAGTTAGAAGGAGTTCTGATAGGTATGACTCATGACTAGCTCAATATTGGGCCTAAAGGGTCACACACATATGGTAGACATTGCGATGAGTAGAGGTTTGGATATGAGATTTTCGTCGAAGCCCCTATCTTATTGGATATCCAATAAGTCCCTGAATTATTGGATCCCATGGACGAGATCCAATAAGAGCCCATGAGAGATTATTGGATAGAGATCCACTAATCTAAAAGGCTTGGGTAATTGGATGCAGATCTAATACCCACTAGGGGAGGATCCATTAGGGTTTGACAAGGGACCTCTATAAATAGGAGGGATTTAGTGGTTCATAAGCTAGAGCTTTTGCTCGCCTCTCCTATTCTCCTCCCCCTCTCCACCTCAAAGCAGGCCTGGAGTTTTGAGGAGCGTCGTCGCAGCCCTACTGTGTGGATCACCGCTAGAGAAGAGGACGCTTGACCTCCTTCACCCTCTCCTAGAGATCTGCAAGGAAACAGGGATATACGATCTCCTTAGGTAACACAATCTATTCTATACGCAGTTTGTTTTGCGGATTTTTGCGCACCAATCTTTGCACGACGACGAACATCTTTATGGGAAATTGGGGATTTTAATTTCTTGTTCTTCCGCTGCGTATGTGATGTCGCCCCAAGATTTCCCTACAGACAATACCTCCCCGTTGCTCTCTGCTAGAGAAATAGCGGACGTGGATTGGCTGAGGGGTATCTTGTCCTCTTCTCGGGCAATCAAGGAGATGACAAAGGAGTGGATGGTCAAGGCAGAACTGAGCCCCGCCACCAGGGGTATGGTCATTCGCATACGATGGATCGTCCGCTCATCCCGAGCTATCTGACCAACCGATATTTTTTACAGAGATGGTGGATCTTCGATTGGTGGAGAAGACGCCCAACGTCAAGGCCGATGTGCCCCTGCCTCGAGACGGGGAGGGCTCCAGAGGTGGGGGTGCCCCCTAGGAGGGCACGCCAAAGAGGGCGCCAGGGTCTTCAACAGCGGGTTGCCCTCCGAAGAAGGCGAAGGCTTTGGTCCGGAGGACGTCTGTGTTAGGATCGAGAGCACTAAGAGGGGGGGGGGGGGGTGAATTAGTGCAGCAGAAATCTTTCAGCGATTTAAAAATGAAAGCTGCGTTCGTTCGATAAAAACGATTTCGATGTAAAAGCCGAGTTTAAGATTACTTAAGATTAAGCGCAGTTTTATTTCTAAACGCAATTTACGTCTAAACCCAGTTTGCGTCTAAGCGCAGTTTACGTCTAAACGTAGTTTACGTCTAAACGCAGTTTGCGTCTAAACACAATTTACGTCTAAATGTAGTTTGCGTCTAACGCAGTTTTACGTCTAAACGCAGATTTACGTCTAAACGCAGATTTACGTCTGAACTCAGTTTACGTCTAAAACGTAGTTTTACGTTTAAACGTAGTTTGCGTCTAAACGTAGTTTTACGTCTAAACGCAGATTTACGTCTAAACGCAGATTTATGTCTAAACTTAGTTTACGTCTAAAACATCTAAACACAGTTTGGACAGTTTTACGTCTAAACGCAATTTTACGTCTAGACGCAGTTTCAAAGGATCTGAACTTAGAAACTCGTTCGTAAAAGCGCAGAAGACAGTTTTGCAGAATCAAGGCGTAAACGTAAACTGCAATGTAAATATCGTACGAAAACACTGGTTTACGTCTGAAAACAGATTCGGAAAGATCAGCACTTAGAAACTTGTTCGTGAAGACGCAGAAGACAGTTTTGCATAATCAAAACGTAAACGTAAACTGTAATGTACGAAAACACCGATTTACGTCTGAATGCAGATTCGGAAGGAACAGCACTTAGAAACTTGTTCGTAAAAGCGCAGAGAGCAGTAGTTATGGAGGAGGTTTGCAGTAATGATAAAGTGCTCAAAATAAACGCAAACCAGAGATTTAGAGTGGTTCGGTCAGTCTTGACCTACTCCACTTTTGGCTTCCTCCACCGACGAGGTCACCGACGTCAACTAGAGGCCTTCCTTCAATAGGCGAAGGCTAACTGCCCTTTTACAGCTTCTCTCCTTTTGACAGGCTTAGGAGACAACCTTTACAGACCTTTCTCTCCTCACTTTACAACTCAAAACTTGAAGAACAGAAGGAGGAGACTTAAAGGCTTTACAACACTTTTGAGCTCTTAGAATCACAGAAAAGATCAAGATTTCGGTGTAGGTCTGTATCTTTTCAGTGCTGAATGGGTGGGGTATTTATAGGCCCTAACCCAATTCAAATTTGGAGCTCAAAACGATCAAATCCCGGAATTCCGGGATCAGGCGGTTGCACCTCTTGACTGGAGAGGTTGCACCGCCTGGCAGAGCTCGAAGACTGAGCCCAGGCGGTTGCACCTCTCTGTCAGGGGCGGTTGCACCTCTCTGCCAGAGCTCGAAGACCGAGCTCAGGCGGTGCCACCTCTCTGTCAGGGAGGTTGCACCGCCCAGTCTTGCTCGAAGACTGAGCTCAGGCGGTGCCACCTCCTGGCTGGGGCGGTTGCACCGCCCAGTCTCGCTGGGAGACTTAGCCCAAGCGGTGCCACCTCCTGGCCTGGGGCGGTTGCACCTCCCAGTCTCGCTGGGAGACATAGCCTAGGCGGTGCTACCTCCTGGCTGGGGCGGTGCCACCTCTTTCACTATTTCAGCTCACTTGGTTTGGCTCCAAACTTGGCCCAAACCAGTCCGAACTTGGGCCTAATTGGCCCCTACTTGGGTTATAGGATTAACACCTAATCCTAACCCTAATTAATGTGCTAACTATGATTTTAAAGACATTTTATAAGCTATTACAAAGTCCGCAAGTCAAGACTTCTTCTGGCGAGCTTTCGGCAAACTTCCGGCGGTCTTCCGATGAACTCTCGGAAACCATTCTGCGGACTCCCGGCAAGCTCCTAGACTTCACGATTTGTTCTGAGCGCGTTCCAACGAGCTTCTTCGGCAAGCTCCGATCTTTCTCGGTGAGCTCCGCGAACTCCCAACGAACCTTCCGGCGAGCTTCCGAAAAACCCTTCGGCAAGCTCCCAACTCATTCTCGGCTAGTTCCAGTAGCATTCCCGACGAACCTTCGGACTTCCGTCAAACTCTCGAACTTGCAACAAATCCTTCGCGCTTGACTCCGACACTTTGTTTCGCTTTATGTCTTCATCGTTATCATAGCTAATCCTGCACAATTAAAGCAAAACTTCGATCGAGACAATTAATCCTAAGCAATTAACCAAGTTGTCCGGCATGTCATTGGTCCCTCGACACTTCATCCGATTCTTCGGCGCATCGTCCTTTCCTGCAGCCTATTGCCCAATCGGCCAGTTGACTCCGCAACTCCGATATCCTTGGCACAATACCCGCTCTTCTTGGCCCGATGCCCGAGTCCACGGCCCGAAGCCTTCTGTCGATACGTCGACCGATCCACCGGCCCGACGTCCAATCTTCTGACATGTTCCTCCGGCACAACATGATGTTCCTGCTTTAATTGTTTCATCCTGATCGAAGCACCCTGCGTCACTCAAAACGCAGATTAAATCATAAACATATATCAAGTAGTTTCATCATCAAAATACGAGATTCAACAGTCTGCGGACCCGACTGCTATCCCGGCATCGCCCGGGGCCACTCTCCAAGGCGAGGGTTTGGGGAGCATGAGGGGAAAGGGGTCGGTCGGGTCGTCCGGTGGTGACCCTTCCAAGAGGCCGCCGGTGCGCCCGACGTCGATGCGGGAGCTATGCCGCGTCTACTCTCGGGCTGAAGGTGAGTAGTACTAGGCTCTGAACATGGCCGACCTTCCGGTCGGGGAGCTGGGAGCCCCCTATGCCACTCGATGGGTGACTCTCAAGGCTGACAGTCGCATCTGGGGCGACGGGCCAACCGCCCAAGAGTTCATCCGAGGGGCATTTCATCCCATCATGGCCAAGGATCTTTACTGCTCCCCCTCGGAGGTGCTGGTGGAGCGGGCGGCCAAGTCGCTCGTCTAGGTAAGTGGTGGTTTTCTTCTCTTGCTCAATCCTTTCTTGCATGGGTCCTGACGTCGATCTTTGTGCAGGGCCAACACTACACCATGGCGCTGATCCACCGGGTCCTCGATGTCGGGCGGGTGATCGAGCGCCAGTCGGACACATACGTCGCCCTTCGCTTGGAGAACCTGGAGCTAAGGGCCGAGGGGAGTCTGGAGACCATTGCTGCGGCCGAAGAGCGCGCCTCAACTCTGGATGGGGAGGTGAGTCGTCTGAAGACCGAGCTGGAGGAAAGCCGGTCACACATCTGGACGCTGGATGATGAGCTGCTGACCCTCTCCCACGATGTCGAGACCGCTAGGTCTTCGGCTTGGGCCGCTGAAGAGGTCCTAAAGGAGGAGCGGCTGGCGCTACCCAAGAAGGTCGAGAAGGCGATCGCTGAGTATAAGGCATCTGCCGAGTTCGAGTGCGGCCTGGTGAGGTCGGGGCAGACCACATATGAGTTTGGGTACTGGGTGGCTTGTGCTCACTTTCGAGCGAAGTACCCGAACCTGGAACTAGAGTCGGACACGTTTATCGACCATTCGGCGGATTAGGATGTCGATATGCCGATGAGCGTCCCCTTTGATGACGGGCCCGAGACTCCCCCTCCGAGCTAAGGGTTGTACTCCCCCTTTTTTTGTTTTTGGTCAGGTTGGGTTTGCAACTGCACCACCTGATCTCTTTTGTGTATCTCTTTTTCATCAAAGAGCAAAGAGTGTCACATCGTGTATCTCTTTTTCATCAAAAAAACACTCTTGTTTTGGAATTCTTAACTTGTCTCTTCCGGTTGTAGGTGCGCATGGTTCGGACAACACATGTCTTCCCTATACCCCCGACTCATTTCTTTTACCGGTAGAATTTTTTTAGGTTCATCGCGTTCCACGTTCTTGGCAGGGGGTCTCCCTCCATAATCTCAAGTCAGTAGGTCACTTCTCAGACCATGTCGTAGACTCGATAGGGGCCTTCCCAGTTACGCACGAGTTTTCCTCTCGCTCGGGTCGGGTCGCTCACCTCTGCCTTTCAGAGGACGAGGTCCCTGACCTTGATCGGCCACGGACGAACTTTGCGGTTGTATATCCGAGTCGTTGCCTTCTTGTACGCCAAGGTATGTAGATGTGCCTTGTCTCTTCTTTCTTTGAGGAGGTCGAGGTTAGCACGCAGGCCCTTCTCGGAGCCTTCTTGTTCGTAGTTGGAGGTGCGCAGGGTCGAGAACACCATCTCAGGCGAAAGAACCGCTTCAGTCCCGAACGGCAGGCTAAACGGAGACTCCCCTAAGGCGGTTTTGAGAGTCATCCACATTGCCCATAAGACACTAGGGAGCTCGTCCACCCAGGCTCCGTGCATGCTCGAGATCCTCCTCTTGAGGCCGTCCAGAATCGCCCGATTCATTACTTCGGTCTAGCCGTTAGTTTGGGGATGCGCGACCGAGCTGAACCTCAACTGGATCTCGTATGACTGGCAATAGGCCTTGAACTTAGCGTTGTTGAATTGAGCTCCGTTGTCGGCGATGGTAGCCCTCGGGATCCTGAATCGGGTGATGATGTTCTTCCATGTGAAGCTTTGGATTTGCTTCTTGGTAATGGAGGTCAAGGGTTCGGCTTCCACCCACTTCGTGAAATAGTCGACCCCAACTATAAGGAAACGTCGTTGTCCCAATGCTGGAGGAAAGGGTCCAAGGAGATCGAGTCCCCATTAGGCGAAGGGTCAAGCCGCATCCATCGGGGTAAGAGGGACTGTTGGCTGATGTTGCAATCGGGCGTGCCTCTGACATTATTGGCACTGTTGTACGTATGATATGGCATCCCGACACATGGTCGGCCAATAATACCCTTGTCTGAGGGTCTTGAAGGCCAAGGTTCGTCCCCTGATGTGCTCCCCACAAATCCCCTCGTGGAGCTCGGCGAGGACCGTTTCAGCTTCTGATGGCGCGAGGCAACGCAAGAGAGGTTGAGAGAAGGCCCTTCGGTACAACTTCCCGCCAACGACATAGTACCAGGAGTGGATGCGTCTCAACCATCTCGCAGCCATCGGGTCGTCGGGCTTCGTTTCGTCTTTCTTGAAGCGGAGGATTTCCTCTATCTAGCTTGGCGATACCTCTGTCTCGGTGATGTCGTGCGTTGTCACTGTCGGCACTGTTATGGACTCAGTTGCCAGTGTCAATGCCGGGCTACGAGCGGAGGCCGATCTGGCCAACGCATCAGCCTGCGTGTTCCGCGCCTGAGATATTCTAGCGATCGAGAGGCGGTTGAAGCGATGGACAAGCTGCTTCGCCTCCGCCAGGTATAACACAATCATTGGGTCCCGGGGTTCGTAGCTCCCATTGATGTGTCCCGTCACCAGTTGAGAGTCATTGAAGAATTCGAGGTTGTCCACATGCATCTCCAAAGCGAGGTGCAGGCCGTGAAATAGCGCCTCGTACTCGGCCTCGTTGTTGGTGGCTTGGAATTGTAGTCGGAGCGACCTCTCGTAGGTTTCTCCAAACAGGGCTTCGAGGATAAGCCCGACCCCAGCTGCCTTGGCAGTGGACGAGTCGTCCACGTATAGGGTCCAGGTGCTCCCATTGTTCTCCTGCCCAATAACATGGTCTTCAAGAGTTAGCTCGGAAATGAAGTCAGCTAGTACTTGAGCTTTGATGGCGATCCTAGGGGAGTACTGAATATCGAATTCGCTGAGCTCGACTGACCACCGCAGCATCCGCCCTAACGCGTCGAAGTTGGAAAGGATTTGTCGCAACGGCTGGTCGATGATCACTTTGATCGTGTGAGCTTGGAAATAGGGTCGTAGCTTTCGGGCCGTCTTCATGAGTGCGAGGGTTAGCTTCTCAACCGGGGAGTACCATGCCTCGGGCTCGACGAGGACATGGCTGACGTAGTATATGGGTTGCTGCATTGGAGGCGTTTCCCAAACTAATACCGAGCTGACTGCCTGCGTCGAGGCCGCCAGGTAGAGGCCGAGGGTTTCGCCTGACTCGGGCAAGGCGAGTCAAGGCAAGCGGGCGAGGCATGCCTTCAACTTTTCGAAGGCTTCTTCGCATTTCGAGGTCCATGTGAAGTTGTCGGCCCGTCGCAGAGCTCGGAAGAAAGGGAGGCATTTGTCGCCTGAATGTGACATGAACCTACTGAGCGCTGCCAACTTCCCAGCGGGGGTAGTGCATCTCGGTTATGGTCCGAACCTTTTCCGGGTTGGCATCTATCCCCCTTTGGCGAATGACGAAGCCGAGGAACTTCCCCGAGCTGACTCCGAAGATGCACTTCGTGGGATTCAGACACATGTTGAACCATTTGAGCGTTTGGAATGTTTCCGCCAGGTCGGCCAAGTGCATGCTTGCAGCCTTACTATTTACGATCATATCGTCAACGTATACTTCCATATTCCTCCCGAGCTGGCGCTTGAACAGCTTGTCGACCATCCTTTGAAAAGTCGCCCCGACATTCTTCAGACCGAAGGGCATCACTTTGTAGCAATACATCCCTCTGTGGGTGATGAAGGCGATGCTCTCTCGATCTTGAGTCGCCATCCGAATTTGGTTGTAGCCCGAGAATACGTCCATGAACGTAAGGAGTTCATAGCCCGCAGTGGCGTCGACTAGTTTGTCTATCCTGGGAAGCGGATAGCAGTCTTTGGGGCATGCCCGGTTGAGATCGGTGTAATCAACGCACATCCTCCAGTTTCCATTGGATTTCTTAACGAGGACTATATTTGACAGCCACCGAGGGTATTTCACCTTGGTGATGAATCCTGCTTCTCTAAGACGGTCGACCTCGTCGCTGATTGCCTTCTGTCGGTTGAGCGCGAACTTCCTTGGTCTTTGCCTCACCGACCAAACCTCGGGGTCGATGTTGAGCTGGTGCTGGGTTACCTCTGGGTCAATCCTAGGCATCTCCTCGGGGGACCATGCGAACACATCAGCATTCTTCCTCATATAGTCGATGAGGTGGAGCTGACCCGCTTCGAGGAGCGTTGTCTCGACTTTGACGGTCAGGTCGGGCCGATTCCTTTTTAGGGGTACCTCGGTGAATTGCTCGGGGGGCTCCAGCTGCATCGGCGCTATGGGTCCCTCGCGGGGGTCGGGCACTTGATGGGGGTGCGACTTCCTTGGGAGAGTAACCGCCGCAAGATAGCATCGCCATGACTCTCCTAGATCACTTCGGGATTCCCCGATCCCCGTCGAAGTCAGGAACTTGATGGCCCTATGGTAGGTGGATACCACCGCCTTTAACTTGTTGAGCGTCGATCGGCCGAGGATGATGTTGTAGGTCGAGGGCAGATCGACTACCATGAAGGTAGTCATTATTTTATTTGCCTTCGGCTCTTCCCCGATGGTGACAGGGAGGATGGTGGTCCCGAGCGGGGAGATGGAATCCCTCGTGAATCCAGTGAGCACCGACGCCATGGGGATGAGGTCCTCCTCAGTCAAACCGAGCTTCTTGAAGGCATCGAGGTACAGGACATCGACGGAACTCCCAGTGTCGACCATCACCTTTTTGACCCAAGCGTTGGCGATTCGGATGGAGATCACCGAAGCATCGTCATGATGGGAGCGCTCGAATTCTTTGGCCCCAAAAGTGATTTCAAGCTCGAGCTCGGGTCGGGGATGTTTCTCGACCGCGCTCCGAGCGTAGGCCTTCCTCGTCGTTGAGTTGCTGCTGCCAGTTGCTGGTCCTCCGGAGATGACGTCGATCTGTCTTTCGACAGGTCCCCTAGGGCGTGGAGTCGCTTCTCGGGGTTCTTTGAGATAGCGCCCGAGGTGACCTCTCCGGATCAGTTCCTCGATTTGATTCTGGAGGTCGAGGCAGTCTTCCGTGTCGTGGTTGTAGTCCCGGTGGAACCTACAATATTTGGACCGATCTTTATGAGTATTTTTCATGGGGTTGGGTTGTCGCAAGAGATCCTTCTCCTTGATTTGGAGAAAGATCTCAGTGCGAGACGTGTTCAGAGGGAGAGGCGGGGACCTTGGGAGCAGTAGCTCTTGTCGGTCGGGCCTCCAACGGGGTTGCACCGGGGCCGCCGAGGTCGTTCCCCGGGATTGTTCCGCCCTTGGCCTCTTGCAGTCCATGCGCTTTCCTGCCACCAGAGCTTCGACAGCGATGTACTGGTTGGCGCGCTAGAGCATTTTGGAGATGGTTGCTGGCAGCTTCTCGATCAGCGATCAAAAGAATCTCGAAGGCTTCAAGCCCATCAAAAACGCCTGCTTGGTTAAAAAAAATCTAGCATTGGAATACAAGATCAGTAGTTAGAATGGACAAAAAAAAAACAAAAGTACAAGTAAATAAAAAGTTAAGCACTAGAGTATTGTACAAACTAGCAATAAAAATAATATAATAGAATAAATATTAAACAATTAGGAAAATAAAGTATAAAATTTAAACAATATTTGTCATAACAATGAGAGAAATGTTTGTTAGGAATTATCCTCGTATGACCACTTATTTAAAAGAGATAATAACCTCCAAACTAGAGAAATAAGAGAACTAAACTAAGCTAGATAAGTGTATAAAATTAATAAGAATACTAGTTAATATCATAGTTTGCAACATCAGGATTGGTATTGGGACCGGCTTTTTCTACCTTTTTTTTAATTCAAAGAAATTTTCAACATATTTCACTTTAATTATAGTTATGAGAATCAATCGTACCCTTTTAGTCCTGTTGTTTCTGAACCTACAGCATATTGCTCAGATTATAGGAGAAATAAACTTCTCCCAGAAATCAAATGACTCCCCCGGCTCAACAACAGCAACCTGATTTTTCATAGCAATAAAATAAATAGCTAACTTGATTGCCTCCTGTGACCATCAAAATCAGAAATGAGAAGAGATGTATCAAGAGAACTAGACTAGACATTCTCCATAAATTAAATGGCCCTAAACCCACGCCATGAGGGTGTTGGGAAATCTTGGGGGCGACACATGCGCAGCGGAAGAACAAAAAATAAAATACCCGATTCTCAAAAGGATGTTCGTCGTCATGCGAAGATTGGTGCGCAAAATCCGCGAAACTTAAAACTGCGTATAGAGTAGATTATGTTACCTAGGGAGATCGTATATCCCTGTTTCCTTGCAGATCCTTAGGAGAGGGTGAAGGAGGTCAAGCATCCTCCTCTCTAGTGGTGATCCACACAGCAGGGTTGCGACGACGCTCCTCAAAACTCCAGTCCTACTTTGAGGTGGAGAGGGAAAAGGAGAATAGGAAAGGCAAGCAAAGGCTCTAGCCCATGAGGCTCTGAATCCCTCATATTTATAGAGGTCCCCTGTCAAACCCTAATGGGTCCTCCCCTAGTGGGTATTGGATTTGCATCCAATAAGACAAGGGCTTCGTCGGATATCTCATATTCGAACCTCTACTCATCACAATGCCTACCATATGTGTGTGACCCTCTAGGCCCAATATCGAGCTGGCCGTAAGTCATACCTGTCAGAACTCCTTCTAACTCAGTGAATTATTATCTCTGTACTAATTCACTCAACTCATCGACTACGGACGTACTAGGCCACTACGCCGTAGTCCCTAGACGATACAGGGGAATCCAATCCATTGGACCTGTCTGTCCTCAGTTACCGTGTACCTATAGTCCCTCATCCATCTAATATCACAGAGACCGTATATCGAGCATGGTGTTGTCAGACCCATACGGTTTCTACTCATGTCTCGCTCTAATCAGATTCTCCCAGAGAACTCTTTTTCTATCAACCCGAATGACCTTGGCCAGGGATTTATCTGAGCAAGAACACATGGGATATTCCTCTCATGACGCCGAGAGTGGATGATCCTCTATCGACACTCAATAGCCCTCGTAAGGTCGACTACCACTCCCAATGACCAGCTGTACTAGATCTGGAATAGCCAAACCTATAAGTCTGGTATCAAAGAGTAGAGCACTCATACAGGACATCCTTGGTGTCTTAAGTCTAAGGACCAAATACACCACTAGGACTACGGAATCGCTGTCTGATAATAACGCATCATCAACCATCCAGCATTCCGTAAGCGGATCAATCAGTGAACTCATTCTCCAATGAGCACCTGTACTATATCCCTAGTGTCCCTGCACGAGCAGCTATGAGACCAGCTGCATCCATCGTATGGACGGGTATACAGCACACCAGTCTGTCCGGTTATCATGATGTCCCTCTCGAGTAACCTATGACCGGGATTATTTAGGATATGTGTTTAAAGGTGAATCGATCTCATTATCGAGATCTCATCACGATCCGATTCCCATTGCACAAATCCAAGGACATCACAATATATATATGCATTTATGCAATAGTTATAAAGTGATATACGTCAAAATATAATAAGCAAAAAGATTCTGTATCAAGTCACACATGCCATCACTCATGTGATTGGCTTGCTAGGCACCTATGACTAGCAATCTCCCACTTGACCTAAAGCCAATCACCTATGTGTCTGATCCCCATCAGACCCCTGTGACGCTAAAAAACAATCTTAGACAACGGCTTTGTCAGTGGATCTGCAATGTTATCTTCAAATGGAACTCTTTCCACTGCTATATCTCCTCGGGTTATGATCTCTCTGATAAGTTGGAACCTCCTCAGAACACTTCTGATGAGACCCGGGTTCCCTTATTTGAGTAATCGCCCCATAGTTGTCGCAATATAAGGAAGTCGACTTCTCGTTATCCGGAACGACTCCCAAATCTATGATGAACATCTTCAACCAGACTCCCTCCTTTGCTACATCTGATGCAATAATATACTCCGCCTCTGTGGTCGAGTCAGCAGTAGTATTTTGCTTGGAACTCTTCCAGCACACTGCTCCTCCATTCAAGGTGTACACATACCCTGAATTCGATTTGCTATCATCGACATCAAACTGAAAACTTGAGTCAGTGTAGCCTTCAACCTTAAGGCTATTACCTCCATATACTAGTAAAAGATCCTTAGTCCTCAAGTACTTAAGGATACACTTTACTGCTTTCTAGTGCTCCAAACCTGGATCCGCCTGATACATGGTCGTGACACTCAGAGCATGCGCTATATCAGACCTAGTACATAGCATGGCATACATGATAGACCCTATTGCTGAGGCATAAGGTATCATATTCATGTTTGCCCTTTCTTCTGGAGTCTTTGGGGATATACTCGTAGAAAGCGATATCCCATGTCTCATCGGTATGAGACCTCTCTTGGAATTTTCCATGCCAAACCTTTTGACAATGGTTTCTATGTACCTGGACTAGGACAAGCCAAGCATCCTCTTGGATCTATCTCTATAGATTCTAATCCCCAAGATATAGGATGCTTCCCCTAAGTCCTTCATGGAGAAGTGTCTAGATAACCAAGCCTTTACTGTGGATAGCATTCCTACGTCATTCCCAATGATCAGGATTTCATCCACATATAACACCAAAAAGGTGATAGCGCTCCCACTTACCTTCCTGTACACACAAGGCTCATCTTCATTCTTAACGAAGTCATAAGATCTGATTACCTCATCAAATCTTATGTTTCAACTTCGGGAAGCTTGCTTTAGTCCATAAATGGATCTAAGCAACCTACACACCTTATCTGGGCAGTTCTTGGACATGAATCCCTCAGGTTGCATCATATACACCTCCTCCTACCAGATCTCATAATCATAGTGTGCTGCAATAGCCAATAGAATTCTGATGGATTTTAGCATTGCTACGGGTGAGAAGGTTTCGTCATAATCAACACCTTGCCTTTGACGATACCCCTTAGCCACTAGCCTTGCTTTATAGGTCTCTACCTTTCCATCTACTCTGATCTTTTTCTTAAAGATCCACTTGCAACCGATGGGTACAATACCTTCGGGCGCATCAACTAGGTTCCAAACCTTATTAGAGTACATAGAATCCATCTCAGAATTCATGGCTTCTTGCCACTTCCCGGAGTCTATACTCATAATAACCTCCTCGTAGGTCTAAGGATCAATATCCTCAACATCCTCTCCTCTAATATGTCCCACATATCTCTCAGGAGGATGGGATACTCTATCAGACCTGCGTAAAGTTGAAACTTATGTATTATGTACCTGAACAGACTCGGGCTGTAGAGTGGTGCTTGAGCTTGGTTCTCCAACCTCGCTCAACTCTATCATTCTCCCACTGTCTCCGCCAAGAATGTGTTCCTTCTCAAGGAACACTACTCTCTTAGCTACAAAGACCTTTTGGTCCTCGAGATGATAGAAATAATACCCACAAGTTTCCTTAGGGTATCCCACAAATTTGCATCGCTCTGTCCTTGATTCTAACTTATCGGGGTTGTCTTTTAACGTGGGCAGGGCAGCCCCAAATCTTAACAACCTTAAGATCAGGCTTCTTCCCTTTCCATATCTCATATAGTGTAGACACTACCGACTTAGTTGGAACTCTGTTTAGAAGGTAAGCTGTGGTCTCTAGGGCATATCCCTAGAATGGGTAGGTCAGCAAAACTCATCATGGACCGTACCATATCTAATAGCATACGATTCCTCCTTCCAGAGACACCATTGAGCTGAGGTGTATAAGGAGGTGTCCATTGGGATAATATCACATGGTCCTTGAGGAACTGAGTAAACTCTGTACTTGAGTACTCACCTCCTCGATCTGATCAAAGAGTTTTGATACTTTTTCCAGTTTGGTTCTCCACCTCATTCTTATACTCTCTGAATTTCTCAAAGGCCTCGGACTTGTACTTCATTAAGTACACATATCCATACATTGAGAAATCATCAGTAAAGGTAATGAAGTAGGAGTAACCACCAATGGCATGAGTTGACATAGGTCCACATACATCACTATGTATGAGTTCCAACAGCTCAATGGCTCTCTCTCTAGTTCCACTAAATAGAGAGTTGGTCAGTTTTCCACGAAGGCAAGGCTTGCAAGTTGCATATGACACATAGTCGAATGGATCTAGATATCCATCATTTAGCAACTTTTGAATCATTCCCTCATGGATATGACCTAGCCTACAACGTCATAGGTATGCTATGTTCACCTCATCTCGTTTCCTCTTGGTCACTTACATTCATGATATATGGAGTAATGTCTAGCATAAACAAACCTTTATGCAATATTCCTCTCGCCAATCACCCCTTGGCTTTGCTAGAATTTACAATAAATTGTAGATGTGATAAGCAATACTGGTATCCAATACCAATGCACTATCATAAAAATCTGACAATTGGAGATTGATCATGAATGTACATGAAGCTTCATCAAGCTTTTGTTTCGCCCTCTTTGAAAGGTACTCTTTGTAGTTCCTCTTCTAGTGCCCATCTTTGCCATAGTGGAAGCACTGACCTTTGTTCTTTGCTGGGTCTTTCTTAGGAACCTTTGCTTTACCTAATTTGCCCTTGCCCTTTCCCTTCTTAAGGGACCTTTCTGCTTTCCTTTTCTTTCTGGTCTCACCAGTGTAGAGAATTGGCTTCTCTTTCTTAATAGTACTCTTTGCCTCCCTCAACATATTAAGGAGCTCTCGGAGAGTCAGCTCAAACTTGTTCATATTAAAATTCATTATGAACTGTGAAAAGGAATCTGGTAGGGACTGAAGCACAATGTCCACACACAAGTTATCCTCTAGGACCATTCCTAGACCTGTGAGTTTCTCTATCCACTCAATCATCTTTAGGACATGGTTCTGAACCGGTGTCCCCTCAGTTATCCTAGCGCGGAAGAGGCTCTTAGATATCTCATATCATTGAGTCCTTCCCTGTTCCTCAAACAATTTGCGGACATGTAGGAGAATGGATCTGGCATCCATCTTTTCATGTTGTCTCTGTAACTCAGGAGTCATAGAGCCCAACATATAGCATTGAGCAAGAGTGGAGTCATCAATGTACTTCACGTAATGAGCGATCTCATCCTCGTTTGCCCCTTCTTCGGGCGTAGGCATCACTGTATCAAGGACGTACACGATTTTCTCCGCTGTGAGAACAATTCTCAAGTTACGGAGCCAATCCGTATAATTTGAACCAGTGAGGCGGTTGACATCAAGTATGCCACGTAAGGGATTTGAAAGCGACATTTTCTAAAAATAAAGATGCAGCAAAAATGAATAACATGCAGATTTTGCAAGAAATAAACTATCAAGATATGGACTTCTATCTTAATATGCTCCCACTATTTTACTAACGAGTCATGCGACATCCTTAGCACGTGAAACGGAAGTCTCCGACAGACTTCTAGTGGGGATCAGGATCCAATCAGCGTCTTAGTGTAACCTCGAGGGACTCGACCAATCACACTAAGCCTAAAAGGTAGCCAACTCTTGTCCATCACAACTCCTTGTGATTCCCGTCCTGTTCGGCCTCCGAATCACCATGGCCTCGAGGGATTCGACCAACCATGATGCTCGGTTAAGTCAACACCTTTGTTACAAGATGAGTCTGATTTGATAATATACCCTCGAGGGACTCGACCAAGCATACCATGCCCTCAGGTCACCGGTGACATCTCTATGTCATAAGCAAGATAGCGAATCGCGATATAGGTGAGTCTCGAGGGACTCGACCAACTCAACCTATACCGGGAATCGGTTCCTACTTATAACGATGGAAGGCCACGTGGGTCAATCTAATTGCCTCACGTTTACCGACTTAATATTATCGAGAGATGTTTCTATGATTTGGTCTCCTAATATGACATGTCACACATATACATATTTAATATATATCTACATCGCATGCAAATATATATACATATCTAGTATGTGTATAAGCAATCACACCAGATGATCATGGACCACAACCTAATATGATTAGGCCCGAGCCAGTAGGCCTAATCACTCACATCAAGATCTATGTGTGCAACGGTGCATCTCCATGCCCTGTGATCGTCCATCTCGTCCTCGTCGGTTCCGTCGACATTTTGATGCATCTTGATGCATCGCGATCGTCCGTCTCGTGGGTCCCGCTATCGCATCCACGCTCCCGCTACGCCTCCTCATGTGATTACAACTTAATCAGATGCACGAAGGCCCGACAATAAATGAGAAATATAATGGAGGCTCGCAGACCTCAATAATAATAATCACAAGTACACACATCACACGGTCCATGATCATCCGTCCACACATCATACATCACATGTATAAATAATCATCATCACGTAGGACTACTAGATAATAATAAAAATAATAATCAACTAAACCTTTTAATTAATTAATATTTTCTGAAATCAGGGACATGTAGGGAATTTCTCAATTCCTAAGGGTATTTTCATAATTTGGATAAAAAGACAGAAATTAGAATTTCTCAAATTCACAGGGGCAAAACTGTCCTTTTGCCCAAAACCCTAATTCCCTCTTACTACTGCCGTCGTCGCCACCCTGCTGGTGGCGGCCTGTGCGGTGGGGCGAGGGTGCTGCCCTCGCCTGCAAGCGGCATGCCCGCTGGCACTACCGCGGCAGGTGGGCGCCCCCCGCGGGCGGTTCTGCCGGTGGGGCAACGCCCGCAGGCGGTGCTGTCCCGCCGGGCGGCCGCCCCTTGGGGTGGGGGAGGGGAGTTTCGCCCGCGGGAGAAGCAACCGCAAGCGCCTCTGCCCGCGGGCTGCCAGCCCCGCCGGACGCAAGCCTGCTGCAAGCAGGCCGCCGACCGGTTGCTACAAACGCAGCCCCTGTGCTGCCCTCCTTCGGTTGCGCTGCACGCACGTAGATCGAGGGCAACAACTGTTGCTGCCCTTCCTAGTTTTTGCGTCAACGATTTTGACGTCAAAATTCTTCCTAAACACAACACACGCAGTTCAAAACCAATCATTCGCATGAACAACCTGGCTCTGATACCACTGTTGGGAAATCTTGGGGGCGACATCACATACGCAGCGGAAGAACAAAAAACAAAATCCCAGATTCCCAAAAGGATGTTCGTCGTCATGCGAAGATTGGTGCACAAAATCCGCGAAACTTAAAACTGCGTATAGAGTAGATTGTGTTACCTAGGGAGATCGTATATCCCTATTTTCTTACAGATCCTTAATAGAGGGTGAAGGAGGTCAAGCGTCCTCCTCTCTAGCGGTGATCCACACAGCAGGGTTGCGACGACGCTCCTCAAAACTCCAGGCCTACTCTGAGGTGGAGAGGGAAAGGAGAATAGGAAAGACAAGTAAAAGCTCTAGCCCATGAGGCTCTGAATCCCTCATATTTATAGAGGTCCCCTGTCAAACCCTAATGGGTCCTCCCCTAGTGGGTATTGGATCTGCATCCAATAAGACAAGGGCTCCGTCGGATATCTCATATCCGAACCTCTACTCATCGCAATGCCTACCATATGTGTGTGACCCTCTAGACCCAATATCGAGCTGGCCGTGAGTCATACCTATCAGAACTCCTTCTAACTCAGTGAATTATTATCTCTGTAATAATTCACTCGACTCATCGACTAAGACGTACTAGGCCACTATGCCGTAGTCCCCAGACGATACATGGGAATTCAATCCATTGGACATGTCTGTCCTCAGTTATAGTGTACCTATAGTCCCTCATCCATCTAATATCCCAGAGACCGTATATCGAGCATGGTGCTGTCAGACCCATACGGTTTCTACTCGAGTCTCACTCTAATCGGATTCTCCCGGAGAACTCTTTTTCTCTCAACCCGAATGACCCTGGCCAGGGATTTATCTGAGCAAGAACACATGGGATATTCCTCTCATGACGCCGAGAGTGGATGATCCTCTATCGACACTCAATAGCCCTCGTAAGGTCGACTACCACTCCCAATGACCAACTATACCAGATCTGGGATAGCCAAACCTATAAGTCTGGTATCAAAGAGTGGAGCACTCATACAGGACATCCTTGGTGTCTCAAGTCTAAGGACCAAATACACCACTAGGAGTACGGAATCGCTGTCTGACAATAAGGCATCATCAACCATCCAGCATTCCGTAAGTGGATCAATCAGTGAACTCATTCTCCAATGAGCACCTGTACTGTATCCCTAGTGTCCCTACACAAGCAGTTATGAGACCAGCTGCATCCATCATATGGACGGGTATACAGCACACTAGTCTGTCTAGTTATCACGATGTCCCTCTCGAGTAACCTATGACCGGGATTATTTAGGATATGTGTTTAAAGGTGAATCGATCTCATTATCATGATCTCATCACCATCCGATTCTCATTGCACAAATCCAAGGACATCACAATATATATATATATATATATATATATATATATATATATATATATATATATATATATATATATATATATATATATATATATATGCATTTAAAAGTGATATACGCGAAAATATAATAAGCAAAAAGATTCCGTCACACATGCTATTACTCATGTGATTGGCTTGCTTGGCACCTATGACTAGCAGAGGGTACCACACTATACCCTCTAAGGTATAAGCTTATCAAGTGTTATACCCACAAAGATTACTTCATTATTCCCAGCAAACGCGTCCTCCGGTTCTTCACAGTTAAACTAGTAAATTCTCGTTGTGCTCACTCCGCTACCAGTCGCGTTTATACACACGTTGGAGATGTTTAAAAAGCTAACCTTTTTGCAACAGGAATGCAGCAACAAGCAAGGGTAGCATAAGAATGGATGAAGACCCTAGATTTTGCGGCAAGAAAGAAGCAATCGAGGTTGGACAAAGGTGACTCACTGGGTCGAGGTCCCGGGCCGCGGGGAGGACGAGAAGGTCCTTCGGTTCTTCCACAGGGTTTCGAGGACATCGGCGAGGGTTTCCCCGGAGGTCGCCGGGCGTAGTTTGAGTAGTTGGAGCAACACAGTGCCGTCTTCCATTCGCACTCCTCCCCATTGATATCGTACAAGCCGCTTCTAATTTCCGATTCCAAGAAAAAGGCCGATTCGGAAGTCCAGGCTTGGATTACGAAATTTAGATTTGGGGTTGGGAGCGGTCGAGAATAGCCCCAAAAGTCGATTTTTTGTCTTAGGGTTTGTCGGGCATATCACAGAAATAAATGCTCTTTCTTGAACTACAAGATTTGAGGATATATATAGTTGTTTGATGTTTATGATTATAGCACGTACGAATGACCGGAAATAAATTGCAACACGATATGTATAATGGTTGAATAGAACATAACATCCTAAAGGAAAAATCAAGCGTGCAAGTGCTCATGTAGAAATACCAAAACGTAGTTTCAAGCTCCGACACACATCAGATGCAAATATGTTGATTGTTATTTGATGTCATCTCCGTAGAGATTGCAAAGCTAATTCTTGACAGACTTATTCAACCACACCATGCAACAGACAGCAATGAGCACCGGAAAACACTGGTTAATTAGCCAGGAGGCCAGTTCATCTGCCGTCCCCCAAGAAGATGGATATGAAGATGATACACGGATTGACCTGAGAAAACATAAGTAAAGAAAATGATCAAGAATCACATAAAGAGTGGGAGCTACCAAAGCAGGTTCTTCATTAAGAAAATAAAAGAGGAAGCAGTACTGACATCCTTTGGGTCCATCATTGATTACAATCCTAAAGCCATCATCAAGCCCTTCCTGCTTGGCCACAAGTTTGGCAACATAAAGCAGGTAACCAAGTATCTCAATGTGCCTTTCCTCGGCCTGTGAAAGGTAATAACATATCAAATAATAACGTTATATCTTAACAGAAATGGATATAACATATCCGGGAGATTATACAACGAATATTACAATATCCTTCAGACATAGTTCATCAACATGAAAGGAAATCAATCCACTAGGCATGACTAGATAGAATTTTAGCCTGCTGGAACATCAGCTGATAGAAAAATTCAGGTACTTTCTCCTACAAGTATTGATTTGCTATATCATGTAGGTGACACTTCCAAATAAGTGTGGCATGAAAGAAAATATAATATGTAATGTGTCTTAGATCAAAGGTATCAAAGAACATTATTTAAAACAAGGCACACAATCAATGATTCCTTGGGCAGAATAATTCAATGTAGTCAAGGCCTAACAAATGCATCAAGAAATAAATTGGTAATGCAAATGTCTAGTCAAAGATATTTAATCATCAGTGTAATTATTGTGTACAAATAGGAAAGGCACCAACCATCACATTTGCAGGTTCTAAAACACAAGTTTGACATCTTAGTTCCAAGCTTAAACTCCACAAGAAAAGAATACTCTTATATCAAGGAAAGTCGCAAAGAAATCCCAAGTAAAATAAGCAAACAACTGTCAAATGCTTCTGGTGAACCATTAGCTAATGTGCTTTACCAGAATGGAGAAATTGCCATTGAGTTATCAATTCCACACACTAAAAGTCCAATTGAGTTATCAATTCCATACACATTATATATATATATATATATATATATATATATATATATATACTAGAGAGAGAGAGACAGACAGACAGACAGACAGACAGACCATTTATATAATTCATACAGTTCATATATCAAATATATGTATAGGGAAGGATAAAAGGACATATTGATCTACCAAATATTATATGCAGGAGCATCTAAGTACCTTGGATAACCCAGTCAATCCATCTTTAACCTTGGGGATGATTATGATATGTGTTGGAGCTTGGGGAGATATATCTCTGAAGGCCAGAACCTGGTATAGCAGACAGACATTTCAAAAGTGGAGAACTTGTTATATAACCAGCCATATCAAGTTATTCATTATCAAACCATCATAGTCAGATTTAATTCCACGCTAAAAAATGCAGAATTTGTTATATAAAATTGTGGAAACAAGTTGGACATTTTTGAACAAAATTAATGCTTCAACAGAATGATCTAAAACAGCTTATAGCTGGGTCTTACTGCAAACAGCTTATAGCTAATCACAGTATTAGCCAGAGTTCATGTTTTGCTTGAATAATAGTAAATGGACTGTGTTTATTGGTAAATTGTAGTCTGCATCATTCTCTAGTGTTGGATTCCAAAATGTATGACAATAAAAGCTACAGAGAAAGCTAGTCTAAAATAGCATGCCATGTATGATGATCATTTAATCAATCCTAATCACCAGCTCTGCATTTATTATCAAGTGTATTACTGATGATTAATGTAACGTTGCTCCATTGCGACTAGGGAGTCCAGGGTGCGAATCAAAAAAATCATGAAAATAAAACTGTGTACATTGACTCTCCCCAGACCCTGCATTGGCGAGAGTGCAATCTAGCAATATAGCAAAAATAAGTCACACTCTTTTTTATATTATTGATAATCTAGCAAAGATTTAGCAATAGCCAAACAGTCTACAGGTCCTATTAGATGTTGTTTCGGCAAGATTCTAAAAAGCAACATCCTGACCTGAGCTGCATATATTGATACATATACATGCATATTTAGCATGAGACACCTCACTGAAGATATGCAGTCCTTGTATGTTCTTTGCTTGTAAGACCATAGAGTAAGGCATATGCAGCTTTGTTGGATGTTCATGGATGGAGTAGATACATATTAGCAAATAACTACTGATTTGAGGTTAATTAAATTCCTATAGGGTCATTAATGTGCAAATTTAAACAGAAAACAGCAGAATAAAGTCTAGGTTGAATTAGAGGATATCCTTCTCTATTCCTTATCTAGCTTCAGTATCTCTCCATGTGCCTATGTTTCAATCTCCTATTTTGCTCAGTGCACAAACTACATCACTTTACATCCTAGTTCTTCTTATCGCTTATCATACCCCTTTTTTTTTTTACTTTTCTCCACTCTTGGTCCTTTATCACTTATAAACAATATAGTGAATCACATTTGTTCCTTCTAGTATCTAGCTTTTAATTGTAATTTCAATCAATTTGCAATTGTAAAGTACAGTTCTCTTCCATTTTTCTAAGGTACACTTTTTTCGTGATTCAATAGATGGTTGAACAGATATTTTTCTTGCTTTGGCAACTCTGGTCACCGTTGATGCTCTTTTTACTGACTGAGGAGATTTTTGGTGTGGGGGGGGGGGGGGGCGGAGTGGGGGGAGAGGTCCCCCAGCAACCCGATAAAAATGAAAAGAAACTAGTCATAGAATAAAGCTAAGTGAAGAGGAATATTAATCTCACCATAATCTTCATCTGTTGGCATCTTATATTTGACAAAAGTTCAAACAAAATCATCAGTGATCTGGAACCAATTATTAATGTAATGTTGTTTCCTAGTGATTATTAATCACAAGCCTCAAATAAGATCAGTTTGGACTAATCTGATACATTTAAGCATGGATATTAAATATACCATTAGCTGTAGTAAAATTTTAGAAGAATGTAGAACAAAAGGAATCAAGAAAAAGATGATAAACATTTCAGATAGAAAAAGCTATTAAAGAAATAGGATTCTAGAAGAGAATAAGATCAACAGAATCAAGAATAAAAAGGAGAAGGATTATGACAGAAAAAGAAAGGTGAAGTAGGGGCCTGCCACTCACAGAAATTGTATTATTTTTCTAAGTGGATCTTTTTCTCCTACTCTTTGGTTAGACTTTTTTAGTAATGGCAATTCTATGGAGTAAAAGTTTCCCAAAATGAAAAACTCAGAATAAAGCTTCCTGTACTTCCAATGAAAAAAATCAATTATCAAAATATAAACCTATAGTCACGTAAGTTGTATATGTAATGGAGCTCCAAACCAACAAAATGACCTGGAAAACAGTGATGAGAATCTAAAGAAAATCATAACAAAAAGTTATGAAGGATATTATTGATTATCATAAACATAAATTTGCTCAATCTAAAGAGTCATTTGACAAATTCGTTTATCACTATTTTAAGCCTAGGCTATGTGGCAAGAGTTTAGAGCCAAAGTTGGAAATTATTCAAAAAATTGATAACTCAAAGCTAAAATTATGAGAAACAGGTTATCACAAGAAGGAAAAAATTTTTGATAAGACAATAAAAAATAGAAACAAAAGAAAGAAAGAGAAAAGAGATGACACATGAAGAACAAAAATAAATAAATAAAATAATAATAAAAACCCTCATGAGAACACAGGATATAGTACGGGTTGAAGGAAGAGCAAGGGAGACACCCATTTCTATCAAAAAATCATCCAAAGGACAAGAATCATCCAACAGCTCAGCCTAAACCTTCCATTTTTTATGTACGTGCATCAATTGTACACTTTATGTGCCCTGATGCAATCTCCTTCTTATGTGAGTATATCGCTTTCGATAAAAATAAATTTTAATGCTAAAACACAAAAAACCCTGATTTAGGATTATGATATACAACAGATTTTATATGAAGTTGGCACCACAAAGAAGCTACTCCCATAGTTAAAGAGATAACTGATGCAAAGATTCGTTGCTCGTTGCTACACAATATTAAGATAAAAGATTCCATATTTTAACTATTAACAAGTCAATACTGGCAGAAGTAGGAAGCCTGCTTTACGACATAGCTTCATACACACTTTCTTGAAGAAAATCTTAGGAAATAGAAGAGCTAATTTTGAGCATTCAACAGTTTAACTTTTCCACCTATCACACTCCAATTTTCCAACCTATCCATTATACTACCACTCCTCTAGATACAAGTGTCAATGCAAACAGAAAGAAACATTACAAACTGGTTGAAGTTAGAAACATAGCCTATATATATATATATTCACATAAAGTAAACAACAACTGTCGACTGATAGTAAATAGAAACATAGTATCTATAAATCTAGCAACTTCAAGAATGATGAATTACCTTTTCATCCTCATAAACCACCGTGGAAGGAATTTCCTTGCGTATAATTTTATCGAAGCTGTATTAAAACGACAAGTTTAATTATTAAAATTAGCTACTTGATCAAGATGCTTTTGTAACAAAAAAAGGCATACAAGTGTTGCTCTGTTAATTGCATGACATGTCCTAAATCTGAAAATTATTTCTTGTTCTTGATGCTTAGCTATCAGTGTAGTCTCCAAGAAATTGTTACAATACAGTGGCACATTTCAAGAAGCACATACATATATTAAGAAAACAGTGATGCATTTATAATTGAAAAAATATTTTAAGAATATAGAAAAAAGAAAGGAATACACAATTTAATAGAGAGGAAACAATGCTTAAAGTCTCAAGCAATAGCTTGATTGTTCAAGAGATCATGGTGGGGCAATAATCTCAAAAGTAGTTAGTGTGAAAAGAAAATGCATAAAGCTTAGCAAAGGTATGTACTAGCGAGAACTTTAGAAGACAAAAGATGGGAGAAAAATAAAACTACTTTTGGCAATGGAGTAAATTAAATGGTCCTTGTTTATATACGTAGGTTGGAACTATAACATGGTTGATCCCTAAGGAAAAGGGGAAGATTTTTTTTTTATCCTCTGCAATCATCTAGTCTTAATGGATAGGAGTTCGATTTAAATAGCATTTGTACTCAATATTACGGAATCCAATTTCATCATGTGAACTGTTGTACTCATGCAAACTAGCGTATCTTCCAATAATCGATTTGGACTTGAGACGATCATGAGGAGATACAGGCAAAATAAGCAGTTCCCGAAGAAAATAAAACCAACGTAACAGGATAAGAAATCGAAAATAAGAAAGTCGATGCACCATAGAATCTCTTGAAAACCTCGATCGGCATCAAAATGACCACCTCGCCCCAATCAATTCCACTCTAGGTAGTAAAGGCACATCATTAAAGCACTAAATGCGATCAAAAACGCCAAAACTAAGAAGAGCGATCATTAATCGTCCACAAAATCAAGCCTCTTTAGACATCCGCTGATAGTTCACACAACCAAACATGACACCGAAAGCGATCCGAACTGCAAGAAGAAGAATCGAGAAGGATAAGGAGACAGATGCCTCACATGGTGGGCGCGTCAGATGGGGTTGCGGCGAGCGCAGCATCCTTCTCGGAAGAAGCCATTCGACGAGGTGGAGGAGGAGAGTGCAAGTGAGAGCTTAAAACCCTAATCCTGCTACTGGTCTGATCGTTGGATGCTTCTCTGTCAGCCGCCATGGTCGCCCTTATTCTTTTTACCTAATTCCTATTTCTGTCCCTGTGCCAGTGAGTCAACAAGCTCTTTGTGGTACGCAAGAACGCAGTAGTCGCTTTCTTAGCAAAGGGCAGTTCCGTCATTCAAGTTTATTTAGAGTATTTTTTTTTGTTAAGACAACTCTCACCTTTAAAAATTAATAAAATAATATTTTACTTATTATATTTTTTATTTTTTCTCATCTCACCCACATCCTCTATCATCATTTTTTATTCTTTACTTATTAAAATAATATTTTTTTCTCATCTTATTATAATCTTTTTTATTTTTTCATCTTATTATATTTATTTTTTTTTTCTCCTAACTTACTTTTGGCTATCGTCGATTATCCTTTTCTCAACTTATATCTATCGTCGATCATAATTGTTTATGTTGGGTTCATCGTTTCCTCGATATTATCTTCGATTTATATTTATTTATAAAAAATAATTTTTAAAATATTAATTTTTTAAATAATAGTTGTAAATAATAAATAAGAGTTTTGATCGTAAACCCACTGTGATTACATCAAATCGAACCAAGAATATTAAAACTAACAGAAATATTAAGACTAATAAAAACTTTGGAATAATAAACATTGATAATATTAAAATTAATAATAATATTAAGACTAGTAGAAACTTTGAGCAATCTTAAATACACTAAAAAATTATAATTGGTAATTTACTTAAACAAATAAAGGTTTTTACCAAATAATACCCTTATATTTAGTTTTTACTGGGGGCACCTTATTTTGGAGGTTTGACTAAAATATCTTTAATTAAATTATAAAAATATGATGATTATCTTTTAACTAAGTTTGACATAATTTTTTAGAATTAAATCAGTTTTATTTGAGATGAACATGACTATTCAACTAATTCTACTTTGATTTAATTGAGTTTTAACTATCTAATTTGATTACTCTTTGATTTTTCTAAATTATCTCTCACTTCCTCCCCCTATCCCTCTCCCAATCCTCCTAGGTTGCTTCCTCTCTCCCTTACTCCTCCCTCTCCCTCACACTCCTCTTCCTCTTTTGTCTTCTACTCCTTTGCTACTCTCTCCCTCCCCTCTTCTTCCTCCCTCCTCCACCTCCTCCTTACACTTTACCCAAGCTAAGTTGTTATACTCAAGTTATATTCGTTCACAAAATATATTAAAAAATATATTAATTTCTATATAAAAGTTTCATAAATTTATCATATTAATTTTTATATAAAATTATCCTAAATTACCTAGAAAATTTTATCCTAATTTCTATATAAAGCTTGAGTTATCCTCAAAGTTACACTTATTCACATAATATGTTAAAAAATATTTATTTTATGTAAAATTATCCTAAACTCATCATAAAATTAAACATAAAATTTTATATTTTATATTTTATATTTTATATTTTTTATGTTGACTTAGTTACGCTCAAAATTGAACTAAATTAAACTCTATTACTTAACCTATTTTAAGATTAATACTTTTTTTATTTTTAGATAATGTTAAGATAATTAATTATCAAAATTTAATAATTATATTAGAATATGATTCTAACAAAAATTATACTTATGTTTCTATTTTATGATAAATTTATATAAAAATTAAATATATTTTTAATAAGTTATGCGAATAAATTTAACACGATTGTAACTCGAGTATAATTTGAATGTAATAAGATTTTTCTAAACTAAACTATGAGAATGAAGAGGTAGAGAAGGAGAGAAGGAAAAGAGTAGTGGAAGAGTAGTAGAAGGAGAAGGAAGAGGCGAATAAATTTAACACGATTGTAACTCGAGTATAATTTGAATGTAATAAGATTTTTCTAAACTAAACTATGAGAATGAAGAGGTAGAGAAGGAGAGAAGGAAAAGAGTAGTGGAAGAGTAGTAGAAGGAGAAGGAAGAGGCGAATAAATTTAACACGATTGTAACTCGAGTATAATTTGAATGTAATAAGATTTTTCTAAACTAAACTACGAGAATGAAGAGGTAGAGAAGGAGAGAAGGAAAAGAGTAGTGGAAGAGTAGTAGAAGGAGAAGGAAGAGGAGGAGGAGAAAGCTAAAGGAGAGGGGAGGAGGTAACAATGGCAAGGTGGGAGAAAGAGGAGGCGGGGGATGTGGAGGTAGAGTCGGAGGATGAGATAAAGATGATTCATGGGTTAATAGAAGAGATCTAACATGACACGATTTGGTCTAAAGAGATCTTACTCAGATCAAGACACATCGATTTGGTTGAACCGACTCGCAAATTAATTTGACTTGAAATAATATAATTCAAGGGTATTATCAATATTTTTAATAAGAAAGATGTCCCAAGTAAAAAATCAAATATATGACACTATCTAGTATAAACTCATTACTAGAATCTTTTTCAATAAATTATCTAAAAATATTATAAAGTAATATTGGTCATTAAATATCAAAATTTTTAAAAATCCAGCATATAGAGATAACTTCAAGAAAATCCATTAATAATTCATAAATTTATTTATTTTAGCATGGTATTTTATTTATTTATTTATGTATTTAAGAGAAGAAAAACTATATTTTCTTAACTATCTAATACAATTAATATTCTGCTCACCATAGTATAAAAGAGTTTTAAACTATTGAGGCCAACAATACTTCTAGAATTGAAGTATCTGAAAAGGATGAGAAGTTAACAAAAACTAGAATGTCTTAACTGAGAAATCCTACCCACTTGCAACTTGTCAAAATAATACAAAAAAAAAATAAAAACTTTCAGATAGAGATAATAAAAATACCAGAGGTTAATTCCTCCATATTCAAAATTTTAACCAATTCTGCATCATTAGCCTCAATTTTTAATTTCTAGATTCCATCTTATTGCAACATAGACTCCCTTACAATAGTCAATAATTCATTATATCTATTGATACTCTTGAATTTGTACTCTATAATCTTGTAGCTTCCATCATTTGCATGAATTAGAAAATCAATTCCTCTATTCTAAATATCAAAAAATATCAAGTGATGAACTAGAATATGATAATATGAGTATCTCTCATATTGGGTTCCTTCAATCTTGTTACTTTAAAGTTAACTATTGTGTAATATAGACTCCTTTTATAATAGCCATTAATTCATTATATATATTGATACTCTTGAATTTGTGCTTTATAATTTTTAGCTTTGACTAAAAATATCCTTAATGAAATTATAAAAATATAATGATTATCTTTTAACTAAGTTTGACATATTTTTTTAGAATTAAATCAGTTCGTTTGAGATGAACATGATGATTCAACTAATCTTAACTATCTAATTTGATTTAATTGATCCCTAACTATCTAATTGGATTAACCTTTGATTTTTCTAAATTATCTTTCACCTCCCCTTTCCTATCCCTCTCTCAATCCTCCTATATTGCTCCCTCTTACTCATCTTCCTCTTTTGTATTTACTCCTTTCCTATTCCTCCTCCACCTCCTCTTTACACTTTACCTCGCAAAAGTCATTATACTCGAGTTATATTCATTCATAAAATATATCAATTTCTATATAAAATTATCATAAAATTATCATATTAATTTCTATATAAAATTACCCTAAATTATCTAGAAATTTTTGTCCTAATTTCTATATGAAACTTGAGTTATCTCAAAAGTTATACTTATTCATTAAAAATATTAATTTTATGTAAAATTATCCTAAATTCATCATAAAACTAATAATAATTTTTTTATATTTTTTATATTTTATGTTGACCTAGTTATGCTGGAAATTGAATTAACTTAAACTCTATTACTTAACCTATTTTAAGATTAATACTTTTTTTATTTCTAGATAATTTTAAGATAATTAATTATCAAAATTTGAGAATCCTATTAGAATATGATTCTAACAAAAATTGTACTTATATTTTTATTTTATGATAAATTTATATAAATATTAATATATCTTTAATAGGTTCTACAAATAAATTGTAACCCGAGTATAATTTGAATGTAATAAGATTTTTCTAGACTAAACTATGAGAATGAGGAGGTAGAGAGAGGGGAGGAAGGAGGGGAGAAGGAGGTAGAGAAGGAGAGGAGGTAAATGGAGATAGAGTAGGAGGAGGACTAGAAGGAGGAGATGGTGACTGTAGAGGTGGAGTAGGATGAGACAAAGGTGACACGATTTGGTCTCAAGAGATTTGACTCAAATTAAGACATCTCGATTGGATTGAACTGACCCATGGATCAATTTAGCTTGAAATAATACAATTCAATAGCATTATCAAGATTTTTAATAAGAAAGATGTCCCTAAGTAAAAAATCAAATATAGGGCACCATCTAGTAAAAACTCATTACTATAATTTTTTCAATAAATTATCTAAAAAATTATAAAGTCATATTGACCATTAAGGATCAAAATTTTTAAAAAATCCACCATGTAGAGATAACCTCAAGAAAATCCATAAATTTATTTATATATTTATTTATTTTAGCATGGTATTTTATTTATTTATTTATTTAAGAGAAGAAAAACTATATTTTCTTAACTATCTAATACAATTAATGTTTTGCTCACCATAGTATAAAAGAGTTTTAAACTATTGAGGCCAACAGAGGACGAGAAGTTAATAAAAACTAGAATATGTAAATTGTGTATGAGAAATCCTACCCGATTGCAACTTGTTAAAATAATACAAAAAAAAAAATTCGGATAGAGATAATAAAAAAGACAAAAGGTTAATTCCTCCGCATTCAAAATTTTAACCAATTCGGCAGCATTAGCCTCAATTTTTAATTTATAGATTTTATCTCATTGAGCAACATAGATTACCTTTACAATAGCCATTAATTCGTTAAATCTATTGATACTCTTGAATTTATATTGTAGATTTCATCATTTGCATCAATTAGAAAATTAATTCCTTCATTTTGAATATCAATATATATTAAGTCATTGAAGTAGAATATGACAATATGAGTATCTCTCGTATTAGGTTTCTTCAATCTTGTTAATTTAAAGATAATTGTTGCGAGTCATTAATTTGTACTCTATAATCTTGTAGCTTCTATCATTTGCATGAACTAGAAAATCAATTTCTCTATTCTAAATATCAATATATATTAAGTCATTGAAGTAGAATATGACAATATGAGTATCTCTCATATTGGGTTTTTTGAATCTTATTAATTTAAAGATAATTATTACGAGCCATTAATTCATTATATCTATTGATACTCTTGAATTTGTACTCTATAATCTTATAGCTTGTATCATTTGCATGAACTAGAAAATCAATTTCTCTATTCTAAATATCAATATATATCAAGTCATTGAAGTAGAATATGACAATATGAGTATTTCTCATATTGGGTTTTTCGAATCTGGTTAATTTAAAGATAATTATTGCAAACCATTAATTCATTATATCTATTGATACTCTCGTACTCTAGTAGCTTCTATCATTTGCATGAACTAGAAAATCAATTTTTCTATTCTAAATATCAATATATATTAAGTCATTGAAATAGAATATGACAATATGAGCCTCTCTCATATTAATTTAAAGATAATGGTTACGAGGCTTATCCTAATATTATTAAAACATAGATAAACCTTTCACATCAATCAAGAGCTATTTGTAAATAGCTTTACATGGATCATGCACTTCTAATAATCATGATTTAAATTTTCATTCATTTTAGTATTCAAATTTGATGTCAGACCTCTCCTCATAAAAATAAAAATAAAAAAGAAAAACCCACACCTAACTGGTTAAAGGGCCAAAAAAAAAAAGAAAAAAAAATAATCCATCCAAGTTATCCACATAGAACTAATAATTATGGACCTACATGATACCAAGTTATCCACAAAAGTTTATAATTTTTTAAACAGTGCTTTTCAACAAAAGAGAAGGATTCTAAGTATAGTAGGAATTTTTTTATAATACAGACAATCACCTATTAATTTAGTAAACAAATTTAAAAAAAAAATGCTTGTAACCAAACTTGGATGATGATTTGCCCTTTATGATCTATCTTCCAAACCAATTGATCATCATGGGGAACATCAGATTCGTCCAATTTAGAAATAGAAACAAAAGGTGTAAATCCAAACAATTGATATTAGACTTTGATTTCATGATACTAAGTTCTCACTGAATAAATAACAATACATAACACTCAGTCAAAACTTATTTATTTGCTCTTTAATACTGTACATATTAGTGTCAGAATTGATCTTCCATTTACACCATAGAGATAAGATAACATATCTCACTTCCTAAATATTATATAAGGTCTTGACAATCAGATTTGCGAAAGATTGAATACTTTTTGGGATGTCTCCTTTAAGGTGAGTTCTTCACGTCCCAAGCACACTGCCAACAAAGAAAAAAAAAAGCACCTAACAATTGAAAATAGAGTTTGGGAAATAGGACCTAATTTTATGTATTGACTACGTTATTATTTATCTGCGGATAAAAGTATCGATTAACCATCTAACGTTGATGAAGCGCCAAAGAAGCAACGAAGCAATTGCACGATATTTCAACTTCTATAACTTTCTTCACTCCTTCGAGTTCTTTTTGTCGAGAGTTATTAGGATGCAAACAATTAATTTGATCTACAGTTTCATTGCATGGAATGGAATAACTTGGCACTCATTAGCTAAAAGCAAGTCATTCATCTCACCACATAGTTGATTAACCATAACCACAATGCATATGATGAGATGAAATAGTATCTGAATTCCTTCCCTAAGGTTATCAAAGGTTATGCTACCTTGTGATAGAACTACGAAAGTAAATTGAGGTATAATTCAAGACCGAAAAACCATAAGAAACAGATTGTAAAAGAGATCAACACAAAACAGAATTTCTCAACAAGAATTTCTCGTGACATGTCCTCAGAAAATACAATAACATAACTTATGATATATAACACCGGGTATAACTTATAACCAGCTCGATATTGGACTTAGAGGGTCATACGTCGTAGAGGTTCAGATATAAGATATTTGTTGGAGCCCATATCTTATTGGATATTTAATAAATCCTTAAATTATTGAATCCTATGGATGAGATCTAATAAGAGCAGATAAGATTCAATAAGAGCAAATGAAAAATTATTGGATAGAGATCCACTGATCTAAGAGGTTTCGATAGTTGGATAAAGATATAGTATTAAATAAGACAAGATTCATTAATGTTAAATTAATAAAGAACCTTTATAAATATGAGAGAACGAAAAAGCCATAGGTTGAACCTTTTTAGCTGTCGCCTCTTATTCTCTTCTCTCCTTCTTCTTCTCTCTTTTTTCTACTCAGCCAATAGATATAAAGATTAAGGCAATGATTCGTATTCGCAGCTCCTCATCAAACGAGTGCACTCATTGTGGACAAAAGAAGCAGAGAAACCAAAGGGAGAAATTGGGTCGTTATCTTTTGACACCTTTGTCTCATCAAAACTCAGAACCGAACAATCTACCATGTCATTTGGTCTGATAATACAACTTGAACATGGTTCTCTCTTTGCACTGTTTAGTTTCTGTGCTTCTATGTAGCAATGCATCCAATAGACCACTGTTCTCTGATCATGGTTGGTGTCACATCAGTCGTTTTGTCTTCTCTGATCATGGTTGCAAGTTCAACTCTAAATTTATCGATTATAGTCTCTTTCACTGATCTGACCATCTCTTAACCACCACAGGCATTTCTAAACTAAGCTTTGAAACCAAGTTGTTACAAGTGACATATCCAAGAAGTGTTTTCTCCAATCCAAAAGGAGATGGGCAATCCCAATCTATGAATTCAAGTAAACTATGAATAACTTTATTGCCATGGAAAGAGAGACAGCAATGCAAATTACTAGTCTAACTAGGAAACAAAATAGTTTAAGAATCTCTCTATGACATGGAAGAAGTACAACAAAAATAAGAACCCCCTTTGGGAACAGATATCTTGGTTGATCCATCCTCTTCAGTGTTTTTCCTAGTTGATTTAGGATACTCAAAATCCTACCAATTAAATACTGCATGAGATTTCCCTGCAGAAATTATGAAAAGAAATTATTTCCTAATCAATGTAGACATCTTACATCCCATCCAAATTAAGTAGAAAATTGCCCAGATCTCCCTTATGATGATGAGGCCCAATTTACTCCATAAAAAGGAAAAAGGTTTTTCCTAGTTGATTTAGGATACTCAAAATCCTACCAATTAAATAGATTTCCCTGCAGAAATTATGAAAAAGAAATTATTTCCTAATTAATGTAGATATCTTACAGCCCATCCAAATTAAGTAGAAAATTGCCCAGATCACCCTTACGAGGATGAGGCTCAATTTACTCCATAAAAATGAAAAAGGTCCACAATGACCATATTGAAGGCTAACGTAGAATAACTGAAAGCTGAATAAAAGCCAACTGGTCCTAATTAGCAGCAAGGCAAACATGAAGATTAAATTTTAAAGATAGAACAACTATTGAAAAAGATAAGATTTGGTCCAGCAAGATCAGCATTCGAAAGATCTACAAATTTTAATACCTTCATTCAATTGATCCGATTAATTTAGTACCACAAATTCCATCAAGCATAATAAACTTGATTTGCAGATAGATCTGGACCTAATCTCTTGAAGAAAGATAAGCAACAAATTTGTAATAATTTTGACTCCAAATTCTATCAATTATTGAAAACAAAATTAATTGTCAGGAAATCAGTAACTACAAATGTTGAGATTAATTTATGAATTCCAATTTTAAGTATTTTCCGATCAGATTACAACTCAAGTAATCTGAGAAACTTTCAGAGTAAATAAAGAAAGGAGGAACAAATCTCAAGATGCAGTAGAACAAATAGTAAACTTGTCAAAAACTATACTGAACCTATTATGATGGCATGATAAAGAATATAAGCCCCAAGTTTCAGCTTAATATTTACTGGAGAAGAAATGTAGAAACTAGAAAGACAAATAATGTGGTGTTAGAAACATCATAATGGATCTTACTAATGTGTATCTCCAGTCTTCACTTCTCTTTTATCAGTTTTTAGGACTTGGTAAACTGTTTAACTTTAATTTAACAAAAAAGGTAAAGCTGCATTAATCTGAGCTTACGCCAAAGAGAATTATTATGAGAATATTTGAAGAAAAAATCTTCCTTGGTAGAAAGCATAAGCAAGTGAAGGGAATACATACTTAGCTTAATATGATACAACATACAAGAACCATGTCATACCAAGAAAAAGAAAACAAACACTTACATGTGCAGCCATCCGAGCCCATTCGTTTCCCATCTTAGCATGGAGTTCAATGATCACTTGCTCCTCGTCTGGTGTAAAGGCACCTTTCTCTAAGTTTGGCCTGAGATGATTAGCCCATCGTAGACGACAGCTCTTGCCGCATCGACCGAGTCCCATGTGTTTCTGAACAGAAATCCAGTTTCCCTCGCCATATTTCTTAACATAACCCACCAAAACTGCATCCTCTGCAGACGTCCAGGGACCCTTCTTCAACATATGATTTCCTCCCTTTACGGAACCCGTGCTGCAGCCTTGTTCAATTGATGGTGAGTCAATCTGGTCTCTTGGTATCAATCTCTCGTCGCTCTCATTTGACATACGACTCATTTTCCAGAACCTAAACCCAGAAATAGCTCATAAATGTTCGACAAGAACAAGGTGAGTGAACAGTGAACAAAAGGGGGGGGGGGGGGGGGGGGGGGAAAACACAAAACCGGAAGTAAAATCAAACTCAGTGAATGCAGACATCAGAAAGAGAGGGTTAAAGCAACAACACTGTGAATAAAAGGAGCACAAATTAAAAGTAGAGAATGAGACAACGTGTAACCATGTTCAAGACTAAAAAGAATTGGAGAAAAGTGAGGTCGATGAACAAGAAGCAAAAGAGCACAAATGAATGGCGTCCCAACAAACTTAGCTCACATAAAAAATAATTCATTTAATCAGAAATTACATCCAAGTAAGCATAAGCCGAAAGAAAGGGGATTGATTATAAAGAAAATTATATTGAGAAAAATTCTGAAAGAGAAAATTGAACCTAAAAAGACGATCCTAAACCGAGAAGCAAAAGCCCTAATAGAATCGCGAAATCATTAAGCAAAATATGAAAGAAGGAAATGTGTGGAGGAAGATGGATCGATCGACTACTCAAGAAAATTCAAGTTCAACCGCATCCTAATCGATTCTTCTAACAAAGAGAAGCACCACCGAGCAAATCAGCTAAAAAACTGGGTCAAATTGCCCTGGAGAATCACGAAAGGAGGGAGGATTTAACAAAATCCACACGAGATGTACGGGCAAGAGAGACGAAATCGGGAGAAGAATGGGTTTTGATTTTGTTCTCCCGTCTTCCCTCCCGACCTCTCTCTCTCTCTCTCTCCTTCTCTCCCACACGCCCACAGACACACTGTCAGTGTCTCGAAGCATATACTGATTTATCTGTGGGCGTGTGGGAGAGAGAGAGAGAGAGAGAGAGAGAGAGAGAAATTAGCAATAAAATATGAGAGATAAATTAGCAATAATCTTTTTTTTAGTTTTGGCCTTTTTTTTATTAGGATTATATTAACCACGACGCTTTACTACGAGAATGTGTCAAAGCACTACGGACGTGCAAAGGTGTAAAGTGACCGTATCATGTAAAATTTGCACGCCCAAAGCTCATGTTCTAACATTATAGATATTTAAATAAATTGCAGAACGTATTTGTAGAAACACACTTTGAGCCTCAGGGGGTAAAAATGTAAGAAACAAAAGGGTTGTTAGGCCAGAGAATTAGGATTAATTATTTTCTTTATTTATTTTATTACTAATTTATCTAGAGGCGAAGAAAATATTAGTTGTTAAAATTTTGATTATTTTGTGTTAAAAATTGAATTTTTTATTCATGAGCATAAATATAAATATATATATATATATATAAGAGTAAAAAATTTATTAATTTCACTTGTTCCACAAGAAGAAAAAAGAATAAACAGGGCATTTGTCAAATCTCAAGTATTTAGTTTCACCAGTAAGTTAAAGAAGGCTTACCTCACATTTGGAATTGCACTATAGATTTTTTTTGTTTTAATCAGAAAGAGGCCTACAAAAGATTTAAAGAAAAAGTGACTTGTGAAAGAGAAATAGGGCGTGATATAAGAAATTAATTTATCTGTTAGATATTCATAAGCCAAAAAAAATTATTAATTAAATTGGTTGAATTAGTGCATTAGTTATTAAAATTTTTAATTTCAAAGTTATTAAATAATAAATTAAGAAAAAAAAATAAGATAAACAAAAGATTTTGTGATAATTAATATTAGTTCTGACCACCCAATTATGTATGCAATAAACTGTGTAAAACATATATATATATATATATATATATATATATATATATATATATATATATATATACTTTAAACATATCATATTTTATAATGGATCGATGCTTTTGTTATTGTGCTTTCTAATACATTGTGGATTAGTCATCCTATACATCATTCATCTTCTTTATTATTTATGATTGAAAAGATAATACATTTTATAATGTTTTTTAATCATTTATGATTAGAAAGATAATTGTAAGCTCCCTTCTCATCATTTATGAGGAAAAAGATAATTACAAGTTTCTTTAATGCGATCAGGTATAAGAGCTTCCCTTTTTTAACAGAGATGATGAGACTTCTTTTGACTATTCACATTCTCACTTATATACCTCAAATTACTAACTTAAATATTAGAGAGACTAGGTTGGAAAATATTTTCTGACCTTGATGTTCACATAAGTAACATCTAAGAAGCTCAGTATTTCCACCTTGGAGATATCTCAAGCAACCTTACGTATATGACTCTAGGCTATATTGGGTTGATCAAGACGTTAATGATATTTTTTTCCAATATTTTGACGCTAGAAGGAGAGTCCGATGTGCTAGTCATAAGTGTCATATAAGTTAATCACGTGAGTGATAACACATGTGATATGATACGCACTTTTTTTGCTTATTATTTATTTGATATTTTTCTCACTTTATATTGCCTATTGCATGTATTGTGATTTCTATGGTTTTATGCAATGAGAATCAAATTGTGATGAAATCATAATAATGAGACTAAGTCACCTTTAAACACAGACCCTAAATAATCTCGGTCATTGATCACTTGAGAGAGACATTAAGATGATTACATAGACTGGTGTGTTGTATACCCGTCTATATGATGAAGAGGACTGGTCTCATAGCTGCTCGTGTGGGGACACTAGAGATACCGCGCAAGTGCTCATTGGAGAATGAGTTCATTGATTGATCCGTTCATGGAATGTTGGATGGTTAATGATACCTCATTATCAGACAGCAATTCCGTCCTCCTAGTGGTGTATCTAGTCCTTAGACTTAAGACACCAAGGATGTCCTGTATGAATACTCCACTCTTTGATACCAGACTTCTTGAAAGTTCCAAATCTAGCACAACTAGTTATCAAGAATGGTAGTCAACCTTTCTAGGGTTATCAATTGTCGATAGAGGGATTATCCACTCTCGATATCATCAGAGGAATATCTCATGTGTTCTTACTCAAGTAAATCCTTAACTAGGGTTATTCAGATTGAGAGAGAAATGTTGAATCCCAGATTTTGATAATAAAATCAATTGATGAGTTTATGATCTAATTTGTGTTTGAAAAAACTGATGCAAGACTATCTTTTATCATGGAAAGGCAAATTGATTGAAGTATGAGAATCAAACATTGGGCTAGAGTCGGAGATTAGGCATCGGACCGAAAGAATTGGACATTACGCCAAGATCGGATATTGGGGGAGTTAACATATCGATAGATCGGGCAATACATCGAAGAAAAGCATGATGCGTTAAGAGTTTAGATGAACCAATGACATGTCGGACAACATAAGATTTATGTCTTGATCGTCGTAGTTTAGATCTTAATTGAGTTAGTTTTGGATGTAACCATGCTAACTCGATTGGGGGCCCCTATTGGGCCTAAATCGGGACTGATTTGAGCCAATTGGGAGGCCTATTCAATGATCCACAATTGGGTTAAGCGATAGCATCGTCAAACTAGGTAGTGGAACTGCCTATAAGTTGGAACACACGAAGTGTATGTTTTTCGAAAGACCCGATGATGGTACCACCAATGTCAACTGATGGTACTGCCCAGACTATCGGTGGTACCGCCCAGACTAGTGGTAGTACTGTTAGAACACGATCATCTATGTTGTCAAGCGGTAGTATCATTCAGACCGGACGATGGTATAGCCATTGCTCAATGCTACAAGTGGTGGTACCGCCTAGCATTGGCGGTAGTACCGCCAAGACCCCAAAAACTCAGGGATGAGACTTTTTGGATTCATTTTTGAAGCTATTTGGTTCCTATAAATACCTCACTCATTCTCACTTGAGATAGCAAGAAAAGTGAACGAAAATACTTATGAGCGAAAATACTTGAGATTAAATGATTTTTACCGACAATCAAGATGGTCACTCTATTACTCGTTCTCCTATATTTAATGGGACGGACTGCATGGATTGGAAAACATGAATGAAGATTTTTTTTTAATTTTTATGAACTTTGATTTATGAAATATTATCAAATTTGATTTTTAAAAATCTTTTATACTAATGAATGAATGAAATAATCTAAAAAATATATTTTCTTTAACTGCTAAAGCTATGAATGCTTTATTTTATGCTTAAGATAAAAATAAATTTAATTATATTTTTATATGTGAAACTACACATAATATTTAGCACACACTCAAAGTTACACATAAAAGCACAAGTAGAGTTAAAATTTTAAAATTAATCTTTTGATTGGCACTCCTCATCAGAAAATTTAAAAAAAATTCATCAAAAGGAACAAAACAAATCTTGTAAAACAAGATGCTAAGAACAAAAATAAGCAAAAAAGGGACACAATCATTTGCTATGAATATAAGAAGCCAAGGCACTTCAAAAATGAATGTCCACAACTAAAAAGAAGATGTTAGAATAAAAGAAGAAAATACTCAAGGCGAATTGAGACGAATCAAGTGCATCAGAAAACGAGGAGCAAACTAACGAAGATAAGATGACAAACTACGTTTTAGTGACTCTCAATGACAAGGTATGTGACTCAATTGAAACCCATTTATCTTATGATGAATTACTTAATGCTTTTCATGATTTATATGATAATTTTAAATTAGTTGGTAAGAAATGTAAATTACTAAAAAATAGATCATGCTTCTCTCTTTAGTAAATTTAAAAATTTTAAAAATAAGCATGATAATTGAATGTTAACCTCTTGTACTCAATATAAAAAGTTAGACTTAGTCCAAAAGAAAATTATGATATTACAACAAATATTAAAAAATTTTAAAATTGAAAACAAATCATAAACATGATCCTTGCTAAAAAAAATCATGTATATAGAAAAGAAGGAATCAGCTTTGTGGGTAATAACATTTAATAAAAGTCAACTATATTTGTTAAAGGACCCACATTGCATGTTTTTCCTAAAATTAAATATAATTTTTATGGTATATGTAGTCATTATGCCTATAAATATTTATTTAAAAAATATAACTCGTATAAATTAGTTTGAGTTTCTAAAAGAACCATAAATAATTTAACGCCAGTAGTCAAGATAGGTGAGGGACCCAAAGTTAAATAAGTAACTAAAGCAAATCCTCCTTTCTTGTAGATATGACTATAATTAAAAGCTACGAGCAAGAGGTGGTAACTTGATAGTGGATGTTCAAGGTACATGACCGAAGATCCAATACATTTCTCTAAGCTCACTAGCCAAGACGAAGGATATGTTACCTTTGGAGATAATAACAAAGAAAAAATTATTAGCAAAGGAAATATACATAACAAATCAAACCTCTTGTTTGAAGACGTTTTATTAGTAGATGGTTTAAAACATAACTTACTAAGCATTAGTCAATTATATGATAAGGGTTATAACATTAAATTTAAATCTAATACTTATAGAGATACCACACAAAAATATATCTATGATTGCCTTAATAACTAATTATGTGTATACTATTGATCTGGATGATTTTTGTGATGAAATTTACTTTTCAATTTTAAATGATGATGCACGGCTTTAACATATGATATAAGACTATGAAATTAATTTCACAAATTATACTTGTAAAAGGTATGTCTAGAATTAAATTTATCAAAAATAGAGTTTATGATATATGCCAACTATGTAAACAAATAAAGAGTAGCTTTAAGTCTAAAAATCAAGCACCTCTAGACTACTACAATTAAGTATTAAATACGTTTTTGTGATGGTTGATGATTATAATAGATATACTTGGATATACTTCTTGGCACATAAAAATGATTACTTTAAATGTTTTTTAAGATTTTGTAAACAAGTTCAAAATGAAAATGGTTTTATGATTTCCTCTATTCATAGTGATCATGATGGTGAATTTAAAAACCATGATTTTAAATATTTTTATGATTCAAATGGGTATAACCATAATTTCTCTACTTCAAGAAATCCATAACAAAATTGAGTTGTTGAGAGAAAAAATAGGAGTTTCCAAGATATGACAAAGACCATGCTTAATGAACATAGCGGACCCAAATATTTTTGGATCAAAGCTATTAATACAACATCCTATGTCCCTGGTAAAACTTTTATAGAACAATAAAAAACCTGATATTTTATATTTTAAAATTTTTTATTATAAATATTTTATTTTAAATGAAAATGATGCCTTAGGAAAGTTTGATGCAAAATTTGATGAAGAAATTTTTCTTGGATATTCCTCTATTTATAAAGCTTATCAAGTTTTTAATAAAAAAACCTTGATTATCGAAGAATCTATCCATGTTATTTTTAATAAATTTGCATTTAAACTTATTCTTCATTTAAATTTATTTATGCTAATGGTCTCTTTTTATCTCAAATTGGACTTAAATGCATTGATGATACTCTAAATGAAAAATAAGGTGTGTAAGCTTATTCGTAGACCTATTGATCATTTTGTAATTGATATTAAACGAGTCTTTAGGAATAATTATTAGATATCCAATAAACCCTTGAATTATTGAATCTTATAGATAAAATCCAATAAGAACTAATGAAGAATTTTGAGTAGAGATGTACTAATCTAAGAGGCTTAGATAGTTGAATGAAAAATTCAGTATCGAGGAACCCCTCAACTAACAATTGTAGTTTAGGGCTCACATGTAAATTTTAAGGATGTACAATCTCCCTAGATAAATCATCTCCTACAGAGGATATATGATCTTCCTATGTAAATCTTCTCCTACATATCTGTAGGTTTTACTAATATTCGGACGACGATGAAAAACTTATTTCTGCAAAAAAAATCTAAGATTTTTTTTTCTATTCTTCTATTGCGCATGTGATACTATTCCAAGTTTTTCAACAAATATAAATATGAAAGAAAGCTTATTGATGTGTGAAAATATAAATTATTTTTGGATAACATGTCTATTCTCTCAATATGTTAAGATCGTTATTGGTCTTAATCTCCTCTTCTCTGTTTATTGTTAGAATCTTCTTCTATGGTTTAAACGAGTAGTAAGTGTTGAAGACTTCTCATTGTAACTAACAAAGCTTTTGAGTGGAGCTTTGAGCTATTAAAACATGAGGAAGAAGGCTATGATGAAAAGAAGTTCTTCCCTCTCTTCTCCACAATGCTATGCTATAGGTTTCTTTACAAGGTGCGAGGATTGCTATTTCCATTATTTCACCTTCCTTGCTAGGTGGCTACCTCACGAGTTCTATCATAATCCAAATCTTATTAGGCATTCAATTGAGGTGAGAGGATTACAATTTGTTGAGTTTGGATTTTGGATGACCAAAATAATGTGAGACCGTCCTGATTATAAATGGCATTTTATACCTAAAATAATTTAGCATATGGGATGATAACACAATAAGGATATATATATATATATATATATATATATATATATATATATATATATATAATATTGGTTCAGTATAAGACTCCCTCTCATATAAGGTTTAAAAAACCTTAAATAGAATATTTTTAAGATATGAATCAAATTAGTGTTAGAAAGATGATAAAATCAAATCCATCTTCACTGAGCATTTGCATATATATATATATATATATATATATATATATATATATATATATATATATTGGGCTACTTGAAATCAGCTATACACAAAATTATAAGTTTTTAATGTTATTAAAATCTATGTTTTGAAATTAAAATTTACGTATGTTAGTGTCAGAAGCTGCTTTTGAGAAGTCGAAGCATCTCACCTATTGTATTCAATTTATCAGAACCATTAAACAATTAAGAAAATAAAAAAAATATATTCCGCCATGCAAGAAAAGTTGACTCGATGTGAAAGTAAATGTCTCATGTAATAATATACCTTCATCTAAATTTGACATATATACGTAATCAAAAAGCAAAGATCAAATCAATAGGTTATGATCTCTGGATCATCACCATCAGCCTTCGTACAGTCATCATTTCCTGATAATACCCTAAAAGTAGAAACATACATAAAAAATGACCAGTCCGAGAAGTGTAAACAAGAGGTAGATCCCTCAGAACATGTATAAGAATTCAGCAGAGTGATAACTCAGGCAAGGCTGAAACTATTTAGACTGTTCAATCATTGGGAGCACTGTTTAAGAGAAACTAATGCAGAAACAACCTTCGTGATCTATCTATCTTCCAAAAAGAGAGGAGCAGACTCTTTGACAACAAATATTACAATGGAATGGAAAGCATCCCTAAACCTACAACTGTCAGAATTGCATGTCAGAAGTTTACAAGACAGATCTCACAATTAATCTTTCTAAATCAAATGAGATACTTTCCAAAGGCAAAGATGGAAGGAAGGAATCCCCCAGAATCAAAAGATAGAGAGAATCAGATGATGTCAGGCCACTACTTTAATCATATCATCTTCACAGGGATTCAATTAAAACATAACAACAACAGTTACTCCTCAGTTCAGGTCTCCATCAATCTTCTAATCTTTCTAAATCAAATGAGATACTTTCCAAAGGCAAAGATGGAAGGAAGGAATCCCCCAGAATCAAAAGATAGAGAAAATCAGATGATGTCAGGCCACTACTTTAATCATATCATCTTCACAAGGATTCATTAAAACATAAAAACAACAGTTTTACTCCTCAGTTCAGGTCTCCATGAATCTTCCGCATTGTACATGACCTCAGAGGAAAATTATAGTTCTGATCATCCTTGGAGAAGAAAAAATTGAAACAAATGCACAATCAAATAAAAGATAATCATAATTGAACCATGTAGCTTCTGCAACGATGCAGAACCAGAAAAAGAACCATTTTGTGGATAGAATTCCAATCACCCAAGTAGTCATCACCCAACCTGACCTCAATTTAGTATTAATCTTAAGTTAACATGCTGAGACTGAGCAATCCATCATCTAAGTTGCATTAGTGCATGAAAAAGTGGAGCACAAGTTTCATGTATGTTTCTTCATGCTCCCTCGCAACTTGTGCTTCCCTCCAAACCAATAGCCTCCTCCTCCTCCATTATTTCTTAATAGAGCTTTCGTGCATCATCCTCAAATGCACGACTCCACACCATGCTAATGTGATCAGCTTGTTTTCTATCTCCTTTCCTATGGGCATTCAAATCGACACAGTCTTCTCTATTTTTATAGACAACTCAAACCAAATAAAACCAAGATTGGGTTTCATTTGGGCATTTGAGATCGAATGGTAGATTGTCGTATCTATTTACAAGGCTAAACCTAAACTTAGTTTGTGTTCTCCCTAATATGGCATTCATCAATTGACTGGATATGGAGAGACCCCATGATTGATTGAACCGAAATAGATCAAATCACATCACTACAGCAGTCGATTAAAAAACAATGAAAATATTCACTAGACACTGCAGTATGGTAAGATGATTGAAGAAAGATGGAAAACAAAAGGACAGTCATCTGCATTTAAATAGAAGTTGGTAATGCACGAAAAGAACATACAAGATTGGTCTCCTCAGTTCAGGTCTCCATGAATTTTCCGCAGCGTATTTACCCTCGGAAGAACGAAAGTTTTCAATTCTGATCATCAGAGGAGACCATATTAAACCGAATTGGTGAACGAACAAACCAACAAAAAAAGAGAAAAAAATTCGAAAAGAGAATATAAAACCACGAGGACTCGATTAAAGATCTAAGAAACATCAACAAAAACACAATATTTTCGTGATTGACGAAAGATAACAAGTGAATTCAAGGAGCGGAGGGTGGTGGAGTTGCATCGCATACGACGCTTTCGCCAATTCCGCCGCTGATCTGCAAGGCGAGTGCGGCTCTTCGGTGAAACAACGGTATTTATAGACGCGGAAGAGCGATGCCCTAATTTCGTCAATGAGCGGCGGGTGGGTTTGCCAAAGATAGTGTGTTTAGACGGGGCCACGAGATGTCCCCAAACCTATATTTATGTGATTATTATTTATTTATTTATTTATTTATTATTATTATTGTTATTATTATGATGTTACCAAACCTATATTTAATCGAGTGTGTTTTGACGGAGCACTGTTTATAGAATAAAGAAATTAAAATACTTCAATTTATAATTAAAATTGAGGAGACAGATATATGAAAATGCTAAAGGGACATCATATTGTAAATGATAATAGTCACCAAAGAAACGTAAAATGATAAAAGAAAAGGCATATTATCCATGCGAAATTAGATAATTTGTTTGATTATGAAAAGCGATTTAAGGTTTTCCTCTATCTCTTCTTATTTAAACCTTCAATAAAAACTATTTCTAATTGTTCCAATGTACAGCCATTGTACAGTGACTTTGGATCCTTGAAGATGTTTCTTAACTGTTTTGCTTTCCGATCCATACAACATAGTTGACTTCATAATTTCCATTTTAATTGCCTTAATTTATTTATATGAATTATATCTTTTTACAAATCTTGGGTTCATTTTAAATAACTGATTTAAAAATATCTAAAATTTTTATACGTGAGAACTTCATGTCCATCCACTCTTAATTATATTATCGACCTTTTTCTTAAAATTATGTTATGCATATTCAATCTTAGTTTTACTTATTCTAAAACATAAAAAATTTTAAATTTCAAGCTATTGTTATTATACTCATGTTAATTTATCTTGCGGTATATGAAGTGTTCTCGAGATGCATAGTACCCGTTGAGATGTTTGGACTCAAGTGAATATGGTGGGTTCAATAGTCTCACATGAGAAATACGTGAAAGAAAGAAAAAAGAAAGAGGTCTACGACCTATAGATTGTAACCATCAGAAGAGAAGGTGTAGATATGCTAGAGAAGGACTTTTCGTCGGTAAAGAAGAGGTGCAACCGCTAGTACAGATCAGACAATGAGGAGAAGAAGAGTGTGTCGTAGCACTCGTACTTAATGAAGTACAACACCGAGACTTTTGAGAAATTCAGAGAGTATATGAATGAAGTAGAGAACCAGACTAGAAAGAGTATTAAGACTCTTCGATCAGATCGAAGAGGTGAGTACTTAAGTATAGAGTTTACTTAGTTCCTTAAGGACCATAGGATATTATCCCAATGAACACCTCATCATACACCTCAGCTCAATGGTGTGTCTGAAAGGAGAAATCGTACGCTATTAGACATGGTATGGTCCATTATGAGTTTCACTGACCTACCCATCTCATTCTGGGGATATGACATAGAGACCGCAGCTTACCTTCTGAATAGAGATCCAACTAAGTCGGTAGTATCTTCACCAGATATGAAAAGGGAATAAACCCAATCTTAAGATTGTTAAGATTTTGGGTTGCCCTGCCCACGTTAAAAGATACAACCTCGATAAATTGGAATCGAGGATAGAGCGGTGCAAGTTCATGGGATACCCCAAGGAAACTTATAGATATTATTTCTATCATCTCGAGGACCAAAAGGTCTTTGTAGCCAAGAGAGCAGTGTTCCTTGAGAAGGAACATATTCTTGACGGAGACAATGGGAGCATGATAGAGTTGAATAAGGTTGGAGAACCTAGCTTAAGCACCACTCTACAGCCTGAGTCTATTCAAGTATCTAATACACAAGTTCCAACTTTATGTAGATCCGATAGAGTGTCCCATCCTCCTGAGAGATATGTGGGACATATTAGAGGAGAGGATGTTGAGGATATTGATCCTAAGACCTACGAGGAGGCTATTATGAGTATATACTCCGGGATGTGACAAGAAACCATGAATTCTGAGATGGATTCTATATACTCCAATAATGTTTGGAACCTAGTTGATGCACCCAAAGATATTGTACCCATCGGTTACAAGTGGATCTTTAAGAAAAAGATCGGAGTATATAGAAAGGTAGAGACATATAAAGCAAGGCTAGTGGCTAAGGGGCATCGTCAAAGGCAAGGTGTTCACTATGACGAAACCTTCTCACCCGTAGCAATGCTAAAATCCATTTGAATTCTATTGGCTATTGCAGCACACTATGATTATGAGATCTAGCAGATGGATGTGAAAATCGCATTCCTCAATATGAACCTCGAGGAGGAGGTATATATGATACAACCCGAGGGATTCGTGTTCAAGGACTGCCCAGATAAGGTGTGCAGGTTGCTTAGATTCATTTATCGACTAAAGCAAGCTTCCCGAAGTTCGAACATAAGATTTGATGAAGCAATCGGATCTTATAACTTCGTTAAGAATGAAAATGAGCTTTGTGTGTACAGGAAGATAAGTGGGAGCACTGTCACCTTTTTGTTGTTATATATGGATGACATCTTGATAATTGGGAATGATGTAGGAATGCTATCCATAGTAAAGGCTTGGTTATCTAGACACTTCTCTATGAAGGACTTAGGGGAAGCATCCTATATATTGGGGATTCAGATCTATAGAGATAAATCCAAAAGGATAATTGGCTTGTCCCAGTCCAGGTACATAAAAACTATTGTCAAAAGGTTTAGCATAGAAAATTCCAAGAGAGGTCTCGTACCGATGAGACATGGGATATCACTTTCCAGAAGTATATCCCCAAAGACTCTTGAAAAAAGGGCGAATATGGATATGATACCTTATACCTCAATGATAGGGTCTATCATGTATGTCATGCTATATACTAGGCCTGATATAGTGCATGCTTTGAGTGTCACAAGCAGGTATCAGGTAGATCTAGGCTTGGAGCATTGGAAAGCAGTAAAGTGTACCCTTAAGTATTTGAGAAGGATTAAGGATCTTTTACTAGTATATGGAGGAAGTAGCCTCAGGGTTGAAGGCTATACAGACTCAAGTTTTCAGTCCGATGTTGATGTTAGGAAATTGAATTTGGGGTATGTGTATACCCTGAATGGAGGAGAAATGTGCTGGAAAAGTTCCAAGCAAGATATTGCTACTAACTCGACCACAGAGGCAGAGTACATTGCTACAGCAGAGGCAGCAAAAGAGGGAGTCTAGATGAAGAAGTTCATCACAGATCTGGGAGTCGTGCTAGGCAGCAAGGAGTCAATTTCCTCATATTGCGATAACTACAGGGCGATTACTCAAATAAGGGAACTCGGGTCTCATCAGAAGTGTTCTGAGGAGGTTCCAGCTTAGTAGAGAGATCATGACCCGAGGAGATGTAGTAGTGGAAAAAGTTTCATCCGAAGATAACATTACAGATCCACTGACAAAGTCGTTGTCTCAGATTGTCTTTGAGCGTCATAGGGGTCTGATGAGGATTAGACATATAAGTGATTGACTTTAGGTCAAGTGGGAGATTGCTAGTCATAGGTGCCCAACAAGCCAATCACGTGAGTGATGACACGTGTGACTTGACACGGAATCTCTTTTTGCTTATTATATTTTGACATTTATCACTTTATATTGACTATTGCATATATGCATGTATATATTGTGATGTCCTTGGATCTGTGTAATGGGAATCAGATCATGATGAGATCACGATAATAAGACCGATTCACCTTTAAACACAGATCCTAAATAATCCCGATCATAGGTTACTCGAGAGGGACATTGAGATAACCGCACAGACTAGTGTGTTGTATACCTGTCCATATGATGAATACGGCTAGTCTTAAAACTACTCGTGTGAGGACACTAGGGATACAGTACAGGTGCTCGTTGGAGAATGAGTTCACTGATTGATCCGCTTACGGAATGCTGGATGGTTGATGATGCCTTATTGTCAGATAGTAATTTCATAGTCCCAGTGGTGTATCTGGTCCTTAGACTTGAGATACTAAGGATGTCCTGTATGAGTGCTTCATTCTTTGATACCAGACTTATATGTTTAGATGTCCCAGATCTAGTATAACTGGTCATTAGGAGTGACAGTCAACCTTACGAGGGTTATTGAGTATTGATAGAGGATCATCTACTCTCGACATTATGAGAAGAATATCTCATATGTTCTTGCTCAGACAAATCCCTAGCCAGGGTCATTCAGATTAAGAGAGAAAGAGTTCTCTGGGAGAATTCGATTAGAGTGAAACTCGAGTAGAAACTGTATGGGTCTGACAGCACCATACCCAGTATACGGTCTTTGGGATATTAAATGGATGAGGGACTATAAGTACATGGTAATTGAGGATAGATAGGTCCAATGGATTGGAATCCCCTGTATCGTCTGAGGACTACGGTGTAGTGGCCTAGTCGATGAGTCGAGTGAATTATTATGGAGATAATAATTCACTGAGCCAAAAGGAGTTCTGACAGGTATAACTCACAGTCAGCTCAATGTTGGGACTAGATGGCCACACACATATGGTAAGCATTGTGATGAGTAGAGGTTCGGATATTAGATATCCGTCGGAGCCCATGACTTATTAGATATCCAATAAGCCCCTGAATTATTGGATCCTATGGATAAGATCTAATAAGAGCCCATAAGAGATTATTGGATAGAGATCCACTAATATAAGAGGCTTAAATAATTGGATACAGATCCAATACCCAATAGGGGAGGATCTATTAAGGTTTGACAGGGGACCTCTATAAATAGGAGGGATTCAGTGGTTCATAGGTTAGAGCCTTTGCTTGACTCTCTTACCTCTCTACCTCAAAGCAGGCCTGGAGTTTTGAGGAGCATCGTCACAACCCTACTGTTTGGATCACCGCTAAAGAGGAGGACTCTTGACCTCTTTTATCCTCTCCTAGAGATCTGCAAGGATTCAGGGATATACGATCTCCCTTGGTAACACAATCTATTCTATAAGCAGTTTGTTGCACGGATTTTTGCGCACCAATCTTCGCACGATGATGAACATCTCTTTAGGAATAGGGGATTTTATTTTTTATTCTTTTGCTGCATATATGATGTCGGCCCCAAGATTTCCTAATAATCGGGAATCCACCGGAACATTACCGAGAGATCATCGGAAGTTCGCCAGAAGATCGTCGGAAGCTCATTAGAAGAAACCAAGTCTAACCGGACTTGATTTGCTTAGAATATATCTTAAGAATCATAGTTAGCACATAATTAGAATTAGAATTGGGAGGTAATCCTACTAACTCAATTAGGGGCCAACTGAGCCCTTAATAGGGCTGAATTGGGCTGGATTGAACAACTCATTCAGCACTTGAAAGCCCAGCCAATAGTGGCATCGCTTAGGAGACAATCTCCCGGGTTATCTGGGTGGTGGTACCATCAGCAGTGAATGCTGCCAGTGGTGGTACCGCACCTGTTAGGCGATGGTACCGCCCAGTGTCAAACTAGCGGCAGTAGTACTGCCTAGTAACCATGGTGGTACCGCCAGTACCCCGAAATCCAAGGATGAGACCTTTTTAGGCTCCAAGTTTGAATCAACTTGAAGTTTATAAATACCCCTCTCATCCCTGGTTAACTAACACAAGCACAAAGAATTTAAAAAGGAAAAAAACGCTACAGTTATCTCTTATGAGAATCCTCCTCTTCTAGTGTAAGTGTTAAAATAGTTTGAGAAAGGAGTGATTGCTTGTAAAGGTTGTCTCCTAAACATGTAAAAAGGAGAAGAGGGGTGTAAAAAGGAGGTTGATATTTACCTATTAAAAGAAGATTGATAGTGGATGCCAGTGGCCTCGACGGAAGAGGAATCGGTGGAGTGGATATAGGTCACGACGACCGAACAATTATAAAAATCTGGTTTACATTTATTTTGTGCAATTTATCTTACTGCAAACCTCCTTACTTGCTTACTACTTTCAATACGTTTATGAACACGCTTTCAAGTTAAGTATATTTTCAAAATCGGTTTTCAACGTATGAAAGAATTTTTTAGAACCGACATTTTTACCGCTGCACTAATTCACCCCCCCCCCCCCCTTAGTACCGACTCGTTCCTAATAGTTGGTATCAGAGCCTCGTGATTTTTCATTTGGTTTAATACCCAAGAGAAATGGCTCTTTTCGACTTTCAAGATGGTCACTCTCTCATTCGTCCTCCCTTGTTCAATAGGATGAACTGCACATATTGAAAAACTCAAATGATAGTTTTCTTGCTCTCTTTGGATTTGAACTTATGGAATATTGTCGAAAGCGGTTTTCGAAGGTCTTATCTTCCAATGAACCATTGGAATGATTTGGAGAAGAATATTTTTTCTTTAAATGCGAAAGCTATGAATGCTTTGTTTTGTGCCTTAGACAAAAATGAATTTAATCGTGTTTCTATTTGCAAAACTGTACACGATATTTAGCATACTCTTGAAATCACACATGAAGGCACTGGCAAAGTTAAAGATTCGAAAATCAACTTTTTGATGCATGATTTTGAATTGTTTCATATGAAACCAAGTGAAACAATTGGAGAGATGTACACTCTTTTTACAGATGTCATCAATGGTTTAAAAGCACTTAGTAGAAGTTTTTCGGATTTTGAACTTGTAAATAGAATTTTACGTTCTCTTAATAAGAGTTAGGATCTGAAAGTAACCGTAATACAAGAGGCAAAAGATCTTAATAATTTTTCACTTGAAGAATTTTTTAGTTCATTAGTGATATATGAAATGACGCACAATGCACAAAACGAACTTGAGGACAACCTTCCAAAGAACACGAAGGATTTCAGACTTAGAACAATCGAAGACCACTTGAACATAAGCTCAAGTGATTGTGAACTTGAACTCCTCACTATAAAATTTAAAAAGTTCATGAAATAAAAATAAAAAAATAAAAAAAACGTAACTACTTCCTATGAACGCAAGAAGAGGGAACCACTTTGGGACGAATCGAGTGTATCCGAAGACGAGGAGGAACTTGATGAAGAAGAAACGACGAACTTCGCTTTGGTGACTCTCGACAATAAGGTAAATAACTCAAATGAAACTCCCTTAGTTTACTTTGAAATTACTTGATGTTCTTCATGAGTTGTTTTTAATTTAGTTTAAAAAATTATATAAATTTATTTTTAAAAATTACATGTTTAATGATGTAATAAAAATACAAAAATTAGGATCATGCTAGTAATTTTAAAAATGATAATGAAAATTACATGTTTTATATTAAAGGAATAAAATGTTAGATTTAAATCTAATGATAATCCTATGTATATTTTTCAAGAAGAAATAATGTGTATCTTGATGATTTTTTATTTTGATTGAAACCATGCTTAATGTCTCAATAAAAATATTAAGAGGTTTGATATCATACTTAATGTAAAATTATGCATGATAATTTTTATGATTCATGACCTATTGATCTTTATCGCAATGAAAATTGCTTTTTTGGTTATAAACAAGATGGATGGGTTTTATGACGAAACTTATTTTTCGATCCTAAACATTGATGCATGTTTTTATTTGGCATAAATGAAAAAGGTATGCTTCTATGAAATCAATCTTATGAATTGAATCACTAAAAAGAAGAAAGCTTTCTCCTTAAAAAATTTCTCTACTTTGTCGACTTTTCAAAAAGGAGAGACTAATGAACCCTTTTTTTTTTTGAATCTTTTGAAAATAATTTTGATTTGTTGATTTAAATTTGAATGAGCTTTATCTTGATTTCTTAGAATTACTTAAGATTTTTTTAAATCAAGATCTCTTCTTTGTACTCCTATGATTTTTCTTGGTATTTTACTAAAAAGTGTTAGGATCAAGAGCACTAAGAGGTGAGGGTGAATTAGTGCAGCGGAAAACCTTCTACGAAAAATAAAAACTGCGTTTGTTCGTTAAAAGTGATTTTGGTAAGAAAGCTGATTCGTAAATCACTTTAACTTTTGTTTAAGCGAGATGCAGCAAAGATATAAATGCAGTTTGCAGTTATGATTCTAATCAGATAGTAGGCGCAAACTGAAATATGATATTCGAACGAAAAAACTGATTTACGTCTAAATGCTGATTCATAAATCACTTGATTAAGCGAGATGCAGTTTAAGCAAGGATATAAAGGCAGTTTGCAGTTATGATGGAAATCAAAACGTAGACGCAAACAGAAATATGATGATCGTACGATGAAACTGTTTTACGTCTAAACGCCGATTCGGAAAGTGCAAAGCTTGAAACCCAATCGTATATGTGCAGAAAGTAGTAAACTTTAGAGGAGGTTTGCAGTAAAGATAATATGCTCAAAGTAAATGCAAACCGAGATTTGGAGTGGTTCGGTCAATCTTGACCTACTCCACTTTTGGCTTCCTCCACCGACGAGGTCACCGACGTCAACTAGAGACCTTCCTTCAATAGGCGAAGGCCAACCACCCTTTTACAGTTTCACTCCTTTTGATGGGCTTAGGAGACAACCCTTACAGAATTTTCTCTCCTCTCTTTAAAGCTCAGAACTTGGAAGAAAAGAGGGAGAAGAACTTTTGACCTTTACAACAATTTTGAGCTCAAAAAATCACAGAACAAGATCAGGATTTCGGTGTATATGTTGTATCCTTTCAGTGCTGAATGGGTGGGGTATTTATAGGCCCCAACCCAGTTTGAATTTGGAGCTCAAAACTGTCAATTCCCGGAATTCTGGGATCTGGCGGTTGCACCTCCTGACTGGAGCGGTTGCACCGCCTGGCAGAGCTCGAAGACTGAGCCTCTGGGCGATGCCACCTCATGTCAAGGGCGGTTGCACCTCCTGCCAGAGCTCGAAGACCGAGCTCAGGCGGTGCCACCTCCTGACTGAGGCTGTTGCACCGCTCAGTCAGAGCTCGGAGACCGAGCCCAGGCGGTGCCACCTCTGTCAGGGGAGGTTGCACCGCCCAATCTCGCTCAGAGACTGAGCCTAGGCAATGCCACCTCCTGGCTGGGGCGGTTGCACCGCCCAGTCTCGCTCGGAGACTTAGCCCAGGCGGTGCCACCTCCTGGCTTGGGCGGTTCAACTGCTTGGCAGAAATTAGGGTCCGAATGGGTTGATCCATTCGGCCCAATTTGGGTTTTTCAAGGGCCCAATTGCCCCAAGATTAAGTTAATGGGATCACCTCCCATTTCCAACTTAATCATTGTGCTAACTATGATATTTCCTAAGACATTTACTGTAACTTGCTCCGGTGCGTCAATCGCTTCTTCCGGCGAGCTTCCGGCGAACTTCCGTCGATCATCCGATGAACCCTCGGTGATGCTCCTGCGGACTTCTAGAAAACTCCTAGACTTGCGACGATCCACTTGGCGAGTTCCGACAAGCTTCTTTGGCAAGCTCATGGACTTCTCGGATTTGTTCCCGCAGAACCTCCGACGACTGTCCGAACTTCCGTCGAACTCTCGAACTCCCAACGTGATCATTGTCTTGACTCCGGTGTAACTCCTACTGCATATCTTACTTTCATCGTAGTTAATCCTGCAAACTTATCTCAACATATAGATTAGATAACAAATGACAATTGACTTCGTCATCAAAATCCGAGATTCAACAATCTCCCCCTTTTTTATGATGCCATACTTGAGATAAGTCATTCTTGAATTCAAACCCTTTAAATTCAAGAGACATATTGATAAGTTAAAATCATTTAAACTTATCAATACTCGCATCATGATTCCCATCATGATGTATCTCTCTGAAGATGATGTCAAGGCTTGACATTCATTTTCAAATTTTACATTACAAGTTTGAATGATGGTAATAGTAGCAATTCATCATATTGTAAGATATTAACATGTAAAATTGTGAAGTAAGATTTTGATATCATTACATGATACAAACAAGGCATAATGCAAATTATAGCAATCATAGCATCAATTCATATATCTCTTGGTGATGCAAGCATGTCATTAATACTCATATATTTCTCCCCCTTTGTCATCAACAAAAAACATGGTAATTGTGATAGCAGGAGAACAATAAGCGAATTTTGAGCATAAGTGTGATAGTTGTTCATGCCTTTACATGTTATTTTCCAAGCATATAAAGGAAAGCATGATACATAGATTGTTTTGAAAACTTCTTCCTTTTTATTTGTTATAATCTTTTTGCATGAAGGAGGAAGGTCATTTGTGATATCAGCTATTTACTTTGAGTGAAATTAAAACCGATGAGAGATTAAATCATGAAGTTAAAGTCGATGAGAGATTGAATCATGCTTCATTTTTACAAGTATCGGGATATGTATGTGAAACAAATCTTTGCAAGTAAAAAAAAATACTATCATCCATATTTCAAGATGGAATTTATAAGCAGGAATCATTTTATCAATTCCATTTTAGAAAAATATTTTTTATATAATAAGTGTATGTTAGGACTCTAGCTTGGAGAGTCATAATTGAGAGGGACATTCATGTAAAACTATTAGGACTCTAGCTAGGAGAGTCCTAATTGAGAGGGACATTCTGTTAGGACTCTAGCTAGGAGAGTCCTAATTGAGAGGGGCATTCATGTAGGAGGTTTTTTCTTATAGAAGAATTAGGAGTTGTAAGGGAATAGGAGTCTTGAGTATGAGTCCTATTAAGAGTTGGTTAGAAGTAAGAGTCTTAAGTAGGAGTTCTATTAGGAGTTAAGGATTAGAAGCCCTATAAATAGCCATGTATTCCTTCTCTTTTCTTAAGCAATAGATGAATCTTTTCTGCAGCCTTTGAGCAGCAACTTGGAGGGAGGAACCCCTATAGAGTTCCAAGGAGGCCGATCCCCTAAAGAGATCAACCCCAAGTTTAGAATCTGCAAGGATTCTAACAGTGTATGAGAAAATCCGATTTTTAGGATACCAATTGTTAAGCGAATTCGAAAATGAAATTAACACTTTCATGCATTCGGACAAGGCTATGCTATACAATCATGAAAACAAAACATGCTTATTGTTATGGAAATTTTTGTATTCAACACATAATTTCCAACATGTTATTTAGGCATGTAATGGCAGTCAAGTGATTTGATCATTAAATAAAGTCCAAAAAATAATTTTAACTAGTTTATGTGTTCGGACACATCAACATTCCTAATTCTCTTCTTATGAAATCAAATTGTTCTTCATTTAGAGGTTTTGTAAAAATATCAGCTAGTTGATGTTTAATATTATGGCAATATAATAACATGACGCATCAACTGCATTGGTATATCATTTTCACAAATCATGGAAACCAAGACACAAGGTTTTCAAAAACATTTAGTTTCGATGTAAAATCCGATAGTGAGTAACGAGATTAAACAATGAGTGATGTTTGTAACTCTGCTCACAAATAAATACATCAGGTAACCATATCAAAGATCAAGGTACAAGGCATTGTGATCATAGTGAGTAACATAAAGAGTTTACAATACACATATAAGCTCATTCAAGATGTGGAAAATTAAAATGCCTAAATAAAGAGTCAAATTATCGATGAATTTGCTACAGCTCAGATAGGATTTGATCTTATCGATGTTCAAGCCGTTCTTGTCTTTGTTCAAATCGGTCCATCCGAATCCCAATATCTTCGACAGATGATGCAGGAGCTTGCTCAAATGAATGTGTTTCCTCAAAGGGACAAATCGGAGGAGATTGAGTACCCCTAAAGACTGGTGTTTCCGGTTCTGGTTCAGGTTGAGGGGGATCGGTTCTTCTAGGCATTCTAACCCAGTTACCGTTTCTATAAACACATCTTAATCGGTGAAGTAGATTTTTATTTATTATGCTAAACCTATCTACTTTTATTATTTCTTCTTCCGGTGGTATTGGAATATCGTAGGCTTTCAGTATTATAGTGATTATACCACCATATAGAAGCATCATGTCTTTCTTGGATAGTTCTAACATGCTTTGCTGGATAAGATAACCAAGACAGATGTCATGTCCTTTCATGATCTAATACATAGTTCCTAATTCTAGTTGGCTTACTTCATCATGATGGTATTGTTTAGGGAGAATGATGCTAGTTAGGATATGTTGAAGTACCTTAGTGTTTAGTGGCAGTAGATGTTCACAACTTTTAGGAACAAATGCTAAGTTGGGATTGGCGAAAATTGTTCCTAAAGCTTCAACATATTGTCACGACCTTATCTGGAATTGCCTAAGGCGTGAGGCACCCTTGCGGCCAAAGACACGAACTTAGCTTGCGTTGCCTAAGTTGCGAGTCACCCTTGTGGCAAAGACGCGAACTTAGCTTGCGTTGCCTAAGTTGCGCTTCGCCCTTGCGATCTTGCTCCGTAAGGATCAGCCCACTTTGTAACCTCTCGCAGATCCCGAAGGACCTGTAAAAGAGAAAGAAGTTAGTTCGAAAGAATGAGCAACGGACAAGTCCCGAAGTCTCGCGAAAAGGGAAGCTTTACAAGCAATTCGACGAACACCCTGTGTGCACAAGAGAAAAGAGGGAGAGGGAGAAAAACAAGGCTTTCAAGGATGAACGAACAGCTGCAAGCCCACAAACAGCCGCTCACCTGGTCCCGGGCGCAAAGACAAGTTCCCGTAAAGGTCACGTGCGAACTTGCGAAAGAGATCTCAACGCCCGGTATATAACCGAAGCCCCATCCAGCCCTGTGCCACCCGGGGGGTTCCTGGGGTCTGAGATGGCTGACATTTTGGTGAGCAGAGGCAATTCTCCGCTCACCTCCCGCGGCACACGAAAATAGAGCTGTTTTGGGCTGTTTTGGGGCTGTTTTGCTCGGTTCGATGAGCGGTCGCTTTGCAACGCTGCAGCTTGTTCGAACTTACATATTTACAAGCAAAATGACCCAAAACCAAAAGAAAACATGCTGTCATGCAGGTGTGAGCGACGAACGGTTGCTGGCGTGAGCGACGAACGGTTCGTTGAACGGAGTTGTTGCGGGTGCGCGACGACCATTCGTGACATTCTCCCCCACTTAAACTGTCGACGCCCTCGTCGACGCTTATTGGTAGTTTTTGATGACTTCTTCTTCATGTTGCAGGGCGTCTTTAGGCTCCCAACTGGCTTCAGTTCGGGGAAGCTTTCGCCACTTCACCAAGTACTCTTTCTGCTCCGCTCCGTTGGGTAGCTTTATCTTGCGATCCGCCAGAATGGTTTCCACTCGCTTCTCGTAGGAGGCTGTGATGGGAGGTAGCCGAGTTGGAACACTTCGGGAAGCATCTTGCGGATCCGAATGGTAGGCTTTTAGGTTGCTGGCGTGAAGAACGTTGTGAATTTTGAACCACGCCGGTAGTTGCAACTTGTAAGAGACATTGCCTACCCTGCTGATAATTGGGAAGGGCCCTTCATACTTACGCACAAATTCTTTGTGGACTCTGTTCCTGAAGAATTGGAGTGATGTTGGTTGGAGCTTTACCAACACCAAATCACCAACTTTGAACTCTTGTGGTCGCCCTCCCAAGTCTGCCCACTTCTTCATCCGTTTTGCCGCCTTCTCCAAGTAAGCCCGCGCAATATCTGCATTTCGATGCCACTCCTTTGCGAAATGATAGGCTGATGGACTACTCCCAGTATACCCAATTGCCATAGTGTGCGGAGTCGATGGTTGTTGTCCTGTGATAATTTCGAAGGGGCTCTTGTTGGATGCAGAGCTCCGCTGCAAGTTGTAGGAGAATTGGGCGATGTCCAACAGCTTCACCCAATCTCGTTGATTGGCACTCACGTAGTGCCGGAGATACTGCTCCAAGAGCGAATTTATTCTTTCAGTCTGGCCATCCGTCTAGAGGTGGAGGCTTGTAGAGAAGTATAACTTTGACCCCAACAATTTGAATAGCTCGGTCCAAAATCGTCCCAGGAACCGAGCGTCTTGATCGCTAATGATATTGTGCGGGACTCCCCAATACTTCACTACATTCTTCATCATCAACTTGGCCGCCTCCTCTGCTGAACAGTGTAGGGGAGCAGCAATGAAAGTTGCATACTTTGAAAACCGATCGACCACTACGAGTATCGATCCGAGTCCCCCTACAGGTGGTAAGCTTGATATGAAGTCTAAGGAAATGCTCTCCCACGGCCTTTCTGGTACGGGCAACGGCTCCAAAAGTCCCACCGACTTCCGTTGCTCCACCTTGTCTTGTTGGCAAGTAAGGCATGTTCGAACATATTCCTCCACATCAATCCCCATTTTCGGCCAGTAGAAGGCCCTCTCCACGAGAGCCAATGTTCTGTGAATGCTTGGGTGTCTAGCCCAAAGGGAATCGTGACACTCTTTTAAGAGCTCACGCCTTAAATTGTCTACTCGGGGAACATAAACCCTATTCCCTTTTGTGTAAACAAGTCCCTCCTGGACCCAAAATCGTCGTGCCTTGCCTTCTTTGATGAGCTACATCAGGATAACTGCCTGGGGATCACTATACAGCCTATCCCTGATTCGGGAAAGAAAGTTGGAGTGCAACTGACTTGCTTGACCTCTGCCCTCCAGTTGTATGGCATTCACACTTTCCACTTTCCGACTTAGTGCATTGGCCACGACGTTCGCCTTCCCGGGCTTGTACTCCATTGCCATATCGAATTCAGCTAGGAAGTCCTGCCATCGTGCCTGCTTTGGGGAGAGCTTCTTCTGAGTTTGGAAATAGCTCAGGGCGATGTTGTCTGTCCTCAGCACAAATCGCGATCCGAGGAGGTAGTGTCGCCAAACTCGTAGATAGTGGATCACTACTGTCATCTCCTTCTCATGCACTGGATACCGCCGCTCGGTCTCGTTGAGTTTGCGGCTCTCGTAGGCCACCGAATGACCCTCCTGCATGAGTACTCCCCCAATAGCGAAGTCCGAAGCATCTGTATGGACTTCAAAGGGCTCTCCATAATTCGGCAATTTGAGCACCGGTTCTTCCAGAACAGCAGCCTTCAGATCTTAGAATGCTATCTCACATTTGTCCGACCACTTCCAAGGCTGCTCCTTCTTCAGCAACTCCGTCAGTGGGGTTGCCCGCTTCGAATATCCCACTATGAAGCGTCGATAGTAATTGACGAAACCAAGGAAGGATCTTAACTCTAGCACCTTCTTTGGGGTTCGCCATTCTGCAACTGCTTGCACCTTCGACTTATCCATCCGAATGGAGCCATCACCGATTCGATGCCCCAAGAATAAGATCTCAGTTTGAGCAAAGTAGCATTTCTCCCTTTTCACGAACAAAGTGTTCTCCCTGAGAACCTTGAAAATCATCCGAAGGTGCTTGACGTGCTCCTCGAGCGTTTGGCTGTAGACGACGATATCATCCAAGTAGACGACCACGAACTTATCCAAATACTCCTTGAATAGCTGGTTCATGAGAGTACAGAATGTGGTCGGAGCGTTGGTTAAGCCGAAAAGCATCACCAAGAACTCAAACGCTCCATACCTGGTCACACAGGTAGTCTTCGCTTCGTCGCCTTCAGCAATGCGCACCTGCCAATACCCCGACCGAAGGTCGAGTTTTGAGAAATACTTAGCCTTACCCAATTGGTCGAACAAGTCCGCGATGAGCGGGATGGGATACTTGTTCTTCACTATTACTTTGTTGAGGGCTCGGTAGTCGACGCATAATCGGAGGCTCCCATCTTGTTTCTTCTGGAAGAGAACTGGAGCTCTGAAAGGTGCTTTAGAGCTGCGGATGAGACCACCGCTTAGCAGTTCACCTAACTACTTCTTGAGTTCTGCCAACTCTGGCGGGGGCATGCGGTAGGGTGGTCTTGCTGGAGGCTTCACTCCTGGCTCCAGCTCGATACTATGATCCACGCCTCTGCGTGGTGGAAGAGTCTTCGGCAACTCGGGTGGCATAACGTCTTTGAACTCCTTCAGGACGTTCGCCACCACAGCAGGTTCTTGAATGGCCTCCTCATTGAGTGGCTCTAGCTTCATAGCAGCCACGAATGTCAGTTTGCCTTTTCGCACCCCTTTCTTCAATTGTAATGCCGAAATGTGTTGGGGCTCCTTGGTTCCTCTCCGAGAGACGGGAACCACACAGGGGTCATCACCTCCCATCATACATAGGGAGTTCAAGAACGGCATCGGCACCAACTTTGCCGCGTGCATAAACTCCATTCCGAGAATCACTTGGAAGTCGTCCAATGGCACGGCCATCATGTTGGTGTTTCCGCTCCAAGTCTCGATTTTGATAGGAACACCCTTCGCCAACCCGGAGATTCGCCTGGCCTCTGAGTTCACCGCCTTCATTCAGCTTGGGCTCTTCTCCAAGGTCAACCCAAGTCGTTGTGCTTCGCGATCGGCTATGAAGTTGTGGGTAGCGCCCGTATCCACCATTGCACGGGTTGTTTGGCCATTTAGCTTGATGTCCACATACATCAGCTCACTACTTCCTGCTTTTTGTGCCTTCGTCTTCATGTTCTCCCCCACTTGACCCCGTATAGCGTTTAACAAACGCATTGCTCCCATTCGGGGTCCTTGCGACTCCTCGTCGTCGCTGTTGGATTCTGAACTGCTCGAACTAAGAGCAACAGCTTTGCCCTTGTCCGATCGGGGAGGGTGGATGGAAGCCGTCAAAGCATTGAGTGTCTGTTTCTGTGGGCACTCCCTTACCATGTGCAGTCCTCCGCACAAGAAGCATCCTCCAGGTTTTGAGGCCTTGCCTTTTGGGTTCGGCCCTTTGTGGGAGCTCTTCTTCTTTTGTTCGCCCCCGAGCTCCTTCCCTCGAGAATGTTTTGGAGGGCGATTGCCTGAAGATTGTTTCCTTCTCGCTGGGTCTTCAGAGGAAACAAAGTCGGTGAGCCTTTCTGCAGCAGCAATTGCCCCGACTACATCGGTAACATTCCTTCGATTTAGCTCCTGTTGAGCCCATGGTTTCAAACCATCGAGGAAGCTAAACAACTTGTCCTTCTCGGACATGTCCTGTATGTCCAACATTAGTGCAGAAAACTGTTTCACATAGTCTCGGATGGTGGTGCTTTGGCGGAGTTGTCTCAACTTCCTTCTTGCGATGAACTCTGTGTTCTCCGGTAGGAACTGAGTTCTCAACTCCCGCTTCAAGTCCTCCCATGTGTCGACTCGACACCGACCTTGTTAGATCTCTTCCCAACGAGTTCACCACCAAAGTTTCGCATCTCCGTTCAGATACATTGTTGCTATAGAAACTTTGGTATCTTCAGAATCGGGCCTCGTAGCTCGGAAGTATTGCTCCATGTCGAACAGAAAGTTCTCGAGCTCCTTGGCATCTCTAGCCCCTGTTGGGAAATCTTGGGGGGCGACATCATATGCGCAGCGGAAGAACAAGAAAACAAAATCCCCGATTCCCAAAAAGATGTTCGTCGTCGTGCGAAGATTGGTGCGCAAAAATCCGCAAAACACAAAACTGCGTATAGAGATTGTGTTACCTAGGGAGATCGTATATCCCTGTTTCCTTGCAGATCCTTAGGAGAGGATGAAGGAGGTCAAGCGTCCTCCTCTCTAGCGGTGATCCACACAGCAGGGTTGCGACGACGCTCCTCAAAACTCCAGGTCTACTCTGAGGTGGAGAGGGAGAGGAGAATAGGAAAGGCAAGCAAAGACTCTAGCCTATGAGGCTGTGAATCCCTCCTATTTATAGAGATCCCGTGTCAAACCCTAATGGGTCCTTCCCTAGTGGGTATTGGATCTGCATCCAATAAGACAAGGGCTCCGTCGGATATCTCATATCCGAACCTCTACTCATCGCAATGCCTACCATATGTGTGTGACCCTCTAGGCCCAATATCGAGCTGGCCGTGAGTCATACCAGTCAGAACTCCTTCTAACTCAGTGAATTATTATCTCTGTAATAATTCACTCGACTCGTCGACTACGGACGTACTAGGCTACTACGTCGTAGTCCCCAGACGATACAGGGGAATCCAATCCATTGGACCTGTCTATCCTCAGTTACCATGTACCTATAGTCCCTCATCCATCTAATATCCCAGAGACCGTATATCGAGCATGGTGCTGTCAGACCCATACGGTTTCTACTCGAGTCTCGCTCTAATCGGATTCTCCCGGAGAACTCTTTCTCTCTCAACCCGAATGACCCTGGCCAGGGATTTGTCTGAGCAAGAACACATAGGATATTCCTCTCATGACGCCGAGAGTGGATGATCCTCTATTGACACTCAATAGCCCTCGTAAGGTCGACTACCACTCCCAATGACCAGCTGTACTAGATCTGGGGACAGCCAAACCTATAAGTCTGGTATCAAAGAGTGGAGCACTCATACAGGACATCCTTGGTGTCTCAAGTCTAAGGACCAGATACACCACTAGGACTACGGAATCGCTGTCTGACAATAAGGCATCATCAACCATCCAGCATTCCGTAAGCGGATCAATCAGTGAACTCATTCTCCAATGAGCACCTGTACTGTATCCCTAGTGTCCCTACACGAGCAGCTATGAGACCAGTTGCATCCATCATATGGACGGGTATACAGCACACCAGTCTATCCGGTTATCACGATGTCCCTCTCGAGTAACCTATGACCGGGATTATTTAGGATATGTGTTTAAAGGTGAATCGATCTCATTATCGTGATCTCATCACGATCCGATTCCCATTGCACAAATCCAAGGACATCACAATATATATATATATGCATTTATGCAATAGTTATAAAGTGATATACGCTAAAATATAAGAGGACAAAAAGATTCTGTATCAAGTCACACGTGCCATCACTCACGTGATTGGCTTGCTGGGCACCTATGACTAGCAATCTCCCACTTGACCTAAAGCCAATCACCTATGTGTCTGATCCCCATCAGACTCCTGTGACGCTCATAGACAATCTGAGACAACGGCTTTGTCAGTGGATCTGCAATGTTATCTTCGGATGGAACTCTTTCCACTACTATATCTCCTCGGGTTACGATCTCTCTTATAAGCTGGAACCTCCTCAGAACACTTCTGATGAGACCCGGGTTCCCTTATTTGAGTAATCACCCCATAGTTGTCGCAATATAAGGAAGTCGACTTGTTGCAATCTGTATCGACTCCCAAATCTGTGATGAACTTCTTCACCCAGACTCCCTCCTTTGCTGCATCTAATGCGGTAATGTACTCCGCCTCTGTGGTCGAGTCAGCAGTGGTATTTTGCTTGGAACTCTTCCAGCACACTGCTCCTCCATTCAAGGTGTACACATACCCTGAATTCGACTTGCTATCATCGACATCAGACTGAAAACTTGAGTCAGTGTAGCCTTCAACCTTAAGGCTATTACCTCCATATACTAGTAAAAGATCCTTAGTCCTTCTCAAGTACTTAAGGATACACTTTACTACTTTCTAGTGCTCCAAGCTTAGATCCGCCTGATACCTGCTTGTGACACTCAGAGCATGCGCTATATCAGGCCTAGTACATAGCATGGCATACATGATAGACCCTATTGCTGAGGCATAAGGTATCATATTCATGTTTGCCCTTTGGAATTTTCCATGCCAAACTTTTGACAATGGTTTCTATGTACCTGGACTGGGACAAGCCAAGCATCCTCTTGGATCTATCTCTATAGATTCTAATCCCCAAGATATAGGATGCTTCCCCTAAGTCCTTTATGGAGAAGTGTCTAGATAACCAAGTCTTTACTGTGGATAGCATTCCTATGTCATTCCCAATGATGAGGATGTCATCCACATATAACAACAAAAAGGTGATAGCGCTCCCACTTACCTTCTTGTATACACAAGGCTCATCTTCATTCTTAACGAAGTCATAAGATCTGATTGACTGATCAAATCTCATGTTCCAACTTCGGGAAGCTTGCTTTAGTCCATAAATGGATTTAAGCAACCTACACACTTTATCTGGGCAGTTCTTGGACACGAATCCCTCAGGTTGCATCATATACACCTCCTCCTCGAGGTTCCCATTGAGGAATGCTGTTTTCACATCCATCTGCCAGATCTCATAATCATAGTGTGCTGCAATAGCCAATAGAATTCTGATGGATTTTAGCATTGCTACGGGTGAGAAGGTTTCGTCGTAGTCAACACCTTGCCTTTGACGATACCCTTTAGCCACTAGCCTTGCTTTATAGGTCTCTACCTTTCCATCTACTCCGATCTTTTTCTTAAAGATCCATTTGCAACCGATGGGTACAATACCTTCGGGCGCATCAACTAGGTTCCAAACCTTATTGGAGTACATAGAATCCATCTCAGAATTCATGGCTTCTTGCCACTTCCCGGAGTCTATACTCATAATAGCCTCCTCGTAGGTCTGAGGATCAATATCCTCTACATCCTCTGCTCTAATATGTCCCACATATCTCTCAGGAGGATGGGATACTTTATCAGACCTGCGTAAAGTTGATACTTGTGTATTAGGTACCTGAACAGACTCGGGCTGTAGAGTGGTGCTTGAGCTTGGTTCTCCAACCTCGCTCAATTCTATCATTCTCCCACTGTCTCCGTCAAGAATGTGTTCCTTCTCAAGGAACACTGCTCTCTTAGCTACAAAGACCTTTTTGTCCTTGGGATGATAGAAGTAATACCCACAAGTTTCCTTGGGGTATCCCACAAATATGCATCGCTCTGTCCTTGATTCTAACTTATCGGGGTTGTGTCTTTTAACGTGGGCAGGGCAGCCCCAAATCTTAACAACCTTAAGATCAGGCTTCTTCCCTTTCCATTTCTCATATGGTGTAGACACTACCGACTTAGTTGGAACTCTGTTCAGAAGGTAAGCTGCGGTTTCTAGGGCATATCCCCAGAATGAGATGGGTAGGTCAGCGAAACTCATCATGGACCGTACCATATCTAATAAAGTACGATTTCTCCTTTCAGAGACACCATTGAGCTGAGGTGTGTAAGGAGGTGTCCATTGGGATAATATCTCATAGTCCTTGAGGAACTGAGTAAACTCTGTACTTAAGTACTCACCTCCTCGATCTGATCGAAGAGTTTTGATACTCTTTCCAGTCTGGTTCTCCACCTCATTCTTATACTCTCCGAATTTCTCAAAGGCCTCGGACTTGTACTTCATTAAGTACACATATCCATACCTTGAGAAATCATCAGTAAATGTAATGAAGTAGGAGTAACCTCCAATGGCATGAGTTGACATGGATCCACATACATCACTATGTATGAGTTCCAACAACTCAGTGGCTCTCTCTCCAGTTCCACTAAATGGAGAGTTGGTCAATTTTCCACGAATGCAAGGCTCACAAGTTGCATAAGACACATAGTCGAATGGATCTAGATATCCATTATTTAGCAACTTTTGAATCCTTCTTTCATGGATGTGACCTAGCCTACAATGCCACAGGTATGCACTGTTCACCTCATCTCGTTTCCTCTTAGACACATTTACATTCATGATATGTGGAGTAGTGTCTAACATAAATAAACCATTATGCAATGTTCCTTTCGTGATGATCTTATCATCTAATAATATCGAACAACCATTGTTCTCAAAAACAAATTTATATCCACTAACTATTAAACATGAAATTGAGATAATGTTTTTTATAATAGAAGGAACAAAATAACATGCATCTAATGCAATAAAAACTCCACTAGGCAGATGTAGGGCGACCTCGCCAATAGCTAATACAGCAACTTTTGCTCCATTACCCATCTTGAGGTCCATCTCGCCTCTCTCTAGTCTCCTAGGCCTTGCCAGAACCTGCAACGAATTGCATATATGATAAGCACTACCGGTATCCAATACCTATGTGTTATCATAAGAGTCTGACAAATGGAGACTGATCATGAATGTACCTGAAGCTTCATCAAGCTTTTGTTTCGCCCTTTCTGCAAGGTACTCTTTGCAGTTTCTCTTCCAGTGCCCATCTTTACCACAGTGGAAGCACTGGCCTTTGTCCTTTGTTGGGTCTTTCTTAGCAACCTTTGCTTTACCTTGTTTGCCCTTGCCCTTTCCCTTCTTAAGGGACCTTTCTGCTTTCCTTTTCTTTCTGGTCTCACCAGTGTAGAGAACTGGCTTCTCTTTCTTAATAGTACTCTTTGCCTCCCTCAACATATTGAGGAGCTCTGGGAGAGTCACCTCAAGCTTGTTCATATTAAAATTCATTATGAACTGTGAAAAGGAATCTGGTAGGGACTGAAGCACAATGTCCACACACAAGTTATCCTCTAGGACCATTCCTAGACCTATGAGTTTCTCTATCCACTCAATCATCTTTAGGACATGGTTCTGAACCGGTGTCCCATCAGTCATCCTAGCGCGGAAAAGGCTCTTGGATATCTCATATCGTTGAGTCCTTCCCTGTTCCTCAAACAATTTGCGGACATGTAGGAGAATGGATCTGGCATCCATCTTTTCATGTTGTCTCTGTAACTCTGGAGTCATAGAGCCCAACATATAGCACTGAGCAAGAGTGGAGTCATCAATGTACTTCACGTAGCAAGCGATCTCATCCTCGCTTGCCCCTTCTTCGGACGTAGGCATCACTGTATCAAGGACGTACACGATTTTCTCCGCTGTGAGAATAATTCTCAAGTTACGGAGCCAATCCGTATAATTTGGACCAGTGAGGCGGTTGACATCAAGTATGCCACGTAAGGGATTTGAAAGCGACATTTTCTGAAAATAAAGATGTAGCAGAAATGAATAACATGCAGATTTTGCAAGAAATAAACTATCAAGATATGGACTTCTATCTTAATATGCTCCCACTATTTTACTATCGAGTCACGCGACACTCTCAGCACGTAAAACGGAAGTCTCCGGCAGACTTCTAGTGGGGATCAGGATCCAATCAGCGTCTTAGTGTAACCTCGAGGGACTCGACCAATCACACTAAGCCTAAAAGGTAGGCAACTCTTGCCGATCACAACTCTTTGTGATTCCCGTCCTGTTCGGCCTCCGAATCACCATGGCCTCGAGGGACTCGACCAACCATGATGCTCGGTTAAGTCAACACCTTCGTTACAAGATGAGTCTGATTTGATGATATACCCTCGAGGGACTCGACCAAGCATACCATGCCCTCAGGTCACCGGTGACATCTCTATGTCGTAAGCAAGATAGCGAATCGCGATATAGGTGAGTCTCGAGGGACTCGACCAACTCAACCTACACTGGGAATCGGTTCCTACTCATAACGATGGAAGGCCACGTGGGTCAATCTAATTGCCTCACGTTTACCGACTTAATATTATCGAGAGATGTTTCTATAATTTGGTCTCCTAATATGACATGTCACACATATACATATTTAATATATATATATACATCGCATGCAAATATATATACTTATCTAGTATGTGTATAATCAATTACACCAGATGATCATGGACCACAACCTAATGTGATTAGGCCCGAGCCAGTAGGCCTAATCACTCACATCAAGATCTATGTGTGCAACGGTGCATCTCCATGCCCTGTGATCGTCCATCTCGTCCTCGTCGGTTTCGTCGACATCTTGATGCATCTCCATGCATCACGATCGTCCGTCTCGTGGGTCCCGCTATCGCATCCACGCTCCCGCTGTGCCTCCTCATGTGATTACAACTTAATCATAGACACGCAGGCCCGATAATAAACGAGAAATATAATGGAGGTTCGCAGACCTCAATAATAATAATCACAAGTACACACATCACACGGTCCATGATCATCCGTCCACACATCATACATCACATGTATAAATAATCATCATCATGTAGGACTACTAGATAATAATAAAAATAATAATCAACTAAACCTTTTAATTAATTAATATTTTCTGAAATCAGGGATATATAGGGAATTTCTCAATTCCTAAGGGTATTTTCATAATTTTGACAAAAGACAGAAACTAGAATTTCTCAAATTCACAGGGGCAAAACTGTCTTTTTGCCCAAAAACCCTAATTCCCTCTTACTGCTGCCGCTGCCGCTGCCGCCACCCTGCTGGCGGCGGCCTGTGCGGCGGGGCGAGGGCGCTGCCCTCGCCTGCAGGCGGCACGCCCGCTGGCGGCGCTGCCGCTGCAGGTGGGCTCCCCCTTCGGGCGTCGCTGCCTCCGCAGGCGGTGCTGTCCCGCCGGGCGGCCGCCCCTGTGGGGGGGGTTTCGCCCGCGGGAGCAGCGGCGGCAGGCGCCGCTGCCCTGCGGCGCCTCTGCCCGTGGGCTGCCAGCCCCGCCAACAGCAAGCCTGCTGCAAGCAGACCGCCGGCCGACTGCTGTAGGCACAGCGCTTGCGCTTGCGCATGCGCCGGCGCTGTGCTGCCTGGCTGCGGCTGCGGCTGCCGCTGCAGGTGGCTGCAGGCATGCAGATCGAGGGCAGCAACTGTTGCTGCCCTTCCTCGCTTTTGCGTCAACGATTTTGACGTCAAAATTCTTCCTAAACACAATACACGTAGTTCAAAACCAATCATTCGCACGAACAACCTGGCTCTGATACCACTGTTGGGAAATCTTGGGGGGCGACATCATATGCGCAGTGGAAGAACAAGAAAACAAAATCCCCGATTCCCAAAAAGATGTTCGTCGTCGTGCGAAGATTGGTGCGCAAAAATCCGCAAAACACAAAACTGCGTATAGAGATTGTGTTACCTAGGGAGATCGTATATCCCTGTTTCCTTGCAGATCCTTAGGAGAGGGTGAAGGAGGTCAAGCGTCCTCCTCTCTAGCGGTGATCCACACAGCAGGGTTGCGACGACGCTCCTCAAAACTCCAGGCCTACTCTGAGGTGGAGAGGGAGAGGAGAATAGGAAAGGCAAGCAAAGACTCTAGCCTATGAGGCTGTGAATCCCTCCTATTTATAGAGATCCCGTATCAAACCCTAATGGGTCCTTCCCTAGTGGGTATTGGATCTGCATCCAATAAGACAAGGGCTCCGTCGGATATCTCATATCCGAACCTCTACTCATCGCAATGCCTACCATATGTGTGTGACCCTCTAGGCCCAATATCGAGCTGGCCGTGAGTCATACCTATCAGAACTCCTTCTAACTCAGTGAATTATTATCTCTGTAATAATTCACTCGACTCATCGACTACGGACGTACTAGGCTACTACGTCGTAGTCCCCAGACGATATAGGGGAATCCAATCCATTGGACCTGTCTATCCTCAGTTACCATGTACCTATAGTCCCTCATCCATCTAATATCCTAGAGACCGTATATCGAGCATGGTGCTGTCAGACCCATACGGTTTCTACTCGAGTCTCGCTCTAATCGGATTCTCCCGGAGAACTCTTTCTCTCTCAACCCGAATGACCCTGGCCAGGGATTTGTCTGAGCAAGAACACATAGGATATTCCTCTCATGACGCCGAGAGTGGATGATCCTCTATTGACACTCAATAGCCCTCGTAAGGTCGACTACCACTCCCAATGACCAACTGTACTAGATCTGGGGACAGCCAAACCTATAAGTCTGGTATCAAAGAGTGGAGCACTCATACAGGACATCCTTGGTGTCTCAAGTCTAAGGACCAGATACACCACTAGGACTACGGAATCGCTGTCTGACAATAAGGCATCATCAACCATCCAGCATTCCGTAAGCGGATCAATCAGTGAACTCATTCTCCAATGAGCACCTGTACTGTATCCCTAGTGTCCCTACACGAGCAGCTATGAGACCAGCTGCATCCATCATATGGACGGGTATACAGCACACCAGTCTATCCGGTTATCACGATGTCCCTCTCGAGTAACCTATGACCGGGATTATTTAGGATATGTGTTTAAAGGTGAATCGATCTCATTATCGTGATCTCATCACGATCCGATTCCCATTGCACAAATTCAAGGACATCACAATATATATAGGCATTTATGCAATAGTTATAAAGTGATATACGCCAAAATATAAGAGGACAAAAAGATTCTGTATCAAGTCACACGTGCCATCACTCACGTGATTGGCTTGCTGGGCACCTATGACTAGCAGCCCCTCCATATTCATGAGGCTCAGGTGCCCTCAAATTTTGTGGCAGTGCAACGCGGGTGTTGCCTCCTCCCGCATTTAGTGTTCTTGTGAGCATGGCCACCTTTGCAGTGAGTTCCACCACAACATCCTGTAAGTGTTGCATGGAGTCTTTGGTGTCATCAGACAGTTGGTCGACTGGGGCCTCGACCTTGTCGATCCTGGACTCCGCTTCCTCTTGTGAGCTCTCTACCCCAACAAGTCTTTGTTGACCATGGTAGAGTTCCTCCATGCTCGCTTCAAGAACATCCAGGCGGGTTTCCGCTGTTGTGAGTCTCTCCTTATGACTCTTTTTCCCAGTTAGCGCACCATATTGCGCTTCCTCCGCTCGCGGAGAGTTGCCAACTTCTCGCTCATCCTGTTCGCTGCCGCGCTCCTCTTGAGCGGCTCCAACAGCATGAGAGCGAGTGTGCACATGCAGCCCACCTGCGGCTGCTTGGGGCAAGGGTTTGGCTTGCCCCGTCTTGCTTTATTCGCCACGATGCTTTGCCATGGCGAAGTTGCGAAGTTCGTTTGTTGTTCAATCGAAGAGCTTGCCCGCTCTGATACCACAATGTCACGACCTTAGCTGGAATTACCTAAGGCGTGAGGCACCCTTGCGGCCAAAGACACGAACTTAGCTTGCGTTGCCTAAGTCGCGAGTCACCCTTGTGGCAAAGACGCGAACTTAGCTTGCGTTGCCTAAGTCGCGCTTCGCCCTTGCGATCTTGCTCCGTAAGGATCAGCCCACTTTGTAACCTCTCGCAGGTCCCGAAGGACCTGTAAAAGAGAAAGAAGTTAGTTCGAAAGAACGAGCAACGGACAAGTCCCGAAGTCTCGCGAAAAGGGAAGCTTTACAAGCAATTCGACGAACACCCTGTGTGCACAAGAGAAAAGAGGGAGAGGGAGAAAAACAAGGCTTTCAAGGATGAATGAACAGCTGCAAGCCCACAAACAGCCGCTCACCTGGTCCCGGGCGCAAAGACAAGTTCCCGTAAAGGTCACGTGCGAACTTGCGAAAGAGATCTCAACGCCCGGTATATAACCGAAGCCCCATCCAGCCCTGTGCCACCCAAGGGGTTCTTAGGGTCTTAGATGGCTGACATTTTGGTGAGCGGAGGCAGTTCTCCACTCACCTCCCGCGGCACGCGAAAACGGAGTTGTTTTGGGCTGTTTTGGGGCTGTTTTGCTCGGTTCGGTGAGCGGTCGCTTTACAACGCTGCAGCTTGTTCGAACTTACATATTTACAAGCAAAATGACCCAAAACCAAGAGAAAATATGCTGTCACGCAGCTGTACATGCAGGTGTGAGCGACGAACGGTTCGTTGAACGGAGTTGTTGCGGGTGCACGACGACCGTTCGTGACAATATGTTTTCCCAACAGTTTCATCATCCCATGATCCTCTAAAGTAGAGTCCTCTATTTTTTATGGGAATGCCTATCATATCGCAAATGAATTTATCCGTAATGGAGATGTGTTGTCCTAAGAGATAGGTAGACATTCTTTCTTCTTCATCTACTTGTATATTGTTGTAAAATAATCTAACAAGTCTTGGATAGATGGGTTCACTAATTTGTAAAATAGAGAGTAGATCTAAGTTTGCAAACCATTGGATTATCTCTAAATCTCTTAGTTCATTTAAATCAACATGTTTTCCCTTATTGACACTCCTTAGTTCGAAAGAGGAAAACTTTTCCGCATGATATTTTGAATCGAAAAGGGTAAGATCAAAATCTTCCACTAATCTCCTCTTCCCTTTGTCCCTTGACGATCTTCTAGACCCCATAACTACTGCTATTTAAGAGAATAGTAATGAGCAAGAGTAAATGAATCAAAAATAGAATTTAAGGGGTTCTTAGAGAATACCTTAGTGAGATCTTCAATAGAAGGAAAGATTGTTGATCTTTTGCTTCAAAATGAGGAGTATTTGAGACGCTATGAGGGGTGAAATAGAGGTGGTGAAGCTTTGGAAGAGTAAAGTGTTAGGATCGGAGCAACACTAAGAGGCGGGGGGGGGTGAATTAGTGCAGCGGATTAAAACTTTGGTTTTAGAAAATCTTTCGTATGATAAAAGCAACATTTTCGTTTGAAACCGTTTCAATTGCATTGAAAGCGTACGTAATAAGATGAGGGCAGTGAACTTAGTAAAGTAAAGGTTTGCAGAAAGATAAATGCATAAACATAAACGCAAACCGGAGATTACGCCGATTTTAAAGTGGTTCGGTCAAATGACCTACATCCACTTGCGAGGCCCCTCTTCGATGAGGCTCCCACCTTCCACTAGCAAATCTCTTGAAAGGGAAGGGTAAATACCCCTCTTACAACTCTTTACAAGCGGTTCAATCTCTTACAAATTTTCAGCAAGAAAGAAGGAGGTGAACACTAGCAAAATGAAAACAAGATTAGCTAGGACTTTTCTAAGACATTTCTCTCAAACACTTGCTGCTCAAAAAGTTGTCTTCTCACCTAAGACTTGAGGGGTATTTATAGGCCTCAAGAGGATTCAAATTTGGGCTCCAAAAATTTGAATTCTCTTATGTTCCCGATGTTGGCGGTGCCACCGCCCAGCGCTCGGGTGCTTGGCGGTGCAACCGCCCAGCCCAGGAGGTGTCACCGCCAAGCCTAGGCGGTGCCACCGCCTAGGCCAATTCAGCTCACTGGTTGGGCTCCAAACTTGGCCCAAACCAGTCCGAACTCGGGCCCAATTGGCCCCTACTTGGGTTATAGGATTAACACCTAATCCTAACCCTAATTAATGTGCTAACTATGAATTTAAAGATATTTTCTAAGCTATTACAAAGTCCGTAAGTCAAGACTTCTTTCGGCGAGCTTCCGGCGAACTTCCGACGGTCTAACTCTCGGAAACCATTTTGCGGACTCCCGGCAAGCTCCTAGACTTCACGATTTGATCTTGGCGAGTTCCAACGAGCTTCTTCGGTAAGCTCCGATCTTTCTCGGTGAGCTCCGCGAACTTCCAACGAACCTTCCGGCGAGCTTCCGAAAAACCCTTCGGCAAGCTCCCTACTCATTCTCGGCTAGTCCTGGCAGCATTCCCGACGAACCTTCGGACTTCCGTCGAACTCTCGAACTCCCAACGAATCCTTCGCGCTTAACTCCAGCACTTTGTTTCACTTTATGTCTTCATCGTTATCGTAGTTAATCCTGCACACACAAACCAAAACTCAACTCCGATCTAGACAATTATTACAACGTGAATTGACATTCTGTTGCTCTGCACATCATTGGTTGGCGCTTTGTCCGATTCTTCGGCGCATCGTCCTCTCTTGCAGCTTGTTGCCCAATCGGCGGTTGACCTCCGCAACGCCGATATCCTTGGCGCAATTCTGGTCTTGGCCCGATGCCCGACGTCCGAAGCCTTCTGCCATCCAATATCCTAACGTGATCTCCTTCGGCGCAACGTCAATTCCTCCTGCCTTAATTGTCTAATCCTGATCGAGTAGACCTGCATCACTCAAAATGCAGTTAAACATAAACATAATTATCAATTGGTTTCATCATCAAAATACGAGATTCAACAATCTCCCCCTTTTTGATGATGACAACCAATTGATGACGGAGTTAAACTTGACTCCCGGAGTTTAAACAAACTCCCCCTATCAATATGCCATATTGATAGAACCTTGAATTCAAACCGAATTCAAGTCATTGCAATATTCATCATGAATACTTGCAACACGTCATTATGAACTCATGCATAGACTTATGCATATCATGTCATCAACATACTTCTCCCCCTTTGTCATCAACAAAAAGGAGAAGTACAACTATTCTTTGTGTTTGTAATATAAGTTCAACTCATTGCATGAAAAACATAATATTAAGTTTTATCATCATGCAGTTTTGAAGCTAGAAAATTTAGCAAGTAATGCATCATGCTTAGGACATTCAAGCTATCAAGTTTTAGATATGCAAGTTTTACAGCATACAAGATAGCACTTTTGGTAATGTTCAAGATAGTAAGTTCTACATCATGCAAGCTAGCAATATTGAGATGTTCAAGAAAGCAACTCTTGCTTCTTGAAATATGCAAATTTGTCAAGTTTTGCTAGATGTGCAAGTTAGCATTTTTGCCTCTTAAGATAGGCAAGATAGCACATTTGCTTCTTTTGAGATAACAACTTTTTGCTTCTCTTTAGACTACAAGCTAGCAATTTTTACGATATGTAAGTTTCACAATATACAAGCTAGCGAAAATTTCGAAAGCAAATGCAAGATAGCTTTTTTGTGTAAGCTCATAATTCTTGCTTCCTACTGCAATGTGCACGTTGCAAGTTTTGCTTCTTGAGATAGGCAAGATAGCACTTTTGCAATTTTTGTTTCTTAAGATAGGCAAGCTTGTGATATTCAAAATCACAAGCTCTTTCTTCTAGAAGTGTCATTTTTGCTTTCTTTGCAAAGTGTAAGCTAGCAAAATGTTTGAAAAAGTGATCAAGTTTTGCAATATACAAGCTAGCAAAAATGCCAAACTAGCAAGAGATAATGTTTTACATGAGGCAAGCAAACAATTTGGCAAATGTTACATTTGCATCTTCTCTTTTGAGAAGTGCAATTTTTGCTTTCATCTTGAATTTGTGCAAGCTAGTTAGTTTGCTTCTTTTCATGATGTCCACGCTTGAAATTCTTGCTCCCCCTTTGTCATTGTCAAAAAGAAGGGAAGACCCTTATATCAATTTTCATATTATGACAAAGGTAAGTATCATTATTATTTGTGCATCATTATATATTCAAATTAAAACATACACAATTTCAATAACCTTATTTTTCATGCACGATACCAAAAAATAAATCAATCATCATTAATAAGCATATCATACATGATACTCAAACATTAAAATTTTCAAGCATTTATCAACATGTTGATCATGATACCAAACATTCATCATTTAAAGCATTTCAATCATTGTTTCAATCATCACTATAACTCATCATGCACAAAATGTAAAATCATCTAACATGATACAAACATTTATTTTCAAAATGTTTATCACTATTTTCATATATGATAATAAAGTATTCATGATGCATATATCATCACAAAGCAATTGCATGCATAATTTCAAATTATAAATATTTCAAATCATGAAGATATTAACTTGTCAAATTTTATCCGATCATTCATGGTTATAACTTTTCATTTGTATACATCAAAATAATATCAAGAGTATTTCATGCATAATTTTAATCACCACATAAGGAATATCAAGAAGAAAGTAATTGGGTGATGCGATAAACATTTCATGAATACAAGGAATTGTATAAAAATCATATCATGAAAGATTAGAACATATGAATACCAAAAGGCATGATTTCTTTTTGAAAAACCTACTCATAAATAATCAAAAGAAAATCTTAGGAGATCGATTAATGAAAAAATCTTGATTCATAATAAATCTCAATTTGTAAATATCATGGAATCAAGATCATGATTTTGAATAAAACTCATTCAAATTCAAATCATCCAAATCATCAAAATCTCAACATTTCTTTCCAGAGATTCAAAATGGCATAGATAGTTTTATTGGTCTCTTAGGTAGAAATCAATAAGATAAAGGATTACATTTCATTTTTATAAATTTCTATTCATGTGATTTGCTTCTTATGAGCATGCCTTAGTCTTTATATGCCAAATCAATATAAGCATTAAAGTTCAAGATGTAAAGGCAAAATCTTATAAGACAACTCATTTATAAAATATTCATCATGTTTATTTTCATGAGATTCATAAGATTAGTAAAATAAATTCATTAATCTCAATAGAATAGAAAATTCATTTCCATTTCATACAATTGATTTCATGTGAGAGTGTTCAAGTCTTTTTCTGAAAACATTGTATCATCATTTAAAGTCAAAACATAAGTTTCGTCATAAAGCCGTCAAGACCAAACACATCAAAAATAAAACATCATGATATCACATCTATCATCAAAAGACTATCAAGAAATTCATACATAGATGTACATGCACTATGTCATCTTAATATGTCATGAGAATGTCATCTTAATTCATCATAAAAATGATTAAACCAAAAACATGTTAATCCAAAATGAGAGTATCAAATCAACATTTACTTCAAAAACTCATGCATGACATAAAATCATCAAAATACACATGCATGGATTAATCCTAAGCATTATCACATATCATATAACTATAATCCATAATGTTGCATACATCATTCAACATTTCAAAACATAACATGCATGAAACTTTAGCAATATACTTTTCATTGATCAAATTTTTAATTTTTTCAAAGATGCTAAAAAAGAAAAACATGATATAATTTTTGAAAAATAATTTTTTTTATTTCCTATTCCTACTATCTAAATTAAGAACTCATGAAAAACTTCAAGTAATTTCAAAATAATTCAAGAGAGTTGAGTTACTTACCTTGTAGTCGAAGCCCGTCAAAGCCCAATTCGTCGTTTCACCTTTGGAAGTTCTTGATTCATCCTTGGGTGCCTTCCTTTTCTTTGGCTTCTTCCTCCATTCAAGTTCATTGTTTATTTTAGATTTTTGTTTAATGAACTTATTAAGAGTTGGTGTTCGAAGTTTAAGTTCATCATTGTCCTCATCACTTGAGTCATCGCTCAAGTGGTATTCATTTGTCCGAGGTTCCAAATCCTTCCTGTTCTTTGGAAGGTGGTTCAAGTGTTTATTGTGTTCATCATGTGCATTGCGCACCATTTCTATTGTCATTAATGAGCCGATAAGTTCTTCAAGTGGAAAAATATTTAAATCTTTTGTTTCTTGTATTGCCGTTACTTTTGATTCCCAAGCTTTAGAAAGTGATCGTAAAACTTTACTAACAAGTTCAAAATTCGAGAAACATTTGCCAAGAGCTTATAAACCATTGACGACATCCGTGAAACGGGTGTACATGTCAACAATGGTTTCACTCGGCTTCATTTGAAAAAGCTCGAAATCATGCATTAAAATGTTGATTTTCGAATCTTTAACTCTAGAAGTGCCTTCGTGTGTGATTTCAAGAGTGTGCCATATGTCGAAAGCCGTTTCGCATAAAGAAACCCGATTGAACTCATTTTTGTCCAAAGCGCAAAATAAGGCATTCATAGCCTTTGCATTTAAAGAAAACATCTTCTTCTCCAAATCATTCCATTGGTTCATTGGAAGAGAAGATATTTCAAATCCATTTTCGACTATGTGCCATAAATTCAAATCCAAAGAAAGTAAGAAAACTCTCATTCGAGTTTTCCAATAAGTGTAGTCCGTCCCATTGAAAAAGGGAGGACAAATGAGAGAGTGACCCTCTTGAAAGCCGTAAAGAGCCATTTCTATTTGGGTGTTAAACCAAGGTAAAAAAACGTGGCTCTGATACCAATTGTTAGAATCGGAGCAGCACTAAGAGGGGGGGGTGAATTAGTGCAGCGGATTAAAACTTTGGTTTTAAAAAATCTTTCGTACGATAAAAGCAACATTTTCGTTTGAAAGCATTTCAATTGTGTTGAAAGCGTACGTAATAAGATGAGGGCAGTGAACTTAGCAAAGTAAAGGTTTGCAGAAAGATAAATGCATAAACATAAACGTAAACCGGAGATTACGTCGATTTTAAAGTGGTTCGGTCAAATGACCTACATCCACTTGCGAGGCCCCTCTTCGATGAGGCTCCCACCTTCCACTAGCAAATCTCTTGAAAGGGAAGGGTAAATACCCCTCTTACAACTCTTTACAAGCGGTTCAATCTCTTACAAATTTTCAGCAAAAAAGAAGGAGGTGAACACTAGCAAAATGAAAACAAGATTAGCTAGGACTTTTCTAAGACATTTCTCTCAAACACTTGCTACTCAAAAAGTTGTCTTCTCACCTGAGACTTGAGGGGTATTTATAGGCCTCAAGAGGATTCAAATTTGGGCTCCAAAAATTTGAATTCTCTTATGTTCCCGATGTTGGCGGTGCCACCGCCCAGCCCAGGAGGTGTCACCGCTAAGCCTAGGCGGTGCCACCGCCTAGGCCAATTCAGCTCACTGGTTGGGCTCCAAACTTGGCCCAAACCAGTCCGAACTCGGGCCCAATTGGCCCCTACTTGGGTTATAGGATTAACACCTAATCCTAACCCTAATTAATGTGCTAACTATGAATTTAAAGATATTTTCTAAGCTATTACAAAGTCCGTAAGTCAAGACTTCTTCCGGCGAGCTTCCGGCGAACTTCCGACAGTCTAACTCTCAGAAACCATTCTGCGGACTCCCGGCAAGCTCCTAGACTTCACGATTTGATCTTGGCGAGTTCCAACGAGCTTCTTCGGTAAGCTCCGATCTTTCTCGGTGAGCTCCGCGAACTTCCAACGAACCTTCCGGCGAGCTTCCGAAAAACCCTTCGGCAAGCTCCCTACTCATTCTCGGCTAGTCCCGGCAGCATTCCCGACGAACCTTCGGACTTCCGTCGAACTCTCGAACTCCCAACGAATCCTTCGCGCTTGACTCCAGCACTTTGTTTCGCTTTATATCTTCATCGTTATCGTAGTTAATCCTGCACACACAAACCAAAACTCAACTCCGATCTAGACAATTATTACAACGCGAATTGACATTCTGTTGCTCTACACGTCATTGGTTGGCGCTTCGTCCGATTCTTCGGCGCATCGTCCTCTCTTGCAGCTTGTTGCCCAATCGGCGGTTGACCTCCGCAACGCCAATATCCTTGGTGCAATTCTGCTCTTGGCCCGATGCCCGACGTCCGAAGCCTTCTGCCATCCAATATCCTAACGTGATCTCCTTCGGCGCAACGTCAATTCCTCCTGCCTTAATTATCTAATCCTGATCGAGTAGACCTGCATCACTCAAAATGCAGTTAAACATAAACATAATTATCAATTGGTTTCATCATCAAAATACGAGATTCAACATAAAGAGGGGAAGGGAGTGAGTTGGGGTCGGTTCCACCGTCGGCCCTAGCTTGGGTTAAAAAGAGGCAGAGTTGCGGGCGGTTGCACCGCTGGCTGGGGCGTTGCAACCGCTTGCAATATGTGACAGCCGGAGGTGCTACCTCCAACTGGGGCGGTGCCATCGCCTACAAGCGGTGAGCACTTGTTCTGACCGTAGTGTGATATGATTTGAATGTTTTTGACTTGAGAAGAATTTTCATTCAGAGCAATCAACTTTACTTACGTAATTACGTAAGAATTTTCATTGTAAAATAAGAAATTTTGCATGATCAAGATAGATTTTGTGACGTGCATACTCTAAATGTCATGTACATGTTTGTGACAGATTGTTCAGGTTGGTAAGCCTTGCAAGATCATGACAAACTTAGTAAGTTCATGATATAGTTGGATTTGAAAGTAACGAACGGATGAAATCAATGAGTTTGAAAATCTAGAGGATATGTGAAGTGAGGATCATGGGTTTCCAATTCTGAGAGATCAAATAAGATTGTATCTATATCATATTTGTAATTTTAACCTTCTAATCCTCTTCTGTTATTTAGGCTAGAGAGCATCGCGAGTTCTTTTTGGATCTCGGGTCATGAATATCGAGAATCCAAAGAGTAGGATATTATTTCTTGCTCCCAGCTTAAGATATTTTATGTCTTTACAAGAAAGGATGATCTTTAGGTACTCATTTGCTTTTGGGTGCCTCAAAAATAGATCTACATTGTTTATCATGTTGCATAAAATTTATCATGGTTCCTTTAGGAACCCAAATTAATTTGTTTGGACTAATTTTCTTGAATGGACAATAATGCGTTTTGTGTCCAAGTTTGCAACAAAAGTTGCATTTGCTTTGGTGTCGAACATGTAAGATGGGGCCTTTTATGAAGGTGGTTGGATTTTGGTGAGGACTTCTCACAAATCCGATTCCACTTCTTTTGGGAATGTGACCCTTGTTTGCAAGGATCATATTCAAGGACTTGCTACCAACCTCGAATTTCTTCAAGGTGTCCTTAAGTAGCAAGTTTTCCTTTCGGATAGTTTCTAGATCATGACATTTTATGCATGAACCTAAACTATCATGATATTCAGTCTTTAACTTATTGAAATTACAAGTAAAACTATCATGCTCCTTTTTTAGCAATTTGTATTTTCTACTAATAATCTTGCATTCATCAAATAAGTCATGGAAGGCATTTAATAATTCGTCAAATGATAAATCTGCATCTATTAAATTCGTTACCTCCTCTCCGATGGCCATTAAGGCGTAATAAGCAACTTGCTCGGTGTTGGACTCCTCTTCTTCGGACGTGCTCGAGTCATCCCATTGGTTCAAGTTTATTTTTTGTGTCATTCTTAAACTTGTTTCTTTTAATGAATTTTTAAAATTTTCTTGTTAGAAGTGCCAAGTCATCGTCACAGTCCTCATTACTTGAGTTTTCTCTCAAGTGGTCTTCTAAAGTTCTAAGTGACATATCCTTCTTGTTCTTTGGAAGGATGTCTTCTTGCTCTTCATGCTTTGTAAGTCATCTCATAGGTCATTAATGACCCGATTAGTTCTTCAAGAGGGAAGTTGTTTAGATCTTTCGCCTCTTGAATAGCAGTAACTTTAGGATCCCAACTCTTAGGAAGGGATCTTAGAATCTTATTTACGAGCTCAAAATCTGAAAAACTTTTTCCGAGTCCTTTTAGACCGTTGACGACATTCGTGAAACTGGTAAACATGTCGCCAATAGTCTCACTCGGATTCATCCGGAAAAGTTCGAAAGAATGTAACAAAAGATTGATTTTTGACTCTTTCACTCTACTTGTGCCTTCGTGAGTCACTTCGAGTGTGTGCCAAATATCAAATGCGGTTTCACAAATGGAAACACGGTTGAACTTGTTTTTGTCAAGCGCACAAAATAAGGCATTCATAGCCTTTGCATTAAGAGCGAAAGCCTTCTTCTCCAATTCATTTCAATCGATCATTAGAAGAGAAGACTTCGAAAATCCATTTTCGACAAGATTCCAAAGTTCAAAATCCATAGAAATAAGAAAGATCCTCATTCGGGTCTTCCAATAGGTGTAGTCCGTCCTATTGAACATGGATGGACGTGTAATAGAATGGCCCTCTTGGTTTCCGGTGTATGCCATCTCTCTTGGGTTTTAATCCGTTTGAGAGTTTACCCCACTCTGATACCAATTGTTAGGATCAAGAGCAATAAGAGGGGGGGGGTTGAATTAGTGCAGCGGAAAACCTTCTACGAAAAATAAAAACTGCGTTCGTTCGTTAAAAGTGATTTTGGTAAGAAAGCCGATTCATAAATCACTTGAACTTTTGTTAAAGCGAGATGCAGCAAAGATATAAATGCAGTTTATAGTTATGATTCTAATCAGATAGTAGGCGTAAACTGAAATATGATATTCGTACGAAAAAACTGATTTACGTCTAAATGCTGATTCGTAAATCACTTGATTAAACGAGATGCAGTTTAAGCAAGGATATAAAGGCAGTTTGCAGTTATGATAGAAATCAAAACGTAGACGCAAACAGAAATATGATGATCGTACGATGAAATTGTTTTACGTCTAAACGCCGATTCGGAAAGTGCAAAGCTTGAAACCCGATCGTATATGTGCAGAAAGCAGTAAGCTTTAGAGGAGGTTTGCAATAAAGATAATATGCTCAAAGTAAATGCAAACCGAGATTTAGAGTGGTTCGGTCAATCTTGACCTACTCCACTTTTGGCTTCCTCCACCGACGAGGTCACCGACGTCAACTAGAGGCATTCCTTCAATAGGCGAAGGCCAACCACCCTTTTACAGTTTCACTCCTTTTGACGGGCTTAGGAGACAACCCTTACAGAATTTTCTCTCCTCTCTTTAAAGCTCAGAACTTGGAAGAAAAGAGGGAGAAGAACTTTTGGCCTTTACAATAATTTTGAGCTAAAAAAATCACAAAACAAGATCAGGATTTCGGTGTATATGTTGTTTCCTTTCAGTGCTGAATGAGTGGGGTATTTATAGGCCCCAACCCAATTTGAATTTGGAGCTCAAAACTGTCAATTCCCGGAATTCCGGGATCTGGCGGTTGCACCTCCTAACTGGAGCGGTTGCACCGCCTGGTAGAGCTCGAAGACTGAGCCTCTAGGTGGTGCCACCTCCTGTCAGGGGCAGTTGTACCTCCTGCCAGAGCTCGAAGACCGAGCTCAGGCGGTGCCACCTCCTGACTGAGGTGGTTGCACCGCTCAGCCAGAGCTCGGAGACCGAGCCCAAGCGGTGCCACCTCTGTTAGGGGAGGTTACACCGCCCAGTCTCGCTCGGAGACTGAGCCCAGGCGGTGCCACCTCCTGGCTGGGGCGGTTGCACCGCCTAGTCTCGCTCGGAGACTTAGCCCAGGCGGTGCCACCTCCTGGCTTGTGCGGTTCAAACGCCTGGCAGAAATCAGGGTCCGAATGGGTTGATCCATTCGGCCCAATTTGGGTTTTTCAAGGGCCCAATTGCCCCAAGATTAAGTTAATGGGATCACCTCCCATTTCCAACTTAATCATTGTGCTAACTATGATATTTCCTAAGACATTTACTGCAACTTGCTCCGGTGCGTCAATCGCTTCTTCCGGCGAACTTCCGTCGATCATCCGATGAACCCTCGGTGATGCTCCTGCGGACTTCCGGAAAACTCCTGGACTTGCGACGATCCACTTGGCGAGTTCCGACGAGCTTCTTTGGCAAGCTCATGGACTTCTCGGATTTGTTCCCGCAGAACCTCCGACGATTGTCCGAACTTCCGTCGAACTCTCGAACTCCCAACGTGATCATTATCTTGACTCCGGCGTAACTCCTACTGCATATCTTACTTTCATCGTAGTTAATCCTGCACACTTATCTCAACATATAGATTAGATAACAAATGACAATTGACTTCATCATCAAAATCTGAGATTCAACAAAAAGGAGATTTTCTATATGAATCATAAGATTTCTTATGCATGAATTGAAATCTTTTTTCCTACGTTTCCTTTTATGATTTACTAAAGAGAATATCTTTTTTAAAATTCATGACTTAAAATTTTATTTGAATATCTTTCATTATTTGATCTCATATGATTTCTCTTTGAATATTTAAGAGGGGAGATTTGTCAATATGAATCATGTCTTTTGGTATTCACATGATCTCATCTTTCATGATATATTTTTTTTGCCTTTGTATAATTCTTTGTATTCTTGAAGTATATCTCACCACCTAATTTTTCTTGATATTCTTTATGTGATGATATGAATGCATGAAATACTCATGATATTGTTTTGATAATCTAAAATGATATAAATTTGCTAGCTTATGAGTATCATATATGATATGATAATTGATTTATTTTTAGTTTCATGCATAGAGTAAGGATGATATGTAAAGTTTTAAAATTGTGCATGTTGTAAATTGAAAACATATAGAAATAAGGTTGATACTTTACTTTTATCATGATGTGAAGATTGATAAAAAGGGAAAAGAATTATAACATTGTATTATTCCCTTCTATTTGACAATAACATAGGGAGAGCAAGAATTGTATCTTGCAAAAGTGATATACTTCAAGAAGAAGCAAAAAGTTTCCTCATCTCAAAAACAAGAAATGCTATCTTGCAAAAGTGATATATTGCTTATCTCAATAAGCAAAACGTACAAATTGCACATTGCAAAAGGAAGCAAGAATTGCTAGCTTACATGTTGGGAAATCTTGGGGGCGACATCACATGCAGCGGAAGAACAAGAAAATAAAATCCTCGATTCCCAAAGAGATGTTCGTCGTCGTGCAAAGATTGGTGCGCAAAATCCATGAAACTAAAAAACTACGTATAGAATAGATTATGTTACCTAAGGAGATCGTATATCCCTGTTTCCTTGCAGATCTTTAGGAGAGGGTGAAGGAGGTCAAGCGTCCTCCTCTCTAGCGGTGATCCACACAGTAGGGTTGTGACTGCGCTCCTCAAAACTCCAAGCCTGCTTTGAGGTGGAGAGGGGAAGGAGAATAGGAGAGGCAAGCAAAGGCTCTAGCCTATGAGGCTCTGAATCTCTCTTATTTATAGAGGTCCCCTGTCAAACCCTAATGGATCCTCCCCTAGTAGGTATTGGATCTACATCCAATAACCCAAGCCTTTTAGATTAGTGGATCTCTGTCCAATAATCTCTCATGGGCTCTTATTGAATCTCGTCCATGGGATCCAATAATTCAGGGGCTTATTGGATATCCAATAAGACAAGGGCTCCGTCAGATATCTCATATCCAAACCTCTACTCATCGCAATGGCTACCATATGTGTGTGACCCTCTAGGCCCAATATTGAGCTGGCTGTGAGTCATACCTGTCAGAACTCCTTCTAACTCAGTGAATTATTATCTCTGTAATAATTCACTTGACTCATCGACTATGGACGAACTAGGCCACTATGTCGTAGTCCCCAGACGATACAGGGGAATCCAATCCATTGGACCTGTCTATCCTCAGTTACCGTGTGCCTATAGTCCCTCATCCATCTATTATCGCAGAGACCGTATATCGAGCATGGTGCTGTCAGACCCATATGGTTTCTACTCGAGTCTCGCTCTAATCAGATTCTCCCGGAGAACTCTTTCTCTCTCAACCTGAATGACCCTGACCAGGGATTTGTTTGAGCAAGAACACATGGGATATTCCTCTCATGACGCCGAGAGTGGATGATCCTCTATCGATACTCAATAGCCCTCGTAAGTTCAACTACCACTCCCAATGACCAACTGTACTAGATTTGAGACAACCAAACTTATAAGTCTGGTATCAAAGAGTGGAGCACTCATACAGGACATCCTTGGTGTCTCAAGTCTAAGGACCAGATATACCACTAGGACTACAAAATCGTTGTCTGACAATAAGGCATCATCAACCATCCAGCATTCCGTAAGCGGATCAATCAGTGAACTCATTCTCCAATGAGCACCTGTACTATATCCCTAGTGTCCCTACACAAGCAACTATAAGACCAGCTGCATCCATCATATGGACGGGTATACAGCACACCAGTATGTCCGGTTATCACGATGTCCCTCTCGAGTAACCTATGACCGGGATTATTTAGGATATATGTTTAAAGGTGAATCGATCTCATTTTCGTGATCTCATCACGATCCGATTCCCATTGCACAAATCCAAGGACATCACAATATATATATGCACATATGCAATAGTTATAAAGTGATATATGCTAAAATATAATAAGCAAAAGGATTCTGTATCAAGTCACATGTGCCATCACTCACGTGATTGGCTTGCTGGGCACCTATGACTAGCATTGCACACTTCAACAAGAAAGCTATCTTGCATTTGCTTTCGAAATATTACTAACTTACACTTTCTAAAATGATGAAAAAAAATTTCTTTGCTAGCTTGTATGTTGTAGAACATGCTATCTTACTACCTTGCATATCTAAAACATGATAGCTAATATGATGTGACACTTGCTAAATTTGCTAGCTGATGATTAAACTTGAGATTTATTATACAATGATTTGAACTGAAATATCTCAAAAACTTGATAGTTAGACTTCTTTTTTTTGTTGATGACAAAGAGGGAGAAGTACGATGATGTTATGCATAAGTTTATGATAACATGTTACTTGGATTTTTGAATCCAAGAGTTATATCAATATGGCATATTGATAAGGGGAGTTTGTTTAAACTTCGGGAGTTAAGATTAACTCCACCATCAATTGGTTATCATCATAAAAAAGGGGAAGATTGTTGAATCTCAGATTTTGATGATAAAACCAATAAATAGTATTTATGATTTGATATGTGTTTTGAGTGAGGCATGATGCTTCGATCAGGGAGAGATAATTAAAGCAGGAAGAATCATATTAAGCCGAAGGAAAACATGTCAAAAGATTGGACGTCGCACCGAAGGATCGGTCGACATATCGGTAGAAGGCTTCTGTCCATGGATTCGGGCATCGGGCCAAGAAGAGCGGATATTGCACCAAGAATATCGGAGTTACAGAGGTTAACTGGCCGATTGGGCAATAAGCCATAAGAGAGGACGATACGCCGAAGAATCGGACGAAGCGTCAATGGACCAATGACATGTCGGACAATATGATTCATGCTTAGTAATAATTGTCTAGATTGAAGTGTGTTTTATGTATGCAGGATTAACTACGATAGCAAGGCATAAAGCAAAATGAAGTCCCGGAGTCAAGAACGCGATTTCATTGGGAGTTTGAAAGTTCGTCGGAAGTTCGGACGTTCATCGAAAGTTCTATCGGAATTAACCGAGAAGTCCTGGATCTTGCCAAAGAAGCTCATCGGAACTCACCAAGAAGATCGTCGTGAAGTCCAGGAGCTTGCCGGGAGTCCGCCGGAACATTATCGAAAGATCGTCGAAAGATCGTCGGAAGCTCACCGGAAGAAACCAAGACTAACCAGACTTGATTTGCTTAGAATATATCTTAAGAATCGTAGTTAACACATAATTGGAGTTAGGATTAGGAGGTAATCCCACTAACTCAATTAGGGGCCAATTGGGCCCTTAATAGGGCATAATTAGGCCGAATTGAACAGCCCATTCAGCACTTGAAAGCTCAACCGACGGTGGCACCACCAGGGCTGCCGATGACACTGCTTAGGAGATAGTCTCCCGGGTTGTCTGGGCGGTGGTACCATCGGTAGTGAATGCTGCCAGCAGTAGTACCGGCCAGTGTTAGACCAGCGATGATAGTACCGCCTAGTAACGACAGTGGTACCGCCAGTACCCCGAAATCCGGGGATAAGACCTTTTTAGGCTCCAAGTTTGAATTAACTTAAAGCCTATAAATACCCCTCTCATCCTTGGTTAACTAACACAAGCACAGATAATTTATAAGGGAAAAACGATGATAGTACCATCGGTAGTGAATGCTGCCAGCAGTAGTACTGGCCAGTGTTAGACCAGCGATGATAGTACCGCCTAGTAACGACAGTGGTACCGCCAGTACCCCAAAATCCGGGGATGAGACCTTTTTAGGCTCCAAGTTTGAATTAACTTAAAGCCTATAAATACCCCTCTCATCCTTGGTTAACTAACACAAGCACAGATAATTTATAAGGGAAAAACGTTGTAGTAATCTCTTGTAAGAATCCTCCTCTTCTAGTCTAAGTGTTAGAATAGTTTGAGAGAGGAGTGAGTGCTTATAAAGGTTGTATCCTAAACCTATGAAAAGGAGAAGAGGGGTGTAAGAATGAGGTTGATCTTCGCTTATTAAAGGAAGATCGATAGTGGATGCCGGTGGCCTCGACGGAAGAGGAATCGGTGGAGTAGATGTAGGTCACGACGATCGAACCACTATAAAAATCTAGATTACATTTCTTTTGTGCAATTTATCTTACTGCAAACCTCCTTACTTGCTTATTGCTTTCTATACATTTACAAACACGCTTTCAAGTTAAGCATATTTCCAAAATCGATTTTTAACATACGAAAGAATTTTTTAGAACCGACGTTTTAACCAACGTTTTTACCGCTGTACTAATTCACCCCCCTCTTAGTGTCGACTCGTTCCTAACATTATTTAGCCCCTAGAGGTCTTATCTATTTATAGGCAAGAGCAGAGGATCTAAGATTTAATAAAAGAGTTCCTCCCATTAAGGTTATCTCCTGAGGAATTCTATTTTAATATGAACTTCTTTTCTATTGGCCAATAACCATAATCAGAGTCCAATCATATCTATAATATATCTTCCGTAATTAAATAGGACCATAATCTAATAATAAATATAATATATAATATAATTATATCATTATATATATATATATATATATATATATATATATATATATATATATATATATATCACACATGAAATATATGAATTAATTATGTAGTTATGATGGATGGATAAAAGGTTTGTACATGTTAACATTTTATGTATCTTGAATTTATTATTCAAGTAAAAGATAAATTAAAAATATTATTTATAAAGAGAAAAATTAGATGACTTAAGTAGCAATTTAAATGTTTTAAATGGTCACTAAGTGTCTATACAATTAAAGACAATTTTTATAAGATAGATGTTACATTAAATATGAAATGTAAGCATTGAACTGTTAACAAAAAATATATTTGGTTTTGGGATAACATTGTTAACATGAATACATGAAGATACTAAGAAATTAAAAAAAATATTTTTATATAAAAAAATAAAGTCTTGATGAAGAAAAAATGAAGTAAAAAAATCATATAATATGCCATAAATATTTTAAAAAAAAGATATGAATAAAATTCAGAGCCATTTAATGTTGGTGGTGTAACAAGAACTAGAAAAATATTCTTAAATTTTTATTATGGATAATAAAAATTTATTATGGTTTTGTTTTTAAATTTCATATAGCACTCTCGTTTCCAAACTATGAATAGAGAGTTCATACTTTTTAAAATGACAAAAATACTAAGAGCTAACAACTTTGATTTTTAAGCTTGTAGATCAAACCGATCAAATTGGTTCGATGTTAAACCAAATGGATTATAATATTTTTGAATAGGATCACATTATTTTTAGTTCGATCAAATTGGTTGTAGTCTTTTATTACATTGTTAAGATGTTATAATATTATCTTATTTTTAAATAAAGTTATATTTTTTTTTACTGAATCGAAAATGCTATGATCTTATTTAATTCAAATTTATTAAAGTTTCATAAAATATTTTAGGATTTCAAAAATATATTCTTATTTATTCAGAATGAAAACATGCAAAAAAAAAATTAACATCTATAGAAACCTATAAAAAAATATAATTAAGGAATAATAATTCAAAATATAATAAAAACTAACTTATCATCCTTATTGGGGTTTTGAATATATATTCTTATCAGTTTAGATACAAGAAAATGCAAAAAAAAAAAAGAAAAACTTAAGTTATATTTTGTTCGTACTGTTTTTAATACCTCCATAATATAAGCATATATAAAAAATTATTGAATCTTGGATTTTGATGATGAAACCAATTGATAGTGTTCTCATCTAATGTGTGTTTAAGTGATGCAGGACTAGCTTCGATCAGAAAAGACAAATCAATTAAAGCAGGAGGAATCAAAAGCTGGGTCAGAGCAAACATGTCAGAAGATTGGACGTCGGGCCAGAGGATCGATCAACGTGTGGGTAGAAGGCTTCGGTCTGTGAATTCTGGCATCAGGCCAAGAAGATCAGATGTTACGAGAAGACAACATGCTGATTGGGTAATATGTTGAAGGAGAGGACGATGTGCCGAAGAATCGATTGAAGTGCTAGAAGAACCAATGACATGTCGGACAATATAGGATTCACTTATAATCGATTATATATAGATCAAGTTAGTTTAGAGCCTAATTGAGTCAGTTTAAAGTGTAATTAGGTCAATTAAATTAGGAGCCAACTAAGCCCAAGTTTGGACTGTGTTGGGCCAAGTGAAAAAGGCCCAAACAATGACCAAACAGGTAAAACCGTCATGGCACAGTCTTTGAGATTGTGTCAGGCGGTGGCACCATCGGTCTGGGTGGTGGTACCGCCCAATAGTAGGGTGTCAAGCGGTGATATCGTTAGATTAGGCGATGGTACTGTCCAGTATCAGTGCTGCAAGCGATGATACTATTAGGACTCGGAAAACCCAAGATGAGACCTATAAATACCCCTCTATAAAAACAAACTTAGCATGTTAATGATTCAACATATAACATGCAACAAAATATAATAAAAAACATAACATTTATAGAAACCTATAAAAAAAAATAATTAAGGAATAATGATTCAAAATATAATAAAAACTAACTTATCAACCTTATTTGGGTTTTGAATATATATTCTTATCGGTTTTAGATAGAAGAAAATGCAAAAAAAAAAAGAAAACTTAAGTTATATGTTGCTCATACTATTTTTAATACCTCCATGATATAAGCATATACAAAAATATGGAAGAAAAAAAACACTGATCTAAAAAAAAAGGAGAAACGAACAAAAAAAAATCCAAAATAAGAGTTTGTTTTTTTGGACTCACCGAATGATTATATGAGATCAATGATAGTAAAAGATATATCCAAAAGCTCTTTAGGTAAAATAGAATAATATCACTTGTTATTATTGTACCCTCAAATATTGCACTATGTCGTTATGGTGAAGCTGGAAATTATCGAAGGAAGCTGCCTCGACTGTTTGAATATACTCTTTCTCTTCTTTTTTGCTCAGTGATAAGATTTCGTGGCTTTAATACTATGTTAGGATAACTCTAAAAAGTTTATAAGGGAAAAATACATCGAGCAAGAAAGAAAGAAAATGATAGGTAATGTTTTTCTCTATTTTCTCTACAAACATCCACTCTCAATCATAAAAAAAAAAGAAAGAACATTAAATATAACATTTCATACATGATGCTCTCAAATCAAAATAAATATCAAAATTAACTATTGGATGAATAAAAAACAAACTTTACAAAAAAAAAAAAATTGTGGTCCAGATATAAATGACGGTGTGGTTGAATAAATATTATTTAACAAATAATAATTCAATGATAGTTTCAATGGATGATAATAAATATTAAAAAATAATAAAAATTTTGAATGAGCTTTATTTGAATTTTATAATATTATCTTACACAAAGCCAATGGATGAATAAATATTATTTAACAAATATTATTTAACAAATAATAATTCAAGGATAGTTTCAATGGATGATAATAAATATTAAAAAATAATAAAAATTTGAATGAGCTTTATTTGAATTTTATAATATTATCTTACACAAAGTCAATGGATGAATAAATATTATTTAATAAATAATAATTCAAGGATAGTTTCAATGGATGATAATAAATATTAAAAAATAATAAAAATTTTGAATGAGCTTTATTTGAATTTTATAATATTATCTTACACAAAGCTGGATGAATAAATATTATTTAATAAATATTATTTAACAAATAATAATTCAAGGATAGTTTCAATGGATGATAATAAATATTAAAAAATAATAAAAATTTGAATGAGCTTTATTTGAATTTTATAATATTATCTTACACAAAGCCAATGGATGAATAAATATTATTTAACAAATAATAATTCAAGGATAGTTTCAATGGATGATAATAAATATTAAAAAATAATAAAAATTTGAATGAGCTTTATTTGAATTTTGTAATATTATCTTACACAAAGCTGGATGAATAAATATTATTTAATAAATATTATTTAACAAATAATAATTCAAGGATAGTTTCAATGGATGATAATAAATATTAAAAAATAATAAAAATTTGAATGAGCTTTATTTGAATTTTATAATATTATCTTACACAAAGCCAATGGATGAATAAATATTATTTAACAAATAATAATTCAAGGATAGTTTCAATGGATGATAATAAATATTAAAAAATAATAAAAATTTGAATGAGCTTTATTTGAATTTTGTAATATTATCTTACACAAAGCCAATGGATGAATAAATATTATTTAATAAATATTATTTAACAAATAATAATTCAAGGATAGTTTCAATGGATGATAATAAATATCAAAAAATAATAAAAATTTGAATGAGCTTTATTTGAATTTTATAATATTATCTTACACAAAGCTGGATGAATAAATATTATTTAATAAATATTATTTAACAAATAATAATTCAAGGATAGTTTCAATGGATGATAATAAATATTAAAAAATAATAAAAAATTGAATGAGCTTTATTTGAATTTTATAATATTATCTTACACAAAGCCAATGGATGAATAAATATTATTTAATAAATATTATTTAACAAATAATAATTCAAGGATAGTTTCAATGGATGATAATAAATATAAAAAAATAATAAAAATTTGAATGAGCTTTATTTGAATTTTATAATATTATCTTACACAAAGCCAATGGATGAATAAATATTATTTAACAAATAATAATTCAAGGATAGTTTCAATGGATGATAATAAATATTAAAAAATAATAAAAAAATTGAATGAGCTTTATTTGAATTTTATAATATTATCTTACACAAAGCTGGATGAATAAATATTATTTAATAAATATTATTTAACAAATAATAATTCAAGGATAGTTTCAATGGATGATAATAAATATTAAAAAATAATAAAAAAATTGAATGAGCTTTATTTGAATTTTATAATATTATCTTACACAAAGCTGGATGAATAAATATTATTTAATAAATATTATTTAACAAATAATAATTCAAGGATAGTTTCAATGGATGATAATAAATATTAAAAAATAATAAAATTTTGAATGAGCTTTATTTGAATTTTATAATATTATCTTACACAAAGCCAATGGATGAATAAATATTATTTAATAAATATTATTTAACAAATAATAATTCAAGGATAGTTTCAATGGATGATAATAAATATTAAAAAATAAAAAAAAATTGAATGAGCTTTATTTGAATTTTATAATATTATCTTACACAAAGCCAATGAGGGTAAAAGATAAATATAAATGCTTTCAGGAGAAAAAGGACAATATAATATTATCTTACTCAAAAAGAACATCCAAAACAAATCAATTTTGATGAATTTGATCGGACTAAAATTGAGTTATGTCCAACCAATCAGTTGGTGTAGATTTATAGCGAGACTGATTCAGATCAGTCAAAAGATCAAATTGATTGTGATGAATGAATGGCTAGGACGAACTCGTTTGCACTTGACCAAATCAATAAATACTTGGTTCATTTCGATCGGATGCAAGTTGAAATAACCATATCATATATATTTCAATGTGATTCTTTATAATTAGATAAGATATATAATATGATTAATTAGATTTTAATGACTGATATTAAATAATAAAAAAGAAGTTTATAATAAAATATGATTTCTTAGAGGATGTTCTTGATGGGAAGAACTTTCTTAATAATTTATCCTAGATCTTTGTTCTCGCTTATAAATAAACATGATCTTTATGGATTAAACAACATATCTCACGTAGTTGAGATATTATAATTTCTCTTATCCTCCTTAAACCATCAATCTAAGTGATATTGTAAAAAAATAAGAAAAGAGGAGGAGTATCTGGTTCTCCTTACAGATTGATAACGGTTTTGGAGATGAGACTTAGATCGATCATTTTCGGATGACATCAGAAGATATAAAAATTATTTTCAACGTTACGTACACATATTACATATTTAATGCTTACAACAACTTCTTGACTCAAGTTAGCCAATACTAATTATCTTTTGGGTCCAATCAAATCAATTTTGACCAACCGAGTTTGGCTTCAGCCAAACATTACAGTTAATGGTTTTGGACCCAATAAGCGAAAACCAACACGCCATGATATGCTTTTTAAGGGTATTATTGGAAAAAGACCCCTGAATAATAAGAATAATAATAATAATAATTATTATTATCAGATCAGAAAATAAGAATAATATTTATCCTCGAAATCTGAAGCGAGTTGCCATTTCAGGTTCTTCCATTTGTCCGAATACCTCCTCCGGTCTCTTTCTCTCTCCTCTCTCCTCTCTCCTCTCTCCTCTCTCCTTGCCTTTTTTTTTTTTTGGTTTTTTGGATTGTCTTATCATGGTGGAAGCAAGAGGAATCATCGATCGAGGCATCCCGGAGCTTTGAATCACGATCTTGGATCTGGAGTTGGGAGGAGGGAACGGGTTGATGAGCGATTCGAAGGCGATGGATCTGGAGAAGACGGACTTCTCGTCTGTGGGGAAGAGGACGGCGGCAGCCCCTGCTTGCTCGATTTGCCTCGAGCTGGTTTTGGATAAGGGGAGGAGATCCACCGCTAAGCTCCAATGTGGGCATGAGTTCCATCTAGGTAACCAATTCCTTTCCTCTTTCCTACATGGGGATCTTTCTTTGCTGATCCTGCATCCGTTCCAGCCGTTTCTTCTCCGCTGGTCGCAGTTCCAGCTGTTAAAATCGGATTTTTTTGTTTGTTTTGTTTCGATTTATCTTGCTCCGCCTAGATATGTGGCTGCTGAATGTTGTTTGCGGACTTCCCAATTTGTTGCTGTCATGTTTGGGTCGGAAATACAGTTTGATCAATGTTAAGGATTATGCCCTAGGTTAAAGATTCTACCTTTGTATAAAATTGGCATCGTTTTGGAGCTAATCTAGGTTTAATAATCTTTATAGGTTGGGTTGCTTATGATTATCTGGCAATAATCCGATCCATTTTTTGGTTTGAGAGTAACTCTAAGCTAGCTGAATGGTTGCGGTTCTTGATAACAGATAGCAATCATTATCTACCTTTCTATACAGGGCCCAATTTCTGTCGCGGGAACGAGAGATCCAAAACTCAAAGAGTTAGAAGAAAAAGTGCTTTCACTTCATATGGATTCTTCTACCGTAGTAGAACTCGAGATTAAATGACCTGTACCATCTAGAATAACGTGAGAGTAAAGGTGCAAAACCTTTTCCTAGCAAAAGTTAACTTTGATGTTGATTGTACAAAGTGGTTTATGTTATCTTCGACCCATGGATTCTATTGCTAAGGGCTTTCTTTTGCATGAAGGCCGTTGTTTTTTCAGAGTCTGATGGAGATAGAAAGAACTGTTATAATTAGAAGGTTGGCTCCATCTTGTTATGCAGCAATAAATATAAGTATCGGAATTTATGAAGGCAAAATTTGATCACGAAATGTTCCTGTTGTGTCATAAAATGTGGTTCTAATTATCTGTGGTTATGAATTATGATAATTTGATTGATTAGATTTGCTGCTAGCTACATTATGGACCTATAGTATTGGCAAAAGATGTTTGGCAAAATACTATGACACGTCATGAATGAGTGCTAATAAGTATTATTTTAACTGGGTGATAATTTGTTTCCTTGGAGAAGTTTTCTTCTTTCGACCAAGAACAAAATTTTCTTATGCAACACTGTCTCTTACCCCTTGAACTTATTTATTGTAATTTATCAATATGTGGTCAATAGATACAAGTGTGGCAACAACGTTTTCTATCACTCATTTGTGAGTAAATAATAGCTTGTTATATCATTTAGTTAGAAAGAATGGAGATTGAGAATGTAGCTGAGTAGAGATCTGAAAGGGCAGTATATGATTGTTGAAAAAAGTAACTGACTGTTTCCGTGTCTCAGAATTTGGACAACTAGAACCATGAGGTTAAAGATGGCCAACTTTGATGTATACGGTGATCGTGTAGCTCATAAAGACAGAACAGCCTACTTATATTGAATTATGTTTTCTGCTTCATGCAGATTGCAGAATATATTTTACCTTCTGTTTGCCGAGCTCAAGGGCAAGGATTGCATTTATTCGGACTGGTACAACTGATTGGTTTTTATGGGTCTGGCATGAAACAGGATGTCTCCCACCCTTTTTTGGGCAGTCTGAGTCCTCGCCTGATAAACCTATTAAATTGGGCTTATCACCCGGATCTTTTTTATTGTTTTATTTAGAGTTACTCCTGCCCTCTCCCTCTCTCTCTAACCTATTAAATTGGGCTTAGCGCCTGGTTCTTCTTTATTTATTTTTTTATTTAGAGTTACTCCTGCCCATCTCTCTCTCTCTCTCTCTCTCTCTCTCTCTCTCTCACATGCACACAATTTCTCTCGCTTTTCACACACCTCCTTCGTGTCGCTTATCATTGCCAGCCTACTACTCACGTCATATGCCTCTGTCGACCAGCTGGGGCTCCTCCCTTCTTCATCTTCTCCACCACCTCCTCCTCCCCTCTTCATCTTCTCCACCATCTCCTCCTCCTCGCCTTATTCTCCTGCTCCTCCCTTCCTCCTCCTCTTCTTCTCTTCTTTCTCTCGCTCCTCCTCCCCCCACCCACTTCTTGGTACCATGGGCTGGAATGAGTCCGGTGCCAAAAATAGCAAACCTTGCTCAAGAGTAACTTTATGCCCTTGTTTAACACAAATTGTTGGTAACTGATACTACCTTTGTGGTATTCTCAAGAGCATGCTGCTTGCTATGTGAGTACATATGTGAAAATGCTGAAAATTCCTAATTTGTGTCATAATTTATTTTTTAAATTAAAAGAAATAATGAAACAGATTAAATCCCTTTTATGTGAAAATGAAAAAAAAAGAAGGTAAATGGCATATGGAATGCTAGATTTGGTAGTGTAGTTTGGAATACACTAATAATCTTAGACTTTTATGTTGATTATGTTTTTCTATTGTTTGATTTTATGTTTTTCTGTTAAAAATAATAACCTTTCAATTTGATTTTATGTTTTTCTGTTATTTTCAGATGTTGATTTTATATGTTTTTATCTGTTATTTTCAGTAAGTTTAGTGTCATATTTTAGGTTGTATTCTTATCTTTGGTTCCTATTTTTGTTATAGATAAGACAAAGAAAGTTCATAAGCAATGAAGAGTATGTTTAGAGGGTTTTATAATCGTTAAATAGGATTTTGTGGGTTTCTAACACTTCCAGAGAATAAACCAAGGTTAGAGGCTACCTTTTGGTATTGGTTATTCAATCGTTGTAATAGGTTTGTTGTACATAACATACCGACCACTGGTATCGATCCCTGTCCAGACCAGATCAATATGTACTGGTTGGTACCAGTAGTGTGTTGGTCAGTGTACTATGTTGGTCGGTATTCCATGTGTCAGTATGTACTGGTAAACGGAAAACACAACTGAAAAATCAGTTGAAATTAGAAAATCATATTTCAGGTTTTTCTATCCTAATTTCTTGGTATTTAAACTAAATTTAAATAAGAATAAACTATAAAGTATATATCTAAGCCATAAATGAATAGAAATTATAGACTATAAAGATTGAAAAATGAAATTCTTATCTTTTTGAATCTGTCAAGGATGAACTATGTCACATGATCCTTTGACGAAGAAAGTTGCTTTGGTTAATCCAAGCTATTTTTTCTTAGATATCTCTAATTAGATCTTAATTATTCATTAGCCCCCTAATAAATCATGATTTGCCAGTATTCTTGATGTTAATTACATGAAATGATGAAGACAACATAGAAAGAAACTAAATACCTTCAACTGGAGACAAATTACATTTGATCTCACCCTCTTATATCCAAAATAAGAGGTTTTCCACTAATCACTGATTAGGGAGATCAAACAATTTTAATAAGAGTGAGGAGTGAGAAAGAGAGTGAGCGAAAGAAGGGGAGGAAGGGGCTTTTATTTTATAAGCTCAAAATAGACCATTGAGTTTGGTGTGAATTTCGACTATATAAGGTGATACGTGATTAGTATGACAAACATTTCCTATGTATCGGCCAAAATGGATTAGTCTTCATCTCGCTTGGTCGTCGAACCAATACATACTACCTACCTGTTTCATACCATTTCGGACAGTATGACAGGAATTTAATTTTTTGTCTCTCCTTTTTGTCTTTAGAAGTCCAATTTTTCTCCTTAAACTTGAAAATACCCTAGGACATCCTATTATTGTATCTTCAATTGTATCAAGGGAGGTAAATGTAAATTCAAAATGATTGTGACATTGTATCAGTCATTGCATTGTATATGAAAACTATGAAATGTAGGTAACACAAAATGCTAGCCACATAAAGATTGTATGTGTTTGAGTAGTTGAAGATATTACATCAATACATTTTAAATGACTTTTGTTCTTTAACACAAGGTTCGCAATTTCGATCCGTACCAGTGTACTGACCAATGGTCAGTATCATATATACCGAGGTGTATCGATGGTACGTTAGGGCGTATTGATGGTACGCCTAAAAAAATAAAAAAAGCTCCAAAAATACTTAAAAAATAGAAAAGAGTTAGATAAGGGTTTTTAAGTTGAAAATAAATATAAATTTAGTATAATTTTAGCGAAAATAATCTAAATTAGGAAAGAATAGTGACACATCTTTTTCGGGCTTTGTAGAATAGTTTTGTGGAACATTTCGGATCGTCATTCCGTTAATATTGAATTATCTACAGAGAAATGATTTGAATTGTTAGATTTTTCTTTAAAAAACTTAAACTTTAAGATTCAAATGAATCAAGTAATCGATCTATAAATATACTTGACTCTGTCACCAAAATGAACGATGAGACTCCATGGGTGGTGGATCGGGGTCCTTGATCCGATGTATCTGTATATCAAACTTAATATGTTTATAGGACTCAATCATGAAATTGATCCCACGACATAGTATACTTATACACTGTATATCATTGGTGCATCAATGTAGTGATAGTCGTAGTTTGATCGTCGTGAATCAAACGTGTCTGAGGTGGCTCTTGAGGCAAGTATGATTATGACATGTATTGGTACAGAGCATGGAGAATGTTAGAACTTCTACTTTCGCTATTGATATATTGTTCTGTATCATAAGATCGATCATCGTACTACTGCTCGAAGTATAACCAACTATCACTGTACTGTTGTTGGTTATAAGATTCTCCATAATACGATGGTTATGAATACAATAAGCATCGCTCTGTGTCTACGTCATGTAGGCTCTGTCGCATCTGTTCAAAATCATCCATTATCTTCCCTTTCTCCTTCCGTATATAAACTTGACTAGTACCTCGTCGAGTTTCATGATCCGAATCTCGGGTTGCATGTGTAAAATCTTGCTTTTGGATCCATTCACCACCCTCAAATTGTGTAGCCGGGATCATTGACTCCACAGTGTCGCCGCCATTATTGGTTAAGGCATTGTTGCCCACGTCGTTGCCATGTCTCTAGATTGAGCGTGTTGTTAAATGCGATTAAGAAGGTGTTTCATCATCCGACTCGATTCTTTCTAATGGTGCGGCTGATGCTACTGCCTTTCCCTTTCCCGTTGCCTTTGTCTTTGCACGCTGGGTGGATGACTATGACAGTTAGGTGTCTCTAGTTCTTTGAGCAGTTTGATTTGATGTTATGTGACTCCTTCCGACACATTCTGATCGAGGGAGATCTTCCTCTTAATCCTCCTAAATTTGATCTAATCCACAAATCGTACCTTTGTTGAGTTTATGAGAGTGAAAATGTGATAATGAGTGAGTGATGTGAGTGAGAATGAGTTTGAGAGAGTTGAAGAGATTGAAAGAGTGATATGAGTTGAAAGAGGTGGGATGTCAGGGTTTATAAACCCTTTCCTATAGTTCAAACAGTCAATTTGACTATTTGAAATAGGGTGATCTCGGCTCTTGATTAGTAATAGTCGAAATCCGACCATTACCGATCGTTATAGGTCGATAACGGTTGGATTTCGACCGTTACTGCTCGGTACAGATCCGATTGATACGGGGTCGGGTTATGTTACCATCAGGTATATGGCAGTCCGCGTACTAATCCCCTATCAAACTGGTATGTACCGCTAATATCGGGCGGTATGGGTTAGTACGACGATCCCTGCTTAAACATTTATCACACGATGATAGATAAGATTAAAATATGATTTTAGATGTTGTTTGTATTGTGATTGGATTGTGGGTAATGAAATTAGAATAACAATATCATGTTAATTCTTTTAGTATGAGTTCTTATTGTACTATTTGAAAATGCCTACTTTCGTGGTAAATAAATTAGAATAATGATTAGCTACTTGTTATTTACTATGATCTAAGATTTTGAGAACCAGCCAAACTAGTACAGACCGACTGATATTTACTAGTCTGACCAACTAGGTACATGTACAAATCATCTTTTACTCTATTAAATGATACTGGACAACATCTAATATAATGGTACCATACTGTTACCTAAATAAATACTAGACTGGAATTTAAAACTTTGTTATGGTTTACAACTACATATGTTGACAATCTAAATAATGTCAAGTTTTGTTATACTGAATAATATATACCTTAGAGTCATGTTTGACAACAACCGTATCCATTTCTCATCACGTTCATCAAGATTTGACATGTTGGCATACTAAAATCATGTCATTTCATTGTCTGGATGCTCTATCTTCTCAAAATTGCTTATTTATTTGGAAAAAAAAAACTTCTGCTTGTAGCACTTTCTCTAGGATAGTGCCAATAGTGCTTATATGATTTAAAGAGTATCTTAGAGTATGAAAAAAGCGAAGACTTTTTGCCATGAGAAAATGAAATATTGTAATGTTGAGGTAATGACAGTGCAACACTTAGTTTTGTTAGGTCCCATGCATTGCTGATTGAGGATTGGCAATGGGATGGGTCAAAGTTATAATTTGTCAGCCATGATTTTGTCCTAATTATGTATAAGTAAACCCATTCCCTCCCTATACCTTGACAGTTCCAAATCCCATGCTCAATCCTTAGCCCATTGAGGAACAGACACACCAGCCATACCCTGTTTGGCTTGCTCAACATGGTAATCTGGTAGAGAGAGATAGCATGGCAAGGAGGGAGGCTGAGAGAGAGAAGTGTCACTTGTAGATAGAGGGAGGGAGATCAGGAGGGAGAATGATGAAAAAGAGAGGATAGAGGAAGGGTGACATCACTTGTATATAAATTGGGCCAGAGAAAGATCTGTGCCACCCTCTTTTACATATTATATGGCTTGTGTGTGTTTTTAGTTTGTTTAAGACACATTATTCAAAACTATAATTGCATTTATTAAGCATTGCATCCTAGCAAAAGTGCACACATGAAATTTTGGGAATAGAGATCAGACACAAAATTTTGGGAATAGGAGTCCTACTTGGTAATTGGGTGTAAGGTGGGTGAGCCAGGGAGGCAAGGGATCCTAGGAGAGCTTTCGGCTTCCTTCTATTTCAATCCTGAATTAAATATCCCAACTACTACTGTAACAAACATTACTTGCAAATTTGAGCAGGATAATGTCAATTCAGCAAAACACTAATTTTTTTAGTCATACAACCTATTTGAAGAATGAGGTGCGATAATGCTGCTCTACCATTATTAAGATGTCAAGAGTTTGAGTTAAGGTTTATCGTACCACAGCATACTGCTCGATGTGGATGGTACATACTTATTCGACAGGATACCAGTATGAGCGGTCCATAGTGGTACATTGGTATGCCCCACCATATCGTATGTTGGTATGTCAATACAGTTCGGTATGTACTGTACCCACAACCAATCGGTATATTGGTATGGACCGCTAAGGCGAACCTTACTAACAAATTCCCTTTGGTTGGAGGTTTATGTTCTATCTGGCTTTTATTGACTAGGTTTATAAATACAACAGATATGAAAAAAATTGGGATCTTACTGTTAAATCTAGCTATAACATTTCCATATGATTAACTGAAATTAGCTAGTTTGGGGAGTAAATAAATTTCTACTCAGTGATTTAAAAAGGCGCCCGAGCACCTCGCTAATCTCCCAGGCGGCGCACTTCAAACAGGCGCCGCCTGGGCGCTCGCCCGAGCCCAGGCGCTAGACGCTTCGGGCGAGCGCCTGGGTTAACCAAGGCGACCGAACCAGGATTTTAGGTTTGATTCGGTCCTGGTTCGGTCTCTGATAGTTAGTTGGTTCAATTGAACCAACTAAAATCGATATAAGTGAGAACCCAACCCTAACCCTCGCCGCTGCCGCTCCCAATCCCGATCTCGCTGCTCGCAAACGCTTCCGTTGTCGCCGCTCGCCGTTGTCGCTGCTCGCAAACGCTGCCTCTGTCGCCGCTCGCGCCTCCCGCTGCTCGCCGCTCCCGCTGCTCGCCGCTCCCGCTGCCGCTGCCGCTGCCGCTGCTCGCCGCTGTCGCTGTCGCCGCTCGTGCCTCCCGCTGCTCGCCGCTCCCTTTCCCGCTCCCTTTCTTAATTTAATAGCATATTTTATTTAAAATTTTAAATAATTATATTTATTAATTATATTATATATTTTTATATTTTAACGTCTCGCTTTGCTTGGGCGAGTGCCTAGCGCCTCGGGCGTTTTTGGACCTTGGCATCTTTTGGCGCCTAACGCTTTTTAAATCACTGTTTCTACTACATATCGAAAGCGAAGCCACACTCTACTAATCACAAGAAATGTAAAATCAGGTAAGATCATTTTTTAGTTTTTATAATGAATATATGTTATTACATGGAGAATTGCCCATCATATAAGCTTGGACTGATTGTGACCATCTTATGACATTCTTAGCGGTAAAAGAACAGAAATATTAAAAGAGTTGAGATGAAAAAAAAGTGATGTTAATGTTGCACAATTTTTGGCTCAAATTTGGATATTATTATTATTTAATGCAAGAAATAGTATGTCATAACTTATTCTGAGATTTGCACAAGAATTACATGACGGACCATGGAACTTTGTTTTTTTGTTTGTCAATAGCTGTGTTCCAACACATTGATAAATTATGGTTGATCCAATGTCAACATCATAACATCCCTATGTCCTAAATTGAAATTTGTTCAGAGGTGTTTGTATGATCTAATATAATTTCAGTTGTTTTTGGTTGATATGCATTATAATACATAAATGAAATAATCAGTTATGCTTTACCACTTTTTAACTTCCTATGCTAAAGCATTAAAAATAACTCTTATGTAGTTAGTTTTCCGATTGTTGGGTCATTATTTAATTATTATCCTATATCTATTACTTAATCAGATTGCATCGGGTCAGCCTTTAATGCAAAGGGAGCAATGCAATGTCCAAATTGTCGGAAAGTTGAGAAAGGTCGGTGGCTTTATGCAAATGGCAACCATTCATCTGCTGATTTTGATATTGATGGCTGGGTGACTGAGGACATATATGATCTTGGTTACTCTGAGCTGGTATGTTTTTTATGGATTAACAATCTTTTTGAGAAGGTTATTCATAGCTTTTTCTTAGACTGTTTCATGCATGGAGGAAGATTAATTCACTTATTATAAACTAATGTTAAAGGTTTTGGTTCTTGTGTTAATACTTGTATCAAGGAATAAATATACAGATCTTACATCCATGACTGGTTTGCTAATAGCATGTTTAAGGTGCATAGTGATGTATGTGAATCCTAGCACATTTATGTACACTTCTTGTTTGGTTCATGTTTCTTGTAGTTGAAAAGCTGATGGATGAGCTACTTAACATTCCTGTTCTTTTCTATGTCTATATTAGTCCTTTGTGATGAGACAAATGTACATTTTCTTTATGAAAATTGCTTTTAAAGGTTGTGATCTTTTAGTTTTATCCCTTTTTTGTGAATGTCATGTCTGGTTTGTTGATAGTGGTTGTCATCGTGGACAACACCATATTAATGCTTAGTTGTAAGGCATAGAAATTCCATTCTTACTTTTCTCCTTTGAAAAATGATCTTTGTCAATTGGGGTATGTATATGATAAACGTAATTGGCAGGAGCTTTATGCATTAGGCGTGCTCTTTTCTTGAAGTGTATGATAAAGCTATACCAAGCTAGTGAAATTTTAAGGTCCTTGATGAACAATTATGACCTTGATACTCAGAGGCTACCCATGAAGTGGGCCTCAATCCAAATCAATAATGACCTGAACGCTTGGTTTTGGTTGGTTTGTTTCTACATATCTGGTGTTTTGAATAAAAGGTGAGTTGCCGAGTGAACTTGAAAATTTAGTAGAATCTGGAAGAACTAGCACACAATATTGATAAGTATGTGAACCAACAGAAACATGTCTAAGTGACTATATATTGACTACATATACCTGTACCTCCCTAAAAATTGCTTTTTTGCTTACTCCTAAGCATGGGTTCAAAGGCCAGTTTTATATTGGTTTCAACAACCTCCAGACCAATATGGTATTGAGATATTGAATGGCAGAGATTAAATATTAGTTGGAGCAGTATGTATCAATTCTGTTTACTAGCTCAACAATTTATTGGTACATGGAATAGGTAAAACTGGATGGCTCAGGCACATACTGTTCTTAACGCTCATTAATCCACTACTGAGTCTATCTTGTATTGGTCTTGTACCACACCCATATGGGGTGGTAAGTCTATTGCTTGAACATAATTGCTTCCTGCTCATTCAAAATAATCCGAATAGTCTTTGGCTGAAATTATCTATTTCAAGCTTCCAAATTGGCCTCCTTTCTTGTACTTTCATTCTCTTCTCCAATCAAGCTTCCAATCTCAAGTGAGAAAAGAGCTTGTAAGTTTAAAGTTAGATTCTTGAATGTGTTAAAAAATTATCGTTTGCATGCATTACTCTCTTGCTTCATACCTATTTTATTACTTATCATGCATCAATTCATGATGATTGAACACATGAGAGTTAATTGAGGTCAAATCTATGGGTTTTAGACCAAGGATTAAAATCTTGTTTCAATATCAATATTGATCCTTGGATGTACTAGTATGGCACAGGTATGCACCTGTATTCTATTAGAATAAGTTGGTACCGACAGTTATGGGTCAAACTGGTTGGTTTTAATTGAATTGATTTTGGGCCAATTTTTAATTGGTAAAAACTTTATGTTTGCTAAATGTCAAATATGAATGACAACGTGATTTGACCATCTACTGAATACCATATAAGACAAAAACATCATTCGTGGATTACTATATGATACATGTATTACCTTTATGATCTAAAATGATATATCTTATCAATAGCCGATTACGGCCAAAAGATTGTCATGATTCAATAGAAGACCAAGTCCTATTCTCAATTGTGGATTAATATTATAATTTTGAAGAACTCATGCATGTAACATCTCCCGTGGCTTTTTATATAGATTTATTGTACTAATAGTGAAGCCTACTTTATTGAAGTCTGCCTTATTATTTGTGACCACATGCATTACATACTACGGGCCAGTCTCTCAATGATGATTCCATTAAGCCCTCTTTGTAGTGTGCATCATGAATTTGATCAAAAGCATCAACATACTTATGAAATATTATTCTATTGCAATAAACTAGATAGTTGATGATGCTCATCCCATTGGACTCGGATCAGCCGTCTTATGTCAGTATACCACCGTAGAGATCCATTGCTTCTTAAATGACAATATAATCTCTTATCTCCATGCCTGCTCATCTAGATAACTGTCATGTATCTCTATTGTGGTGGAAGGCTGTATGCTAGGACCCACCTTCCAGATGGTGGATCCTATACTATGATAGCAAGGGCCTCGTGTTGCATTTGCTATGAATCGGTGAAAGTCTTCTCATATTTGCAATTGCTTTTTTAATATCCCTTTTCTTCTGCTTCATGTAGGCATAGTCATTGTGTGTCTGCTTCACACTTTGTAGTTGAAATGCCTTGGGATTCAGATAAAAAACATCAGGAGCTAGTATCCTGTTGAAATAACTGAAACTTCTGTATCCTGATTGCCTAATACTGCTTCTCCTGTCAACAGAGGAGGGTTACTTAGTTGTCTCATGTTGGCATTCCTGCCAAAGTTCATGCACTGGTGAGAGTGATTTGCCTCACTGTGAAAGAGCGATTGAACTGAATCAGCTCACTACCACTATCGCTGCCACTGTCATGCTCATACTATGACTTGGTTGATATCTCATCACCTTGTGCATTGCTATGCTGGATCAGAACTTTTGCTGTGGGACTATTTACCTACGAAAGATTATCAATTTATAATCTGATCCACAAATCATGAGGTTCATCTTTAGGGTGGTAGTGATGGATAAAAATGTTGATGACAAAAAAATATTGCCTAGACAAAGGAAATATATGTAAAAATAAAAAAATAAATTTAAATTGGTTTTTAAATTATAAATTGACAGGGGTTAGAATCTAGAATTATCAACTATTAGATCTCCGGTGTATAAATCATTAATTTTGAAAGCTTAATAAATTTGAGCTAAATCTTCTAATATAGAAAATAGAAGGGAAGTAAGTTAGGACCACTAAACTGTGTGAATCATGGATAGTAATGGGTGAGACGAGGGCTAAATAATGATAACATATGGCAATGCTACATTGAAAATGGATGCAAGTGACCTTCAATTATTATAACTACAGATAGGACACTGTATTTTTTGTTCTATTAAAACCATAGAATTATTTAAACCTCCGTAGAAAGCAAAAAATTGGTTAAAGTTAGCAGGATTCGGCTGGAGAGTGACAGAAACAAGGCTCACTGATTCCAATTGAACAAGTGAGGCTTGAGCTACAAAGAAATAGATAGAAGATGGCACCAGTAGTGCAAGGGTATGGATCTCTCACAAAGATCACTTACAAGCATTCTATTTCTCAAAAAAATAAATAATGTACCCTTTTGGACTAGGCATGACCAGACTGTTGGTATCCTGTCTGACTTAAATCAGAAATGAAATTAACTGACATAACCACTCTGTTGGCTTGTCCTGCTGATGACATTCTTGTTGATAGGATATCTAGTACTTTCAGGACATAGATGAAAACCAACTTAATAAGGTTTCGCTTTTTCCCCAAAATAACACTTCTAAGACTAATAGCAAGTGATCTATTGATGCTCCAAAGATGAATTTACTCAAAAGTCACAAATACTAAGAACATAGCCCGAACTTCCATCATAGTTGAATCAGCATTATTACCATTGAGTTCCAACCTAAATATATTGGTCTCTTGACTTCACTGAATAACTGGCTGGAGAAATTGTAATAGATTGTCTTAAGAAACTGTAGTTTCCAGCAAACTCTGTATCATGCCGGCCGATGGTATTGGTGCATGCGTGGACCGGTACATACTGATTAGTACTAGCATACCGAATGTTGGTATGCCGGTACATATTGATTTTCAGAAAAAAATACTGAGAAATGGCTAGAACTTCACAAAAATATCTTTTTCTAGTTAATGGTGATTTTACTGCATTTAATTAATTGTATATCAAGCATAGATAAATGCATAAGGCTGTGGTTAACCCCATATGCCCCCAATTTGGCCCTAAATATAAGACAATAGACCTAATCGGGACTAATGCAACAGAATGACCTTGATCATGTTTAATCTTTGTAAATATGCATTAATACACCTCTAATTATATGAAATGATAAATAAAACATAGAAAGAAGCTAAATACCTTCAAATTGGAGAGAAATTTCACTAGATATCGAGTTTGAATTCCTCTTTTATCCAAATCAATAGGTTGACTACCACTATTCGTAATCACAAGTGATGGTGTGAGAAAGAGAGTGAATGAAATGTGGAGGGGGGGGAGGGGGGCAGGAAGGAATTTAAAGCCCCAAAAGAGACTCCAATGGTCAAGTTGACCGTTGGGGTCAAACTTGACTCGGTTTGGGTGAGTTTCGACCATTTTTGACTGATACATCACCGGCACCTGCCGATTTTTGGCCATTTTCCTGTGTACTGCCCGAAACGAGCTAGTCTGCATACCGGTCAGTTGGCGGACTAGTACATACTGTCTGTTTTGTATTGTTTTGGGTGGTATGTCAAACACTGGTTTCCAGTCATGATAGCTAACTATAAATTATTGCTTCTATTAGGCTATTCCATTGTAGTTGCAAATCAATCTTTACATTTATGAAGTTTCTCCACTTAAAAAAATTAGTGGAACAAGCCTTAATTAAGTTTTCAACACTATGTTAGTGATTTTATATATTTAATCAAAGTGGGTATCATTATGGGGTTTAAGCATTTTATTTTATTAGGTTATTCTAATTATTGATGACCTTGAATCACTGGTGGAGTTCAAATTAAAAATTTATCAGTACTAATTTATTACCTCCTGAGTTTGTTTAGCACCTAGCAATTTAGGCCTGAGCAAACTTCTTTGTGAGGAATTTTTTGAAGACTTAAAGAGGATTAGTGCTATGTGGGATGCCAGGATATATCCTACAATAACTTTCCTTTATTTCTGACCCAAATTATTGGTGAAGTTTTTATATGATTTTCATTCATTTATGGCTCAAAATCTAGGCTGAAGCTTGCATGTTTTGGTTTTTTCACTTTTCAAGTAGATGAAAATGGAGTGATTGCTGGAAGGAAAATGACAATGCTGTCTATTCTCAAACTAGCTATTTACTTGTAATGTTATGTATGCTATCTCATTCTTTTGAACTTTTTGCTCCTTTACCATCCCACATTTTTAAGATGTTGGTAACATTGTATTAATGTTTTCTTGCAGCCCTTTGGATTTCAGTGGTTGCCTTTCCGCGGATTTACTCAACTGGCATCATTATTCGAGTAAGCTGTTTTTGAATCTTATACTATTTTAGTGAAGGTTTAAATGTGATTGGTTTTATTTTATGACATATGTTTGCTGCAATTTTCTTTTATGTCGACTTCAATATTTATTTTGTATTCTACAGTGTAGCAATAGCTAATATCTTAATCTCAACAACTCTATAACCTTCAGCTTAGCACCTTTGCAACAGTGATTTAAAAAGCGCTAGGCGCTAAAAGGCGTTAAGGTCCAAAAACGCCCGAGGCGCTAGGCGCTCGCCCGAGCGAAGCGAGGCGCTAAAATATAAAAATATATAATATAATTAATAAATATAATTATTTAAAATTTTAAATAAAAATATGCTATTAAATTAAGAAAATCTAAGATACAAACTCATAATGTCACATTAACAAAAAGTTTCAAAATTCAAATACTATTATTAGTATATTGTTAACAGTATACAGAAGGAGAAGAAGGAAGATGAGTGTAAGGGGGTGCTAACTGAGAAAAGAGGAAGCGGCAGCGGGAGCGGGAGTGTAAGGAGGCAGCGGTAGCCGGAGTGTAAGGAGGCAGCGGCAGCGGGAGCGGGAGCGGCGACAGCGGTGAGCAACGACAGCGGCAGCGGCAGCGGGAGCAGGAGTGGGAGAGGGAGCAGGAGCGGCGAGCAGCGGGAGCGACAGCGGCAGCGACAACGAGCAGGGTTAGGGTTGGGCAGCGATAGCAGATATTGGTTTTAGTTGGTTCGATTGAACCAACTAACCACGGGAGATCGAACCAGACCTAAAATCTTGGTTCGGTTGCTTGGTTTAACCCAGGCGCTCGCTCGAAGCGCCCAGCGCCTGGGCTTGGGCGAGCGCCCAACGCCTGGGCTTGGGCGAGCGCCCAGGAGGTGCCTCTTTGAAGCGCGCCACCTGGAAGTTTAGCGAGGCGCTCAGGCCTTGCCTTGCCTCGCCCGAGTGCTTAGGCGAGCGCCCGAGCGCCTTTTTAAATCACTGCTTTGTAAGATGTTCTAAGCACTTTATATGGGAAAGACACCAAATGTGAGTGATTGTTTGGTAGCAAATTTACATTGCTCGCTGACATCCTTGATGCTCCAATTGTTGATTCTTTCTTATTGAATTTGTGTCAGTCATTCAATGAGATCGAAGGTTAATATATGTTATATGTGGTTCCATGTTGATCATTGGATATAGTTGATTGATATTTGTCAGTCCTGTTCGCTGATGCCAACTGGTTTGTGGCCCCTACATGGTAAATCTTTACATATGTCATGGTGGTCTTGTCCTGCCCGTGGAGTTTCTTAATGCAGACTCCTACTGTTCATTACTTCATTTACTTGATTTATGTACATATCATATGCATGCCATCAAGATTTTGGCATTGTTAAATGACTCCTATCATTTCCCCCATGTATCTTCATGAGTCACACAGGTCAATCACTGGAGCTCAGTTTAGATTATAAATCAACTGATAGGATGACTCTAGGAGTTCATTCTTTTGTCTCTGGCTTTTTGTAAAGGTAAAATCAAATAATAAGATTCCATAGCAGTAAATGTTATTATTCATTTTGTTCCACTATCTAATAATCTCCTTGTTGAGTTGGTCATGAAGTCATGCATTTAAAACAATTTATGTGTTCTTATCGGTGCAATAGATTTTTATGGTTTGAACTTCTGAGTCTCAATTTTGGTTGGCAACAAAATTGTCAAAATGACTTAGCTATGATAGGCACCTTTAAGACTGATGCATGCCAAGAAGAAAATGCGTACAAAAATCAAGTGCAAACATTTTTGTAATTTGTAGGTACTCATTAAGCATATGATAAATCATATTAAGCATTTATACATCAAAATAAGTATGGTTTTTCCCAGAAAAAAAATAAATCAAAGAACATAACTATAACCCTTTATTTAATACAACAACAATAACAGCAAAGCCATAAGTCCCAACAACCACTGATTTAATAACATAGATTCAAAAAGGAAGATGCCAATGTTTCAATCTACTTAAAAATCTTTATGAGAGAGGGTCTCTACAAATATGTGTGAAAGAAAAAGATTCTCAAGGAGATTAATAATGTCATTAGTTACATGAATAGTGCAGCATTGAATAGAGTAACGGTGAAATAGCAGGTATGACAACTGGGCATGTTATTTGTGAAGGATGCAGAGTTATATGAATTAATCCATTTAGAGGCTTTAGAGATAAGTATGTGAAAGGAAAAAATTCTCAAGAAGATTGATAGAGTGATTAGTTATGTGAATAGTGCCGGCATTAATAATGTTGGTGAAATAGCAAGTCTGACTATTTCTGGAGGAATGATACACTAAAAGTCAATGAATGATGTTTTACCCAAACTGCTACGAAACATATGGTATGTACCGTTCCAGGCGTGAACTGCTACGTGGACCACACTCGCTCTAGTATGCCCATATAAAAAGGATAACAGTGGGGACCATGTGATAACCGTAATCTTCTTGCGCATGCCACACAACACTAGCGTGCAACACCTCCGTCATGCACATCACCACACGCTTGTCGTGTACAGCTGCCTACGCTGTACACCTCCATCACGCACAACTGCCTATGGGTACACCTCTTCTCCTCCTTCTGCTTCCTCCCTTTTGCTTCTTCCTCTTCCTCTACCGTCTCCTTTTCTTCTTCCTCTTCCTCCACCATGCCTTCCTCTTCTCCTTTTTCTTCCTCTCCGAAACATGGGTACGTACTGGTATGTACTGACATATGGTACACCGGTACTGACCAGTATGTATTGGTACCGAAACAGGTCCGGTGCCTGAAATAGTGATCTCGTTAGAAATTATACGAGGTAAAACAGTTAATAGTATATGGTGAATTAGTAGGTAGGACAAGTGGGTTCCCAATTTGTAGAGGATACAATAAGAATAACTAAGGGCTAATTAGGTCTTCCCGATTTCACTTGTAATAGATGAACATGCTAGCAAAACCAATATGAAGTCTTTTGACTTGTGTTGTTTGACAATGATATTTAATTTGTTGAGAAGAGTTGGACAAGCTCTAAGTAGTGAAGAAGTTTTAATAGTAGGGTTTTAGACTAAATATATTAGGGCTGAATAGTAGGTACTACGACTTTAGTACAAGAACACATGGCAATGACTACAGAGTTGAAATATATAATTGAAGTGAAATTTCTGGTGCTTTTAACCTGCTGAAGAGAGATTGAAAATGGTCATATTTGTAAATAAAGAGTGTAGTTAAAATGGAAATGTGTGTTTAGGGTGTTTGTGTGACCATGGTTTCAAATACCAGTAGCACCAAGCAGTATTTATGAGTTCAGGCTGGCTGGAGCTTACTGCAAAGAGGAAAATTTTTGTATTGTTCACCTCATGTTGCTCTATGTAAAAGTAGATGCTTGAGAATATTTAAGGGAATCAAAGTTTAGGGAGGTGATATCTCAATAATAGTTAATCTAGCATTTTTTTTATACAACTACAGAGGTATTATAGTCTGGAGGAGGACAATAGATACTTTAGGCTAGGTGTGGCAAAAGTGTATCATGCATTTCATTGTTTGAAGGACATAGGAACAGAATAAAAAGAATAGTTTACGACATTCTGTTAGAGAATCACATAATATAAGGGGTACACACAAATTGGTTTGATTGGTTTTAAAGAAATTTTCAAACTGAATCTAACATGTTCAATTTACAATTATGGAATCAACACAAACCATGCATAGGAAAAAAAATTGAATGACATTAGTTTGGGGTATATTAAAGCAATTTTACTTTTGGGTTAGTTTGCTGCAGTTTATGCAAGAATATTGTATTACTTGCATAATATGTACAGTAAAGACATCAACTTTTGAATATAGTGGTACATATAGTGTCATCTTACTTACCTGGAGCAACATCATCAGCTTCATGTGATGATGATGGTTGATGACTAGCACCTCGTATGATCTTTAGTACCCTTCTTCATTACTATAGGTCCCTTAGTGCCTTTTAAGTTGTTATGCTGTTTGTTGTTATCTATTGTCTATCTAACTTTTGACTTCTTCGGTTTTCATAATTCATATAGTTTTTTGCAAATTTGTGAAGCATAGACGATGCTATGGAACTGCATCTAATGTTAGTTGAATTTATCAAAAGTTGTCATTGCCTCAAAGAAAATTATAGTAACTGTTCAAGTAATGCTTTGTACTTCCATGGTGCATAGATGATACTGATTTTTGGTTGATCCATTTGTATGACATTTCACTACTTTTTGTTATATTTATTTTATAAGCTCACCGAGGTTTACTTTAAATAATAGAATAGGATATTTGATAATCTTCTCAAAAGATGATCTAATTTGGAAATAGACATGCTCATAGTCTTAGTGTCACTTGCTTTGTTTTTGCCTCCATACTCATAGTTTGCTAGAGTTTTAAGAATATGAAAGATGATCTAACTTGCTCAGTTTTTCACTTTCTGGAGTTGTCTTGTTATTTGACAAGTTGAGGATAAATTCACTTGAGTCTATATTTCTTTTCTGTTATGATGTTAGTGGTTGTGCCTATTTAATGTCAATATTTAATGATTTTGAAACTAAACTCCCCTTAATGCAACTCTTTTTATGTTCTTCCTATGCAAATTTTTGTCTGCATTTTTCCTTCATACCAGTGTTTCACTACATAATTACATCCTCCCCTTTTTCGGTCTTTACCAATCCTTCTAAGCTTCATACTACACTTCTTCAACAGCACACAAGTGTTGAGATTTGCTCCTTTACTTCTCTGGTCATCCATAACTTGCCACTGATTTTCATTCTTAGGTTTTTTCATTTCATGGTTCACTTTCTCAACCTGCATTTATTAAAACTAACCATCATTTTTCAATTCTTTGCAACTTTAGCAGTTACCCAAACTTTTACCACTTTTATTTCAGACCAATTTTTCCTGATCCAATTTTGACCAGAAAATATGAGAAACAACAGCCTAAACATTCAGCTAAATATCTGCACAGTATTTTCTTGATCCATCATGCTAGGTCAGATAGTTTCCCTGCGCATGGCCAGGTACGAAATTTTGGCGTAGTTATGCCTTAAGGATTAGAACAAGTCCCGTATAAAAATTAACATTTCCACCTTTTTCTGGATTTTTCCTAAACTAGTTGAACTTTCATAAGTTGTTGCTTAGATGCATGAGCTTAAACTTTTGTCAGTAAGGTAGACATTCCAACTGTATATTGAACATATTTATTCTGTACATGTGCTATTTGGTAGAAACTAGTTTCTTCATAAGATTCTGACAAAAAAAGTGAAGATGCATGACTGATGAGAATCAAGTCCTCTTCTCAGTGGAATAGTTCACCTGACCCAATGGAGCAGGAAAAGTATCAATTTTTTCTCATGTTCCATCCTATTTCGTTTCTCCATTAAACCTATTTCTGATTTCTCAAGATGGAAATATTATTAAATAAAAAAAAAAATTCAGGAGACAAAAAAACTCTACTTGGTTAGTCGTTAAGTAAGATAATTTAACACAAATAATGCAGAATTGCTTGCTTTGTTAGGCCTTCAACTATGAATTTGAATAATTTGGATAGCCGATGGCCGGTGGTTACACCCAAATTGAAATTAAACCTACTCTCAGTTTCTTGATCACTAACATAAAATGTGAATGTATTTAGGGTTTGAAATTGGCCAGTTACAAAGTATTGATGCGTAGGATGTATACATTGATCACTGAAAATCATACTGGTATATCAGATATTAAAATTATAGATTGTTCTTTACATGCATATTATATAAGGTGATTAATGATTCAAGAAAAAGGATGGTTAGCAACCAGATTTTATCAGAACTAAAGTTAGGAACGCTCAGAAAACTTTTCTGAAATGTACATCAAGATACATCCCTCAAATGATAAATGCTTGGACCACTTTAAGCCAAGGTTCACTGTTTCGTTCCAATCAGCAGTACCAGTCTTGGCCCAGACCGGTATGCACTAGTTGGTACCAGCATATAGTATGTTGGTACACTGGTATGTGCCGGTTTTGGGAAAATGACCAATAAATAGCCGAAAAATACCTGAAAAATATAAAACTTTTTAATCCTATTTTAATGCAATTTGAATTCAATTTCAATAAGAGGAGAGTGCAAATGAGTCATAAATGGCCAGCAATTGTTCTTTTAGGATAAGATAGCAAATTTATCTTTTTTAGATCGTTGGGGAACAACTAGTTGTAATTTAGACCTAAAAGTATAATACTGGACCTATTAGACCTAAAAGAAAAAGCACTAATCAACCTAATTATTCATAATAATACACTAATAAGGATCTAATTATGTCAAAAGATAATTAAAATGTTGAAAGAGCATAAATACCTTTAATTGAAGAGAGCTTCATCAAATGACACATTTAAATCCCTTCGCTTGAAGGTTTTGAAGTTCCAATGAGCTCTAATCATCGATTATGATGCTTAATTGAGAAAAAGAGTGAGAAAGTGAGTGAGAAAGAGAGGGAGAAAGAGTGTGAAGGGGAGTGAAAGAGGGGAGGGAGGGTTTAAAAAGAGGGGTTCAACGGTCAAATTGATCATTGACCCATATGATTTTGACCCAAGTGAACCGGTACAATTGGAATCCGACGGACCAATATAGGTCGGTAACGATTGAGTTTCGATCATATCGCTCGATATAGGGGGCATATCAAGCGGTACACTTCTTGTGTACCACCCGAAATGGGTTCCCTATACCGATTTGTCACGGACTGTCCTAGAGCGGTGCTTCATCTAGGTGTGACCCAAGAGTGGGTGAATGAAGGTCGATTGCCAAAGGAGCGAACAAAATCGAAGGTGGAAGAGACCCTGCGATGTATTGGTAGAGGCCACACATGGAGGGTTCACAATTCGAGTTTATTCCACAAGGATCAGAATGCAATGGAGATGTCACCAGGAGGCGACATGGTGCAGCGGATCGTGGTGGAACAATTCGTGGCAATGCGATACACACGACATAGTCCCGTGAGGGACTAGATCATACGGAGGTATGATCGGGAGCTACTGGAAGCTCCACTTCTGTGAACAACACAACGACAAGAAGGGCTATGGATTCAAGGAGTGAAGGTCATGGTATCGCAGAGGCGGGTCTTCCGTGCGTGCATCGAATTTTGCATCGGATGAAAGCCTTGGTCATCAGCATATGGGGGCTGTGTTCCACCAAGGAAAAAGTTCGAATGCAAGTAACAGTGAGTCCCATAGGAGGGACTTGATCATACAGAGGTATGATTGAAGCAGCTGGAGAGTTGGACTGCTCCAGAGCTCATATTCGCTTAAGGGAGCTCGGCAAGTTAGAGGACAAGGCCGAGTAAGCGAACGTTGCTACCAAGGAAGCTAAGGAGAACAGAATCGGTGCAAACCCTACAACGTGATGGCAGAGGCCATGCATGGGAGTTGCAGTCTGTCTTTCCATCGACCAAACGGACTGCTTGGAGAACACAGAGGTGTTGAAGCAGGGGGTCGAAAGGGGCGAGGAAGCGACGACGAGTCCAGAGGGACTTAGCTACCCAAAATCAAGCATCGGTTAGAATGGAGGAGGACTCGGAGGAGTGCCACAGAGGCATATCTACTGATTGTGAAGAAAAAGGATACAGATGCGAGGCGACGGATAGTAGTGCCATGGGCATGGCAGCGCCATGGTACTGCAGAGGTGGGACTTCTGTGAAAGTCATTGATCCCTTGCTCTCATGGAGGGAGAGCGCTTGGTCGTGAAAGGGGCCGAGGAGGTGGAGCAAGCAGAGGCAATCTCCAAGTACCGAGACAAGGCTGAACGACAAAGGCCAAGGAACTTCGTAAGACCGGTGTCAATGAGTTTCTCATCAAGATAGCCGAAAGTGAAGGACTTCGGGTCATGCAAGAGTGCATAACCAAGGAACGAAGCAGGCAGTACGCGGTGCTGTACCTTCGCTACTCAAGGGAGTAGGCGGCAGGGTTGATGGAGAAGACGGTACAATCCCAGAAGCGACCAAACCTATGAGAGAACTACTCCAAGTTGGGGTGAAAACTTCCTGCATTCCAGAAGTTCAATGGCATTGAGAAGGTGAATCACAGTAGCTAACTCAACGCAAGGAGTGTAAATACTTCAAGTGCTTCAGAAGTGTGAGCAAAGAGCAGGCGAAGGCCAGTAACCAGCTCGATGCATAGAGTACAACCTCGAGGAGGCGGGCAAAGTCAAGTAACCTTTGCCTTCTCAACTCTTAAGAGAATGGGCGAAACCGAGTACCCCAATTCTCTTATCTATCCAGCAGAGGAGCTCTGCATATGTTCAAAGACCCTTCGAAGATAATGGAAGACAATAATTGTCAAATCCTCACCAACGGTGATTAGTGTTACTGAGAGTAGATTGTCCGCTTCATTTCCCAACAAAATGCCAATCGAAAGCGGAAGTGATGCGAACCTACTTGGATGTGACAACTAAGTGAAAGAAGAGTCAATGAGCAAATTTTGTGGAGGAAGGACCTAAAACTTCAGAAGTTTGCGAGACGATGCTCGTTAAAGCTCCAACAAGCATCCACCCAGTTCAAGCAGCATGAGGAATTTGAGAGACTGGCGCAATAAGGATGGTCTTTTCCTTCATCTGGGGGGACCCGCAGGTATCAACAATGATCAACACAACTCAGCCAACCCCACACCAGAGTCAGAGTTATTGGGGAGTTGAAGCAGCATGGCAGATCAAAGGTTCGACTACTCAAAAATAGTAGCGGAGAGCAGCAAGGAGCCAAGAGGCGCATTGTAGCTGGAGCAGAAGATTGAAGACTCAGCAAAGGTGAGGAGTTGCAGTGTCGACAAAGGCTTCAACGAGGACGTCGAAGGAATAAGTGGGGGAGAATGTCACGGACAAACTTCTAAACAGGATGTTTGATGTAATGCTTATGTATGTCCGTTTCTTTTGGTATGTTCATGCCTTGTACAGCATGTAGAGGGACGGCCGAAGGCTTAATAGTCCCATTTTAGTTGGGTTGGTGACCTTTTTAGGCTTGTAAATAAAGGTTGTGTCATGTGGACACGTGCGAGAGATTTTCGGTTTGTAATGGACCATTTTACCCTTTGTTGTGCAACTGTTCAGAGCTTGTAAAGTCTGTTTGTAATTTGCATTGTCTATGAAGTGTTTTTCAGAGATGTCTGCTTGTGGATCCCGATTGAGGCGTTCTCTCTAACCCGTTCTCTCTTTTGTTGGTCCTAAGGGACAATAGGAGGTTTTGGGGAGGCTGACCTTTGCGAACGGACACACAAGGGTGCCGCACGACTTAGGCAAAACCAGCTAAGTCCGTGACAGATTGTCAGGCTGACTGGTATGTACTGCCGATTTCATATGCAAAACCAACGTTGCTTTAAGCATACACAGTCTTGATTTAAGCTATACTCAAACTGTGGTTAGACTATGGACCACTCCATTCACTCTGCATTGCATATCTCATCCTTCCTATTTAAGCATATAGAAATTCATCTCGACGATTTTTTGGTTGTCAAGTTCTCAGCAGTTTTGTCACACTGGGTCCTTGTTATCATTGGGCTCACATCTGATCAAATCAAGCTATTTATGTTGGTCCTTATCATGATCACGACAAACTTAGATTTTGCTGGTTGAAATGGATGCTCAATCTAGTAATGCAGCTCCTTGTTTGTTGGTTGCTTTAGTTGTCTTTTTGCGAAACAAATAATCATCCAGTTGTATTCAATCTTCATAGATTGCTCAATCTGGTTGCCTGTGATTTCACTTGGAGGATCTATAACTTTCATGGATTTCTTCTATTTCATGTTCAGTTTATCAACACTGTGATCCTTGTTTTAATCTTTGTCAATTTGAGTTGGCAAATAAAGGAAGCTTCAGACCCTTTTGTTTTCATCTTGTTTGTCCTTCATCTACTCCGGGCAAATTAAATTTCTGGAGCTGTTGAGCTTTGTTCCGGAAAGAAAACATGTCCAAGGTTGATTAGAGAAGCAAAAAGGCTGTAATTTCAATATTTAACAGGGAAAAATTGTTCACTTTGAAGAATGAAGAGAAAAATAGCAAACGGGCATAGGACATTGATAGAACCCTTGCAGATTCTAAACTTGGGGTTGATCTCTTTAGGGGATCGGCCTCCTTGGAACTCTATAGGGGTTCCTCTCTCCAAGTTGCTGCTCAAAGGTTGTAGAAAAGATTCATCTATTGTTTCTGAAAAGAGGAGGAATGCATGACTATTTATAGGGCTTCTAAACCTTAACTCATAATATGACTCCTACTCAAGACTTCTATTCCTTTACAACTCCTAATTCTTCTCTAAGAAACAACCTCCTAACCCTAGTCGGCCTCTTCACCTCTTTAATAGGGGTCAGCTTAGGTAGGTTTTACATGAATGTCCCTCTCAATTAGGACTCTCCTAGCTAGAGTCCTAATAGACCCGCCCTCTTCAAATCAGCCTTGTCATCGAGGCTGACGATTCATGAATTCTGAGAATTTGATCTTCAAGTCGCCATAGTTCTCCCAAGTGGCATCTTCTGTTGGTAGGTTCGCCCACTGTATTAGCACTTCAGTAGTGGGTCGTCGTCGTCGAGTCACGATCCGTCGATCAATAATGGCACTTGGCTGGGTCTGGAGTTCTCCTTGGGTAGTCATATTTGGTGGGTGGCTTTGGACTGTCTCCAAGCACCTATTTACAACTTCTGTCTGGCCATCGGTTTGTGGGTGATATGCCATACTCCTTTTCAATTTAGTACCCTGCATATGGAATAACTTTATCCAAAATCTGCTTGTAAAGATGCAAGTAGAATTTGTCAGAAGCACAATGCGTCCCTTATAGCGTAATTCTTTTGAGTCCCAACTGTAATGAGCCACGGAGCTTGGTGCTTCCTCCAATTTTTTTATGATCTTATTGGTCTTCAAATCTTCCTGCCATTCTATCTTAATATCCTCAAGGAAGTCGCTGGTCGGAAGTAAAACAGCCGAAAATTCAGCTTGCTCGGGTAGCTGTGAAAGCGCATCTGCAACAACATTCTCTTTCCACTTTTTGTAAGTTATTTTATAATCAAATCCAAGAAGTTTTGCATTTTTGCTGCTCAAGGGATGATATCTTTTGCTCCAAAAAGTACTTGAGGCTTTTATAGTCGGTTTTAATTTGAAATCGTCGACCGATCAAGTAGGGTCTCCGCCTCGTTGTTGCGTGCACAATGACGAGCATCTCCTTATCATATGTTGACATATTTTGATGGGAGGGAGACAATGCCTTGCTAGTGTATGCGAGTGGTCGACCATCTTGCATGAGAATGACTCCAATTCTGACTCCAGATGCGTCGGCCTCAATAATGAAGGGTCGGCTGAAATCTGGTAGTGATAGCATCGGTGTCGTCATCATGGCTGCCTTAAGTTTGTCGAAGGCAGCGAAGGCTTTGTCCAACCATTGGAAGACATCTTTTTTCAGTAAGGAAGTAAGTGGTGCACTGATCTTTCCATAGTTTTTCACGAACTTGCGGTAGTAGCCTATTAAACCCAGAAATCCATGTAGCAATTTTATGTTCCTCGGGGTCGGCCAGTTCTCCATTGCTTCTGTTTTGGAGAGGTCCACCATCACACCTTCCTTTGATATGATATGCCCAAGATATTCCATCTTTTGTTGAAGAAAGCAAAAATTCATAGTGGTCGTTGTGTGTTCGAAAGGCGATTTTCGGTATGCCTTTTTCACACACTCGTATTTGATGATACCCGGATCGAAGGTCCAGTTTTGTGAAGATTTGTGCTCCCTTTCATCTAGCAATTCATCTACTACTGGAATAGGGTATTTATCCTTGATGGTTATACCATTGAGAGCTCGGTAATCAACGCATATTCGCCATGTTGCGTCATTCTTGCATACAAGTAGCATCGGTGAAGAGTAGAGGTTGCAACTTGGCCGAATAACTCCTGTTTCAAGCATCTCGTTTACAATCCTTTCTATTTCATCCTTCTGGAGATGTAGATACTGATATGGCCAGGTATTTGCTGGAGGTTTGCCTTGAAGAATCGTTATATAATGATCATGCCGACGGGTAAGAGATAGGTTGTTCAGTTCATCAAATATATCTGAAAATTCAGTAAGCAAAGGAAGTAGGTTTGGATCTTCAAATTCTATTGGCTCTCCCTTAGTTTGCTGCTCAAGTTGTACCAAAAAGCCATTGCATACTTTATGCAAAACATTTTTCATTTGTTGTGTGCAAATCGTCGTTACGTCGCCCCCACGTTTCCCGTGCAATATCACCTTTATAATTAGTTGCATAAAATTCCAAGAAACATCACCTAATGTCGTCAACCATTTAATTCTGAGCATGGATGATCATCAAGAGGGAGGAGGAAGAAATATGTAATTATCTCTTGGTCCTACAGCAACAGTTTCACTTGCGGGCGCCTACGATCATACTTCAAAATCCGTTTGTCTGTGACCTTAACGTCAAACCTGCTGCAATTCTTGATACGTAATGCCATCCGGACAGCAACCTTACTGTTTAGGAAGTTATTAGTACTGCCCGTGTTGATGAGAACAATGATCGGTTGTTGTTTGAGAAGGCCTCCAACTTTCATCATTTGCGGGTTTGAGTAGCCGGCTAGTGCATGTACCGTAACTTCGGTCAGTTGTGGCTCTTCTTCTATATCTTCTTCTTCATGTTCAAGGCTCTCTTCTGGATGTTCAATGACCTCTTCTTCTACTGGTTCAATCATAAGAAGTCTCCCTTTACTACAGCGATGCTCACGGCTCCACGGCTCGTTGCAATGCCAACATAACCCCTTCGCATATCGCTCCCGAAGCTCTTCTCTTGTCAACCTTTTTGGTGCAGGGACTCGGTCGATAGTAGAGGGGGCTGAATGCTTTAGTATTGCTGGTTGAGGAGTGACCCTAGTCTTCCGAGCTTCATGGTTCAATCGCTCCTCTTGATGTCGTGCGAAAGAGATGGCTGCCATAAGCGTGTACGGTTGTCACGCTTTAACTTCTCCCCGGATCTCCGGCTTCAAGCCCTCAATGAAGGTCCCCAATAGCTGTTTTTGAGACCAATCACGAGTTTGATTAGCTAACCTTTCAAACCTGGTTTGGTACTCTTGAATGGTGGAGGTTTGTCGGATCTTTGCTAGTTGTCCATCAATGTTCTCGTAATCGGTTGGTCCGAAGCAGATCAGCAGTCCTTCTTTGAATTGTCGCCGTGAAAGGACTTCATAAGTGTGTTCAAACCAGTTAAACCATTGTATGGCATCCCCTTCAAGATGTATAGCTGCAATTTTCACCATAGATGCGTCCGCGGTTTTGTAGTACTGAAAATATCGCTCCGCGTGCGAGATCCAACCAATCAGGTCTCCTTCTTCCCATCTAGGGAAGTCCACTCTCATGCATGGATAGTTGGGGTCGGTAATAGAGCTTCCCCTCTCTTGGAAGTCATATCTTCGGGCTTGGTGCGATTGGTTAGAGCTCTCTCCTTGATATGATTTCTTCGGGCTTGGTGGTCGGCCCAAATTGAGTTTGGTAAAGAGAGTCCGAATCTTATCCTCCATTCGGGCTTCGAAGGCTTCGAATTTAACTTTGATTACCTCCTCAGATGCCATAGTATATGTCTTCAAATCTGTGATGTTAAGATCTCTCTTTTGTTGTCGGGTTAAAGGCATGTATAGGTTCAGAGAAGTGATGGTCGAAAGGGTTGGTGGATTAGTGGATGTAGGCTGCGGTTTAGGCTTATTTTGTAGCTGTTTTGGGTGCAGTTTGAGGGTGTGGTTTGGTGGAGTTTTAGGGCTGTGGATGAAAGTTTTGGATCTGTGGTAGATGGCAGCAAAGGTTTGATAGAAATCAGTGGAAGTTGCAGCAAGTATGTGCTGTCTTGTAAGAGCAGAATTGTCGTCGAAGAAACAACGGTTTCTCGATGAAATTTTCACAAAAAACTTGAGAAAATTGAGGAGGAAATTGACAACAAAATCACAGTTTATATGACAACAAGGATGTCTAATTTAATCAAGAAAATTTCGGCAGTATAACAGCAAGGAAATTGGTGCAAGTTGCGATAGCAGAATTCTCGTCGAAAAATTTCAGCGGTTTACGACGAAAATTTGCAGCAACACAAAATCGTTTTTAGAGATGAATTCCTCAATAGATCAATTTTAGATGGAAGTCAAGATGATCTATGAAGTGTATAAGAAATTTCATTCAAAAAAGATTGCAAATAGATGGGTTAAGGCAACAATATGCGGCTAAAATTTTCTGCAGCACATATTTTTAAGTATAACAGATTGGACGTAAAAGATCAGTGGTTTATATTAAGAATTTTTTGACGAAACCAAAGGGAAATCCACTGTCAGGAAGTGTCAAAGCTATCATAAAAATTTCGTAGAGATTTGGATAGAAACAATGTAGTATCAAGATCAAACAAACAGTGCTATGCGGCTGAAATTTTACAGTGCAGATTTTCAAGTATAGCAAATTAGACGTAAAATATCAATGGTTTATATTGAGAATTTTTTGACAAAATCAAAGGGAAATCTGCTGTTAGGAAGTGTCAAAACTGTCATAAAAATTTCGTAGAGATTTGGATAGAAAAAATGTAGTAACAAGATCAAACAATCTGTGCTATGCGGTTGAAATTTTGCAATGTATCTTTCGTCGTAGAGATGAAAACTTTGCGACGAAAAGTTTATGCAGCAATTTTGGAATAATTTTTTTTTTGGATTTTCGAATAAAGATAACTAAATTGCAGCATCAGTAAGGTAGGAAACCAGAACCTATTGTAATTCACGGGGAGATCAAAGGATGATCTGCGGTGGTGGAGATGATGGCGGAATTTGGCGACGATCTTTTAAGCAATTGTGGGAATTACTTTAGGCGGCTGTGGAGGGTTAATGGATGGCTGTGGAAGGGCAGCGAGATGCCAAGAACGCTGCTCTGATACCAGGTGATAGAACCCTTGCAGATTCTAAACTTGGGGTTGATCTCTTTAGGGGATCGGCCTCCTTGGAACTCTATAGGGGTTCCTCCCTCCAAGTTGCTGCTCAAAGGCTGCAGAAAAGATTCATCTATTGCTTTTGAAAAGAGGAGGAATACATGGCTATTTATAGGGCTTCTAAACCCTAACTCCTAATAGGACTCCTACTCAAGACTCCTACTTCTAACCAACTCCTAATAGGATTCTTACTCAAGACTCCTTTTCCTTTACAACTCCTAATTCTTCTCTAAGAAACAACCTCCTAACCCTAGCCGGTCTCTTCACCTCTTTAATAGGAGTCGGCTTAGGTAGGTTTTACATGAATGTCCCTCTCAATTAGGACTCTCCTAGCTAGAGTCCTAACAGACATAGGGAACAAACAGGGTAACACAAAACACAATGAAAAACAAGAGTGACAAAGGCAAACCATTTCATTCAGCATATTGATATATGTCATCATCTTTTGGTGTAATAACTGAGAGCCTAGTTTCTTGGCTGGTTGAAACCATTTCAACAAGTTCGCATTTTTTATTAACAATTTTTTCAGCTGACTACATCAGCATATTGATATATGTCATCGACTGAACCCTATATAGGCTAGGACTCTAGATTCGGATCTTATTTTCTTTTTCTATACTCAGGTAATATAGTTATCTTCCAGCAAACTTTACTAGTATTTGAACTAACAGCAACCAAATACTTATAAAAAGAGTGCATAAAAAGAAATGATTCTTGAACTCAAAGAGTAGAAATACTTGTTTCAGTTCAGACCTGGACTCATTACTAAACTTAATTTATTCCACCTGTAAGGTATTTTCCTGTTATTTATCTTCATTAAAAAATTTCAATATGGCAAATAGTGGTCTTTTTTTCTTTAGGATTAGTCCAGCTCAGAATGGTAGTAGCATGAATGGATAAACAAAATCAAGACCTATAATTTTGAGCCACAGATGCAGTTGATTATAGATCAACTATACCTCAAGCTTCTTGGAAAGTTTTCGGGTGAATAATTTTCTAATTTAACAAGTTTTCGTGGTGACAGTTTATGACTGCTCAAATTTCCCTATTGTTTATAATAGAAAATAATGTTGCATTCTTCTTTTCTCATAATTTTTGCATGATCTAGATTATGATTAGTGTTTGAACTAAAGATTTGTTCTTCCTGCAGGGAAGCGGAATCAGTCCCGAGTTTTTGTAAGCAGTATACCTTCATCATCAGTTTTATATCATAATTCTATAATTATTATTCCCTCTAACCCTTTCTCCCTTTTCATTGAAGATCATGAGTTCATGGGTAACTCCATGTTCCAAGACCCTACAAATTCTTCAACTAGCTCACATATATGCCCATACTTGGCCCTACACGGCTTTCCTAATGCTATGCGTGCTGCACCATTGAGTTCTGCTGATTCTGTTCCCGATAGTGGTCTATTTCATCAGCATCCTGTTAGCTTGGGGGGACAGTCATCTTCTGATATGATGAACTCCCACAGTTTTCCTGCAACTGAGCCACCACAAACCCACAGTTGGCAGCAACAGCACCCTCTTTCTTTTCCTTTCTCGGGAAATGCAGATCAGTCTGCATCTCAATATGGTGTCAGGATGTCGAGAAATGATACTGGCAACCAGCATAGACTGGGATCTTTTGTGCATCCCCATCCTCTCATGCATGGGTAGGTGCCCTCTTCAATTCATTTGAATTGTATAATGTGGGGTCTTTATTTCTGGAGATGCTATAATTGAATATCTTGAAGGTGCTTCATCACTGTCCTAACAATTGTAGGTCTGTCGCACGCAGTGGAAGCAATTTAGTCGGATCAGTGGGCCCACCTATGACAGGAGAGGTTAGGGGTCACAATAGTGGTCTCGGCAGTCACATGTATCAGCCATCCTTATTTTCCTCATCACTCCTGAGCTCCCCATTCACTCCCATTAGGAGGATGAGACCAAGGGGAGTAACCCTTGTTTCCTCAGTTGGAGCTCCTTCCTCAGCCGAAGTAGGGGGGTTTTACGGCTTCTCAGTCTCTGGATCCGTAAACAGAAATCATCAAGAAGGTGATAACCTAGGTAGACATGTTGATCGGTTTTATGGATGGGGTAGAGATGGCATCAGCCCACTGCCATGGATTCCTGTCGAGGGTGAGTCTCATTGGTGGGGCCCTTTCAACCCCAGTGAGAGCCCTGTGCCAGGAGGCTTCACTCAACGAGCTACACCTGAGAGGGCCACACACAACTGTCCAGAGAACGGTTACCAGCAAATGCCGCCTCCAGGGTTGCCGCCATACATGTGAGACATGCCACCAACACACAACAGGCTTCAAGATATCCTCTCTTTTGGTTTTGCACATCCCCCCATATCGCACAAAACTCTGTTTTGAACAGGGGAACTGTGCTCATGGCAGTTCTCGGTGGGACATGGTGGTGCTGCTAAGGTTTGCTCCTGCATTGCCCTTTACCAGGTACTGGGCTGTTCATTTTGCTGGTTTTGCTCTTGAATGACATATATAAGTGCCAAAACAATGCTGGAAACAAGATCTAAGGTGTTGCTTGACTTCTATTTAACATAAATCCCACCTTTAAGCCTGGTGCTGAATCCAGCCGAAATACTTGTTCCATCATGTAATGCAAATTCTGTGATTATAAAGAATTCTGTGGCAAGGGTTTTCTGCTCCTCGTTCGTCCTCTGCTAATCAACAACAGATCTGATGAACTTATCGGTCGGCCGGCTGTACCGATCGAGGTAGGTGTTATTTCTGCCGATGTCGGTTCAAAGTTATTTTTTGCAATTCTTTATTGGTTGAGGATTAACCTCAAGACAAAACTCGAACTTATTGATTTCTGGTCATGCTTCTGCTATGCTATCTTTCTATTAGGCTGTGGCGCGTAATAAAGAAAAACAAAAAACATTGTCTAAGCCAACAACTTTGAGCTGAAATTATTCGAGGCAAAGGCTGTAAATTGCTTGTATGCTTCACGTCATTACATATATGTATTTTGTTAGATTTTCGTGGAGATTAGAAATCTTGTAAAGAATATATGGTTGCATGCCGGAATCAGATCTGAAAAATATCAGACATTTTTTTTTAATTTATCTTTTTCCTCGTTTCTCTTTCATTTTTAATCAATTCAACTGAACCAATGCTTTCAACTGAATAAAATTAATATAAATAATATCTAAAATATTAAATAAATTATAATATATACATCAATTTATATCAATAAAAATACAAAATAATTGTAAACTTGCTCTTGAAATTACGGACAAATTGAAATTACAAAAAAGAACAAATTATGAAAATATAAAATAAAAATCATAATATTGAACATATAAGTAAATAAAATACAATACTAATATTAGAATATTTTAAGTAAATAAAGAAATATTAAACTTCTTAAATTTTAATGATAATATTTTTTAGAGCTAAGTTACACTATTTTTGAGGTGCTATTAAAAAAAAGTATAACCACATTCAAGAATCCAAAAATATTAAAAAAATTATGAAATCTTGAAAATATCTATTGAAGTCCATTTTTAGTTAATTCAACCTTAAGACCTGAAAATTTATATATCGTTTTCATTTTTGGCCAATATAAGATGAAATTATAATGTTTTTTGGCCAAAATTTTCATGAAGCCTTGAAAATATCTATCTTATGAAGCCTAAATTAATGCTTTTTCTATTTTTGGACCTTTAAAAATCTTATTTTTAGTTAATTTATCTTTTAAAAAATTGATTTATTTTTATTTTGGCCAATTTAAGATGATTTCAGTGTCAAATTGGGTAAAAAAAAATCACTTGAATATTGTCATAGATGATTTTATGAAATTTAAAAAATACAATTTTTTTACCCTGAGTTGCACTGTTTTTACATGAGGTTACACCGCTTTTTAGGTTCTATTAGAAAAGAGTGCAATCATATTCGAAAACAGTAAAACCCAATTAAAAAAATAATATTTTATTAAAAAAATAATATTTTTGAATGAAATTTATTGTTTTTCAAATAAAAGATTATGATAGAAGATCAAGCGTACATGGATTTGAGTGTTGGGCTGACAGCCCATAAATTCAGCCCATAGTCGGCTTGGGCAGCCCATAGCTCACCTCCTCTTAACCTAATCCTAATTAACATTGGGGGGGTGTGGTGGCTGTGTTTTTTGAGACAGAAAAAGGCATAAATAGGGTAGCAACGTGGGAGAAGAGGATAACCACGGGATTCCAAAGAAAATGAGGAAAACAAGGCAAAAAAGGAAGAGAAAAAAAGGGAAGAAAACAAGGACAATGCAGAGAGACCGTTCTCAATCATCTAGTAGTGTTCTCATCTCAGGTTAGATCAAATCTACAGTAGACGCTTGCTGTGATTACTTGGGGAGGTTTTAGATATCGTGGATAGCGACGTGATCCTTGTATCCCAGTTATTCTCTTGTGATTGTTGCTAGGGTTTATGGCAAGAGATTGAGATTTGTATATTCATTATTCTCATAGTGGATTATCTTTAGTTTGCCCCGTGGTTTTTACCCTTCACATTGAAGGGGTTTTCCACGTATATCTTGGTGTTCTATTTGATTGTGATTTCATTTAATTCCACTGCATATCATGGCCTACTAGTATTTGTTCATATACAAAGGTTATTCCTGTTTATATCCCCATCAACTAGTATCAGAGCGAAGGGTTTTGGTGATTTAAATTTTATATTTGAACATAGAGGCCAGTAATATTTCTCGCATGATTAGTTTAAATAGAAACAATTGGATGATATGGAAACCAAGAATGGAAGATCTCTCGTATTGCAAAGATTTGTATGGACCTTTGCAGGAGGATAGTGCAAAACCCACAACTATGACAGATGATGAGTGAAAGAGGTTAGATCGAAAAACAATTGGATTTATTCGATAGTGGCTTGATGAAAGTGTCTTTCACCATGTTTCTATTGAAATTTCTGCATATTCTCTTTGGAAAAAGTTGGAAAGTCTCTATGAAAGAAAAACAGTCGGCAACAAAGCTTTTTTGATCAGAAAACTTGTGAACCTAAAATATAGAGAGGGTGCTTCTATTGCTGAACATTTGAATGAAATGCAAAGTATTACTAACCAGTTATCCTCTTTGAAAATGTCTCTTGATGATGAGTTGCAGGCATTGTTACTTCTCAGTTCATTACCAGAAAGTTGAGAGACATTGGTGATTTCCCTTAGTAATTCTACGCCAGATGGTGTTGTCACTATGAGTCAAGTAATAAGCAGTTTATTGAATGAGGAGTTGAGAAGAAAGAGTTCGGCAACATCTCAGAATGATTCACAAGCACTTATCTCAGAGAACAGAGGAAGGTCAAAGTCTAGAAGCAGTTCACGCATGGGTAGAAGCAAGTCAAGATCAAGAAAAGATATTGTTTACTATAATTGTGGTGAGAAAGGACATTACAAGAATCAATGTAAGCAACCTAAGGAGAGTAAGAAAAAGGGAAAAAAGTGGAGTCTATAGAGTCAAAAGATAATATCACAGCTACAATGCAGGGTGATGATTATTTGATTTTGTCTCTTTCTGATGATATTTTTTCTTGTATGTGTCAGGATCTTGAGTGGGTGATTGACACAGGTGCTTCTTATCATGCTACACCACGGAGGGAGTTTTTTGCTACATATAGGTCTGGAAATTTTGGTGTTGTCAAGATGGGCAACTATGGCACAGCAGACATCATAAGCATGGGTGATATCCATTTAAAGACCAATCTTGACTACAAGTTGGTGCTTAAGGATGTGAGGCATGTGGTTGACTTGAGGCTGAATTTAATTTCAATTGGAAGGCTAGATGATGAAGACTATGATAACAAGTTTCACAGAGGGCAATGAAAACTCAGTAAGGGTTCTCTTGTTATAGCTAATGGAAAGAAATGTCATACTTTGTACAGGTTGCAAGCTAAAGCTTATGGTGAGCAGTTAAATGCTATAGAAAAAGACTTCAGTATGGAGTTGTGGCATAGACGATTGGGACACATGAGCGAGAAGGGGCTGCAAGCTCTTTCCAAGAGAGAGGTATTACTAGACCTTAGAGGTATACATCTGAACCCTTGTATTGATTGTTTGATAGGTAAACAACATAGAGTTTCATTTGCTAGTTCTGCTTTGTCTAGAAAAATGCATACCTTAGACCATGTTTATACAGATGTATGTGGTCCTTTGAGGACAAAAACTCCTGGTGGATCTATTGATGTTCTTGGTATAAGTGGTACACTTTATTTTATTACTTTTATAGATGATTTTTTCAGGAAAGTTTGGGCCTATGCTTTGAAGGCTAAAGATCAGGTGATTAATATCTTCAAAGAGTTTCATGCTAGGGTTGAAAGGGAGACAAAAAGGAAATTGAAATGCATTAGATCAGATAATGGTGGTGAGTATATAGGATTGTTTAATGACTATTGCAGGTCACATGGGATCCAACATGAGATGATAGTTCCTGGTACACCTCAGCATAATGAGAGGATGAACCGCACCATCATGGAAAAGATCAGATGTATGCTTTCACAGGCCAAGCTACCCAAAAGGTTTTGGGATGAGGCTTTGAGAATTGCAGTTGATGTGATCAACTTATCACCATGTACAACCCTAGATGGTGATGTTGCAGAGCATGTATGGTCAGGGAAAGATATTTCCTATAAGCATTTGAGAGTATTTGGTTGTCGTGCATTTACACATGTTCCAAATAATGAGAGGTCCAAGCTGGATGGTAAGACTAAAGAATGTATTTTTCTTGGTTACTCACATGATCATTTTGGTTACAGGCTTTGGGATCCAGAAAAGCAGAAGGTGTTTAGAAGCAGAGATGTAGTCTTCTTTGAGGATCAAACTTTTGAAGATTTGAAGAAGAAGGCACCAGCCAATACTTCTGCAGAAGGATTAGCAGATTGTGACCCAATTAATCCTCCAATATATCAGGGTGATGGGGGAGATGTGCAGGAAGATAGTGTAGAGCCTGATGTTGATCTACCTGTAGGACATGTTGAGCAAGAAGAAGTTGAAGAGCAACTTCCCGCAGAACCTCAGTTGAGAAGATCTTCTAGACAATGTCAACCTTCCAAAAGATACTCTACAGATGAGTATGTGATGCTTACTGATGCAAGTGAACCAGAGAGTTACCAGGAAGCAGTTGAAAGTGAGTAGAAAGAGAAGTGGTTAGTTGCTATGTAGGAAGAGATGGATGCTCTTCAGAAGAACCACACTTATGATTTGGTGCTACTACCAAATGGAATAAAGGTCTTGAAGAACAAGTGGGTTTTCAGGTTGAAGACTCAAGAATATTGTTCTCAACCAAAGTACAAAGCTAGATTGGTTGTGAAAGACTTTGGTCAAAAGAAAGGTATTGACTTTGAAGAGATTTTTTCTCCTGTTGTTAAAATGTCTTCTATTCGTGTTGCTCTAGGTATTGCTACTAGCCAGGACCTAGAGGTTGAGCAGTTAGATGTGAAGACAGCTTTCCTTTATGGGGATTTGGAGGAGAAAATTTATATGGAGCAACCAAAAGGCTTCAAAGTTAAAGGTAAAGAGAACTTTATCTACAAATTAAAGAAGAGCTTGTATGAGCTAAAGTAAGCTCCAAGATAGTGGTACAGAAAGTTTGATTCATTTATGATAGAAAATAGATACAAACGAACGGCTTCAGATCATATGTACATCAAATGGTTTGGTGAGGATTTTATTATTCTCTTACTTTATGTTGATGACATGCTTATTCTTGGAAAAGATATGTCTAAAATTGACAGATTGAAGAAGGAACTGAGTGAGTCTTTTGCAATGAAGGACATGGGGCCAGTAAAGCAAATACTAGGTATGCAGATTTCCCGTGATAGGAAAAATAAGAAGATTTGGTTGTCACAGGAGAAATACATCGAGAAGATATTGGAAAGATTCAGTATGAGCAATGCAAAACCAGTTGGTTCTCCTCTTGCATGTCACTTCAAGTTGTGCTCAGAACAGAGTCCGTCAAGTGATGATGAGAATGAGAAAATGCAAAAGGTTCCTTATGCTTCTTGGAAGTTTAATGTATGCAATGTCATGTACGAGGCCAGACATCGCATATGCAGTTGGTGTTACTAGCAGATTTCTTACAAATCCAGGCAAAGAGCACTGGGTAGTAGTGAAGTGAATTTTTAGATATCTCAAAGGGAGCTCTAAGGTTTGTTTAAGCTTTGGAGGTGGACCACATGTGTTGACAAATTACATAGATGCAGATATGGAAAGAGATATAGATACGAGAAAGTCTACTTCAGGTTATGTACTTACTTTTGCAGGGGGAGCTGTGTCATGACAATCCAGGTTGCAAAGGTGTATTGCTCTCTCCACCACAGAAGCAGAATATATTGCTGCTATAAAGTATGCAAAGAAATGTTATGGATGAAAGAATTCGTACAAGAATTGGGGTTGAAATAGGAAAATTATGTGGTGCATTGTGACAGCCAGAGTGTCATACATTTGTGTAAGAACCTAATGTTTCATTCCAAGTCAAAGCATATAGATGTCAGATACTACTGGATTCAAAATGTATTTGAAGAGAAGCAGTTGCAGCTTCAGAAAATTCACACAGATGACAACGGAGCATACATGTTGACAAAAACTTTACCAAAAGAAAGACATGAGATATGCCGATAGTTGGTCGGCATGACTTCACACTGAGGAGTCATGGGACAACCTCCCTTATGGGCTAAAGGGGGAGGTTGTTGGGCTGGCAGCTTATAAATTCAGCCTATAGTGGGCTTGGGCAGCCCACAGCTCACCCTCTCTTAACCTAACCCTAATTAACATTAGGAGGGTAGCAACGTGGGAGAAGAGGATAGCCACGGGATTCCAAAGAAAAGGAGGAAAACAAGATAGAAAAGGAAGAGAAAGAAAGGAAAGAAAACAAGGACAACGCAGAGAGACTATTCTCAATCATCTAGCTATATTCTCATTTCAGGTTAGATCAAATCTATAGTAGACACTTGCTGTGATTACTTGGGGAGGTTTTAGATATCGTGGACAGTGACGTGATCCTTATATCCTAGTTGTTCTCTTGTGATTATTGCTAGGGTTTAAGGTAAGATATTGAGATTTGTATATTCATTATTCTCATAGTGGATTATCTCTAGTTTGCCCCGTGGTTTTTACCTTTCATATTGAAGGAGTTTTCCATGTATATCTTGGTGTTATATTTGATTGTGATTTCATTTAATTCCGTGTCTCTGCTAGTATTTGTTAATATACAAAGATTATTCCTGTTTATATCCCCATCATTGAGTAGCTGATCTGATTGTATGATTTGAGTACTTGATCGAGGATACAAAGAAATAAGGATGTCATTATTATATCTTTATTATGATCTTCTATGATTACGTAGAAATTTATCTTAAAAAAAAAGGTTGTCGCATTCTTTGCAGTTTCTCGGCACATTCACTCTACGATCAAAGCCATAATATTAAATGGCTCTTTTCGTGGTGTTTGCAGCATAATTGGTAATATTAAATGGGAACGTTTAATAAATCTATTAGATTGGTGACATATCTATATTCATCATGTTCATTGGCCTTCCACGAAGAGGAGAAGAAGGCTTTGCTTCACAAGCTTGAACGACGAACTTGAATAGACACTGTATTGCGCCGCAAAGTAGTACGTCACAGGCGGATGGTAGATGTTTAGCGATCTGTAGATTTATAGGAGAAGATTTTAAAGTTGTACATCACTGGCTACAATTTTTTTGGCTTCATATGATTGCTTCCGCTACAGATAGTAACACTCCCGGAGGTATTGCAACTCTCTACAAGTGTATGAATGCTTGGTAATATTTCTATCGCTGTATTATTACCAAGTACTAGTTAAGGTTATTATATTATTTGATCTACTTACTGCTAAATGTCATTTCGAAGGAGCAGAAACTTCATTATCTTTCTTTGCTTGTACGTGGATAATCATCTTGAAAAATATTTTGACCATTGAATAATTGGAGGATGACTCCTTATTGATTATTGATATCTGATCCTTGTTCTTCGGTTACATATTCCTTTTGAAATTCCATATGAAACGTCTTCTTTGGGCCTAACTATGAATGTTTTGTTTTACCACTTATCACGGTGAGATAAATATTTGTTACTAATTTGAAGTTGATAGATAAAGAATAACAAGATAGACACATGGCTGATAGACAAACCGTTCAAAGACTGTGACGATCACATATGACTTGTAGATGACGATCGGATTGAGAGGTACTTTAACAGCATGTGACGATATGTGGTCTACCCGTCGACCTTCCGAACTCCATGATTGTCACATGAGACTCAAAGAATGTGCCCACGATTTAGACCAAGCTAGTCAACACAAGCGTTAGGTGCAATGTCATAATTCAACAAAAAAAAACATCACATGTTCCCTTCTAACCACCGATGATCACAAGCAGAATGGTCTTTAGAGTCACCTATAAAAGAGATACTCAAGTATGCCTCTAAGACTCAAGAATTCTCATTTGTGTTGTTTGACTAATTTGAATAGTCCAAATTTTGAACTAATTGACGATTAGAGAGATATTTGCTAGGAGTGGCCTCGACTTCATCACGTAGGAATGACATTATATGAATATTGGCCTAGACAAAAACTCGAAAAGGACATCGATTGGATCTAAATCATCATTCCAGTTCGGACAACTATAATCCATACTAATAGATTAGCACTAAAAGGAGGACAATCTAAGATGTCTCAAGAAAATTTTGCATGATCTTCTAGGCCGAATCATGAAGAGCCCAATGGGTCGAGCGACTCTAACAAGCCGAATTGACAAGGAGGTCCGAGTCCAATCGTGTCAAATGCTCTATTACTGAACCCACCAATCTCAATCCTTCCGAGGTTGATTCAGCCTAGTCTTTTGGTTAGAATCACTCCTCCCACTTTTCAATTACCTAATCCCTTACTCTTTCATCTATTATTCTAGGACTCGACTACTAATCCACCACCACTCACCCAACTTATAGCTTAAATGGCCCAAACCATAATTATATTTGTTGAAATCTTCCACAATCTAACTCAGCAAGTTTAAATCTTGACAAGGGTATTTCAGACACTTTATTTTCTATAGTTAGTCCAATTGACACTACAAGAACCACACCCAACTCTACTCACTCCCCATTTTCTAGCTCCACTTCCACCACCAACTCTAATCCCTAGTCTAATGGTAGAATTGTACCCTCCTATGTCTGATCTACACTAAGAGAATAACTCTCCTCCAAATCTCCTCTCTCACGATCCACTCAATAATCTTTTCCAAGAGATAGGACTAAAGGAGTCAGTCGCTTAGTTGATTAAACTTCCTCCTAATGTATGAGTTCAGCTCTTCGAGATATATCAGTAGCTAGAGGACATTAAAAAGCTGATCCATACCTAAAGTCTCCCTTTGTCGAGAGCATCATGGAGGAGCCGATCCTATAGTAATTATGAATGCCGACATTAGAACTATACGAAGGGAGTTTGACCCACCGAATATATAACTATAATCACCTTCCAAATGGCCCTGTTCGAAATAATAGATTCTCTTATACGTTGTACTTTACCATTGACTCTCAAAGGGGCAACGAGGGAATTATTCTCTAAGCTACCTCCAGAATCAATTTCTTCCTTCCAAGAAGCCTACAACCTCCCTCTTGGCTATACAATAGATGGATAAAAAAATCCTTGGAAAATTATACTAAATGATTCAATAATAAAGTCAGGCTGATAGTTCATCAGAGTTTATTTGTCCTAATTAATACTTACATCAGTGGCCTTCAACCATCAAAGTTTTTCTACTTAATCAAAGTTCTTTTAGTTATAGGTGCCCTGCAAGTCAATCATGTGAGTGATAACACGTGTGATACGTTATGCTGTCTTTTTACTTATTATTATTTATATTTTTTTTATTTATGTTATATGTTGCATATATTATGATGTCTATATATCTGTGCAATGAGAATCAGATTGTGATGAGATCACGATAATGAGACCAATTCGCCTTTAAACATAGACTCTAAATGATCTCGGTCATAGGTTACTCAAGAGGGACATTGAGATAACCTAACAGATTGGTGTGCTATATACCCATTCATATGATGGAGGCGATTGATCTCATTGCTGCTTGTGTGGGGATATCAGGGATATAGTGCATGTACTCATTGGAGAATGAGTTCACTTATTGATCCACTCACGGAATGCTGCATGGTTAATGATACATCATTATTAGATAGTTATATATCTAGTCCTTAAACTTGAGATACTAAGGATGCCTTGTATGAGTACTCTGCTATTTGATATCGTATTTATAGATCTAGATGTTCTAAATCTAGTACAACCCATCATCAGGAGTGGTAGCCAACCTTACGAAGGCAATTGAGTGTTGATAGAGAATTATCCACTCTTGGTGTCATGAGAGAAATATCCTATATGTCCTTGCTCAAGTAAATCCCTAGCTAGGATCATTTGGATTAAGAGAGAAAGAATTCTCTAGGAGAATCCGATTAGAGCAAGATTCAAGTAGATTCTGTATGGGCCTGAGAACGTAATGCTCGGTATATGGTCTATGGGATATTAGATGGATGAGGGACTATAGATACATAATAACTAATGATAGACAAGTCCAATAAATTGGATTTCTCTATATCGTCTAGGGACTATGACATAGTGGCCTAGTACGTTCGTAGTCATGAGTCGAGTGAATTATCATAAGATATGATAATTCATTAAGTTAAAAGGAGTTCTAATAGGCATGACTCACGACCAGCTCGATATTGAGCCTAGAGAGCCACATATCATACTCGATATATGGTCTTTGAGATATTAGATAGATGAGAGATTATAGATACATGATAACTAAGGACAAACAGGTCCAATAGATTGGATTCTTTTGTATCGTTTAGGGACTATGACGTAGTGGCATAGTACGTTCATAGTCGATGAGTTGAGTGAATTATTATAAGAGATAATAATTCACTGAGTTAGAAGGAGTTTTGATAGGTATGACTCATAGTTAGCTTGATATTAGGCCTAGAAGGTCACATGCATATAGTAGGTGTTGCGACGAATATAGGTTTAAATATGAGATATCCAATAAGCCCCTAAATTAGTGGATCTCATAGATAAGATCCAATAAGAGCTAATGAGAGATTATTGTGTAGAGATCCACTAATCTAAGAGGCTTGGGTAGTTGGATGAAAGTCTAATACCTAATACGGGGGATATATTAGGGTTAAATTGACAAAGACCTCTATAAATAAGAGGGAACCAAAGGGGCATAAGCTAGACTCTTTTTAGTTGCCACCTCCAATTCTCCTCCCTCCCTCTCCTCCTCAACCGGTAGCCCTAGTATGGGGCATGTGGACAGCAAAAAGGGTTGGCCCCTTTTTTATCACATGGTGCGCGTGGAGAGGAAGATCATGCAATGATTTGAGAAGCATCTTCGTCGCATTTACTATATGAATCACCGCTAGAGAGGAGGATAGTTGACCTCCTTCATCCACTCCTATAGATTTGAGATTTTATAGGAATATACGATCTCCCTAGGGAACAAATCTGTCTTGACGTGTGGTTTTCAGTTTTGCATTTTGTTTTATGCACCAATCTTCGTATAATGACGAGAACCTTTTTTCTTTAAAAAATCTAGGATTTTATTTTTAATATTATTTTGCTGTACATGTGATGTTGCCTAAGGTTTCCCAATAGTGGTATCAGAGCCAAGTTGTTCATGCGATCGATTGGTTTTTAAACTATGTTGTGTTGAATCACGTAAAATTATTTTCACGTAACTTACTACATTTTTATCGTCAATCAAAATTTTGGATAGCATATATTCTTATGGTTGAAAGGTTCAGTAAATCAAGATGTTATCCTTAGAGTATCTGATGCAAAACAAAGAAAAAGGGGCAACAACTGTTGCTGCCTCATAGTTTGGCCAAAGGTTGCTTGCAATCATGGCCGAGAGCACACCTTGTTGCTCTCGGCTTGGCCAAAGGCAGCAAGGTTGAGAGCAGTAGGGCTGCTTTTAGCCTGGGCATTGGGAGCCCATGCAGCCTTGGTTTCCTGGCTGCAAGGGGCAACCCTAGCAGCCAGTATCCCTAGCGGCCAATAGTTCTGGCCGCCCATAGACAGAATGCAGCCAGGCTGCAGAGGGGTCCTTGGTGGTTAGGGTTTCCTAGCCACACAAGACAGCCCTATGGCTAAAGATTTCTGGATACAAGGGAGTCCCTAGCGGCTAGGGTTTCCTAGCCACATAGGGGACTTCCTACCGCATGGGGCTCTCTAGGGTAAGGTACCCCAAAAACTATAAAAAAAATAATTAATTAATATTATTATTATCTAGTAGTCCTACATGGTGATATGTACAAATGATGTATGATGTGGACAGATAATCATGGATCGTGTGATGAGATGTATGTGTGTATATTATGTGATTATTATTATTATTGGGGCCTGCGAACCCTTATTTTTCTCATTTATTATCGGGTTTACGTGCTTGTGATTATGTTATAATCACACAATGAGGTATGATAGGAGCGTGGAGGTGATAGTGGGACCCACGAGGTCGAGACAAATGATCATAATGTATCGAGATGTGGCGAGATGACGACAAAACGGATGAGGACAAGATAGATGATCATAAAAAAGGGGGAGATAGTTGAATCTCGGATTTTGATGATGAAATCAATTGATGAGTTTACGATCTAATATGCGTTTTGAGAAAAGTGATGCAGGACCAACTTCGATCATGAAAAAGCAAAATGATTTAAGTAGAAGAATCAGATGTTGGGCCAAAGTCAGAGATCGGGCATTATGATAGAAGAATTGGATATTGCGCCAAGATCAGATGTTGCAGGAGTCAACATGCCGACGGATCGAGTGATACGTCGAAGGTTCAGACAATGTGCTAGAAGTTCAAATAGAGTTTAGATGAACTAATGATATGTCGGACAACATAGATTTCTTTTCTTGTAATCATTTAGGTCTTTATTATTATAGTTAGATATTAAATTAAGTTAGTTTTAGGTGTAACCCTACTAACTCAATTATAGGCCCATTGGGCCTGATCAGAGGCTGAGTTGGCTCCATTGGGAGGCCCATTCAGTGACCTATAGTTAGGTTAAGTGGTGGCACCACCAGATCAAGCAGTGGAACCACCTATAAGTTAGAATGTATGAAGTGTACGTTTTTCAAAAGACCCGACGGTGGTATCTCTAGTGTTAGACGATGGTACCACCCAAACTAGTAGTCGTACCACTAGTACATGGTCTCCTATGTTGTCAAGTGATAGTATCACCAAAATTGGGCGGTGGCACCACTAGTTGTCAATCCTACAAGCAATGGTACCACTTAGTACTGGCGGTAGTACCGTCAGGACCCCAGAAACCTAGGATGAGACCTATTTTTGGCTCTATTTTTGAAGCCATTTGAGGCCTATAAATACCCCACTCTTTCTGCTAGTCATGGGTGTCCTACAAGCTAATCACGCGAGTGATGGCATGTGTGATAAAACATGCACTCTTTTTTGTTATTATTATGATATTTTATCACTTTATATTGGTTGATGCATAAATATATTATGATGTTCATGGATCTATGCAATGAGAATCAGATCGTGATGAGATTACGATAATGAGACTGATTCATCTTTAAACACAGATCCTAAATAATCCTGGTCATAGATTATTCGAGAGGAACATCGAGATAACCAGACAGACTTGTGTGTTGTATACTTATCCATATGATAGAGGTGGCTGGTCTCATAGCTGCTCGTGTGGGGATACTAGAGCTATAGTGTAAGTGCTCAATAAAGAATGAGTTCATTGATCTGCTCCCAAAATGCTAGATGGTTGATGATACCTTATTATTAGACAACGATTCTTTCTCCTAATAGTATAAATGGTCATTAGACTTGAGACACCAAAACCTTTAAAAAAAAGATGAGCTTTAAAAGTGTAAGTCTCTCAAAAATAAAAAAAAAATTATCGAAACTTTAAATAACCTTTGCGATAATGCTCAAGTGATTTTTGGCCCAAATATCCACCTTAAATTTGGTAGGATTTAAAAATATAAATTCAATTTTTTAGGGACTGAAATTAGTAAAAGTACCTTTCTAATTGCTTAAAATATAGAAAAATGATTATCTAAACCTTCGTAAGTAAGTTTTATTTTTTTTAAATTAAAAATTGGAAAAAGAAAAAAAAAATGTAGAACATAAGTTAGATTGTTTCTGAACTGATTAGAGACGATAAAAAAAAAAGGTGTAACTAAACATATTTTCTGATATTGGACAAATTCCTAGTTATTTTTTATGCTAATTGAACATATTCCTAGTTATGTGGTATGAGACTGGACAAAACCGTTCACGTCTTGATCCAAATAATCACATATCTAACAAATTATTTGTGATATTCATATTTTCTTTTACATTGTTTTATCCAAACCATTAATTAATGGGAGTATGGACATCATTTCATCTTCTGCGTGCGTTGACATATTGCTTGGGAAACTATGTTCCCACTAGTTGACGCTGAGTACCTGAACTAAATGAATTTTCCTCTCACGAGGTTACCATTTTAGTATAGTTCTACGATCTTTCATTTTTCTTTCTCTTATGTTTATGATTTCGTTCGATTGGGATTAATCATCAATATATGATCCAAGATTTATAATTTCATATCGTATTTCAGTTTTAAGCTTAGCTCGATATGATATGATATAAGTATACCGAATGATATATTTCAGTACACCGTTCGATGTATATATATAAAAAAAATAAAAAAATGATGGCTCTGCTGACGTTAGAAGATCGTAGAGCGAGCGATGTCGCTCGGTTTCCTAACGCAAAAAATAGAGAAAAACGATGTCGCTCAATTTTCTCATAGAAAAAAAAAATGTATCGCCTCGCTCGATTTCATCTACTTGGGAGAAAAAAAATCATTTTTCCCTATGATGTCGTCGAGGTTTTGTTACCGCATCGGATCTTTAGGTTTTCTTCTTTCTTCTTTTTTCTTAATTTTCTTTCTTTTCTGTCTTTTGACATTTTTTTTCTCCCTTTCTTTCTTCTCTGTCAACGTCAATGCTACCATCCGAACGAAACAAACAACATTATTCAAAATTAAAATCCTTCTTATGATCATCTCATAACAACTCAAACGAACCACATCGTATTAAACGGTTAGAATCATCGATCGTTGGTAAATATTTCCACGCGTCCCGCCGTAGCTATTACGCATCCTACCGCGACAGGAACGTTACGTGGGCCCCACACGGCATGTGATGTCCCTCGCAACTAGTGGGCGCGAGATGAGGCAGGTGAAAAACCAGGCGCCTCGCCTGCGCGGGCTATGCGAACGACGTCGGAGACGAGTCGATGCTGACACGTCCGAGACCGGCGCCCCGGCTTCCCCGGTGCCACCACTCGCCTCGCCTCGCCTCATGGGACAACTTGATTGGGTGCGAATTGCAATTTTGCCGGTCGAAGCGTGCGTGTGCGACTTCGAATTCTGAAATGGAGAGGGAGACCCTCTGGGTTAGGGTAGGGTAGGGTAGGGTAGGGTAGGGTTGTACATTAAGAAAAGACTTTGGCTTCCTTTGTCGCTGACCCGAAACGAATCTTTGCCCCCTAACTGGTGGAAGCTACTGGGTCCCTGCCACCTATGTATACCAACTACGAGGCATCTGGGTCGGGTGTCTGTTCCTGAAGTAAGAAAAGCAATTTGGCTATAAATTATAGTCTTCGGGGTAAGACTCGCTCGTCTCGTCCTTAATATCGATCCGAACAATCAAGGACAAGTCTCGTGACAGACTTTTGGAGACCTCGCAGCGGTGTCTCCATCATCTCTTCCTTCTCCTTTGGCCTGCGGATGGAAGCCACGGGAGCTGCCATCTTCCGTACCCGATCGGCCATCCCCGCTGCCGCCGGCAGGGACGCGAGGGTCCCCTTCGTGGCCGCCAGGCGTCCGCGGAGGGCGTCGGTGTCACTGGTTGTGGCGGCCCTGGAGAACGGCGCCAGTGCGTCGGACAGCGTCTCCAAGAAGAGCGCAAGCGGCGGCGGCGGAGGCAGGGTGCCCAACTCCAACTACGTGGTGCCGTTCGATCTGACCCCCTCCTTCTGTCGCCCCCTCAAGGAGATCCTCCGGGATCTCAACAAGAAAGTGCCCGACAACATCATCAACGCCGACGACAACTCCATCCCTTGGTATCTCTCGTCTCGTTCTTCTCCTCGCTTCCCTGATCCTTCGCCTCCTACATGATCCATCCATAACGTTTCCGGACGTCGATTTCCCTTTTTCATTAACTATAGCATAGATTTCAGATGTTGTTCGACCTGGATCACCGATTGCTTGACTTTGACTTTGGGCGGCAGCCTAATTTTATGGTCAACTATGGGAATCCTCGCCTCTCTGTCAGGATCAGAATGGGGTTGGTCATGGCTTGTGTTGCCTTTTCTTGTTCGTTGTGTGCGTTAGTTTAGTTGCAGTTTTGAACTTTGAATTTGTGTTAGCGTTACGAATCACTTGGTTCGCCTGTTGGTGTTACTTTTGGCCACCCAACATGGTATGTTTAGGCATCTTAAGTTCAACAACATTCTGTTTCCTTTTAGCATCCTCGATTAAGTAGGAACAATGTCAATCCTTCTCTTATAATTACTTGAGAGTTTTGTTCCACATCAACCAGTGATATTGCTGATCAAGGAGCTTGATTTTATGTAGCAGTTTCATACTAGTCTCTGGTTAGATCATATGTTGGTACAGTATTATCTGGTTAGTACTGACAGAGGCAAAAACGACTTAAAAAGAGGAAAGCAACAGAAAGGGGGATGAAATAAACAAACACTTTATTCTTCTCTGCTGCTGCCTCCTCATTCTCCTTTTAATTCTACTTTTTAGCCTGTGAACATGGCTTCTCCTATTCTTCTTTACTGCTGCTCTGGATTTTAATCAGGGTGGGTCATGACTTTTTGTAAAATTTGTCAGGACTTTAAGGTGTTGATCAAAACCAATTAAGGTTGAACCTGTAGCCATCTTTAATGAGATGCCACCTACCCCAAATTTGCAGTATATCACCTGGTCCATGCTCAGATTGACTTATGTGCTGCCCAGTTTTGGTGGTTATCTCGTAGAATTGCATCAATTCATGGCTGTTAAGTGGGTGTGGACAAAAAGTATTTTATGTTATTTAAGACTGAGGCCTTGTTAATAGTGGCTCCACTCTCCATCTTCAAGTTATTGTGGAGATGGTGCTCAAGTATTTGATGCGGACAATTTTCTAAGGTGAGAACCACCCTTTATGTTTCTTTAGAAACGAAATGTTCTTGATTCATAACAATGATGCCTAAACACTTGAAATTCGGCCCACAAACATAAAAGTTCAAACCAGTTCTGCTCCATTTTGATTCATATATGGACGTTATTGACACAAATATGCTGAATAGACATGAAACATCTTGTTTGACCCATCGATGCACATTATTGACCCATATATGCTGAAATAGGCATGAACCATCAAGTGCTGAATATGTCTAAACCTAAGTACCAATCACTTGTTATGTTAATGGCATATCTCGACAACAAGGTTCAGATCAGAAGTAAAATGTACTGAGTCATTTATCAGTGATGACAATTTAATGGCTTATTAAGTGCTTATGTATCTATTTTTGTTCAATTGATAGGCAAACAACTGATTGGTTCATGAAACAAAAAGGATGACTTTGAACAATTAACTAATGATGCACAGTGACTATGATCTATATGTGTGCAAAAAGCAGTAATTTATCCAATGGAAAGACATTAATTAAGAATGTTATTCTTTGTGCAAACTAATATTTGTCTCTTTAAAATTTTAAGAGTTATGCAAGACTAGTTAGGCTTAGAGGCTTGTGAAGTCTCCAAATAAGTTCTTATAAGCCCAAATTTGAAGTGGAAGATATGACACTTTGAATCTTTCAAAACTACGAATATCAATTTAGTTAATCACCTGATTAACAGTGCAATATTCACGATTCCATTACTCGGTTCGATTAATAAAGTTAAGAAAGTTTTAAAACTCCTACAGCATTCATTTCATTTGGATTTTACGTCGCCTTTAATACTTTTTGTTTCACTTACATTCACGTTTAAAGCTGTTCCAGTATACTATCGCCTCTTGGGTTAACTGCTACTTAGATCTGGCAAGTTAACCAGGTTAATACTGTTGATCCTTTTTTTTGTAGGTATCATGCTAATAGAATGCTGAGCTTCTACGCCCCAGGTGATTTTAATCAATATAAGATTGATTGCAATAGTCTTTTAACTTTCTCCTACGCCACATACAAAATTGGAGCATTTTAAGGTTGTTCCTTATATTTTTATGATGGATTTTGTATTGCATGGAAGGCTGATTGTGAGTGGAGTATTATAATTTACATTCATGGCATAATTGTCTTGTTGAAGTTTCCAGGAGTATCTTTTAATGAACTTTCATCAGTTAGATCGGTCTAGCAGAATCTTAAGCAATACAGTGTCCTTTGTCAGTTGTATTGTGATCAAAGTGATGCTAAGTTCTGTCTAGATTTCTATTGTACAAAAATTTCTACATCTGTTTTTGTCACTGGTAAATAATTTTTAGGCATTATACTAGGAAGCTAAGGAGAAAAATCCCATTATTTAATACAACAATAACAAAGTGGTAAAGTCCCAACGAAAATCTCATTATGTAATTTTTGATTATTTACCTTCTTACTATTGTGCTGAAAGATATTTTGTAAAATATTACTCACCATTCAGAAAACCAATGATTGGATATTGAGATTGTCCTTTTCTTTTATGGCCAATCCTGCGTAATTATCTATTCATAGTCAACTATTCTATAGACAAGGTGATCTAGATTTTCATCGGGTTAATGTGGATAAGCATCTTCCAAAATATAATCTTTGACTTCTGATTTCATGTTTCTTTTGCATAACAAGGCTGGTGTGGAGAAGTACGTGATGTTATATTCTCGGACAACGGGAATGTGACAGTGGTATACCGTGTTACAATACGAGGATTGGATGGAGAGGTATTTGCCTGTGCAACAGCTCTCATTTCATGCCCTTTTGCAAATTTTTCTTAGATTGATTATAGCATGTCATCCTTGAAATTTCAGCTTCTTGTGCCATTTCAACGTGGGTATGATTAGAAAATGGAATGCTTGAACTTGACCTATGAGCTTCTTGTTTCTGGTTTTTTATATCTGGGTGAATTATCATATCAATCCACTAAATCTTTCTGGAAAAAAGTTAAAATAGTTCCCCCTTTACCCTATCATTTGAGGTGTGCAGAAAAATGTCACCATGCACTTTACCCTATCCAAACTGACTGGTTTGCACTCTTTGATGCAAACCATCAGGTCCTAATGTCCCATACTTTGTTGCTGTTGCAGGCACACCGGGAGTCTACCGGAACAGTGTCTTCAAGCGATGGGCAGTTTGAGGACCCGATTGCAGCAGCTGAAGAAGTAGCCTTCTGCAAAGCCTGTGCTCGGTTCGGTTTTGGCTTGCATCTTTACCACGAGAATGAGGCAGTGTAGAAGAACAATGTTTACATCTATCTTTACCATGCAAACGAGGCACTGTAGGATGATAGCATGGATGGGAACTGACTTCTCCAGATAAAATTGATGCAGTCGAGACGAGGTTTGGATGTTGTATCATGTTCTTGATCCGAAATAGAAGAAGATAGTTATACTATTTATTATTTATTTATTTATTTATATAAATAAGATATAAACTGAAAGAGTAGGAAAAGAGATGAACAAAGATGAAAAGAACACGAACCTGTTCATATTTTTCTAGGTAAAATTATCCTATAAAAATTTTCAAAGAGATTTTAACTTTTATCATAAAATTAAATTATAATCATTTATTTTTACTATATTATAAAAAATATTATTCATATATATATATATTTTTATATCTATGAGTGCGTGCGGAGTTTCGCATATATTCTCTGCTACGGACGATCATCACCTTAAAACGTCACGGTTAGTTGCGTTCGGTCCGATCAGAGAGTCTCTCACCATGTGGAGAAGAATTCTGTTGAGATTGCCGAAGCTCCCTCCCATCTCCGCTCTGCCCCATCGATTCCTCCAACCACACGTCCTCCTTCCCCCATCGTCTCTCCCCCTTCCCAAATTCTCCTCCTCCGTCTCGTCCCAAAGCACTCCCATTCTTTGTCAAGATGACATGGACGATTGCGTTCTACGAGATGACCACGACGGCTTACTTGGAGCGGCACCGGCGACCGAGAAGTTGGACGGCAAACTGATCCAAGACGTCGAGCAGGTCATCGGCTGCCTCCGCGATTTCGGTGCCGACAACGCGGCCGCCAGACTGAGGCTGGAGCACTGCGGCGTGCAAGCCTCGCCGGAGTTGGTGGCCGCTGTCCTCTCCCGCCTCCGTAACGACTGGGGCGCCGCCTTCACCTTCTTCCTGTGGGCCGGGGCACAGCCGGGGTACGCCCCTTCCGTCCGCGAGTACCACTCCATGATCTCCATCCTCGGGAAGATGCGGCGGTTCGACACCGCCTGGTCCCTCGTCCACGAGATGAGGCGGAGCGGCGGCGGGAGCGGCCCGTCCCTCGTCACGCCTCAAACGATCTTGATCCTGATCAGGAGGTATTGCGCCGTCCACGACGTCGGGCGGGCGATCACCGCCTTCTACTCGCTAAAACGGTACGGGTTTTCACCGGGGATCGACGACTTCCACGGCCTTCTCAGCGCCCTCACCCGGTACAAGAACGTGGAGGACGCCGAGTACCTGCTTCTGTGCAACGAGAAGGAGTTCCCGTTTGAGACGAAGAGCTTCAACATCGTTCTCAATGGGTGGTGCAACATCATGGTCCGAATTGGGGAGGCCAAGAGATTCTGGAAGAACATGGCGAAAAGAGGAATCCAGAAGGACGTCGTGTCCTACGGGAGTATGATCTCCTGCTACTCCAAAGCAGGTAATCTTAATGACGTTCTGAAGCTCTTCAATCAGATGAACGACATGGGCATCCAGGCAGATAGGAAGGTCTACAATGCGGTCATTTATGCTCTGGCTAAAGGAAAGTGCGTGGAGGATGCCAAGCGTCTTGTGGCGACGATGGAGGATAAGGGTGTCGCTCCTAATGCGGTCACCTTCAATTCGCTGATAAGGCCACTTTGTAAGGTTCGGCGGGTTGACGATGCACGGAAGCTATTTGATGAAATGCTGCACAGAGGGCTGTCACCTTGTGTAAGGACCTACCATGCCTTCTTTGATGCGGCAAAGAATGTGGAAGATGCGTTTGAGCTGTTGCGTAGAATGAAGGAAACAGGATGCGTCCCGGCAATCGAAACATACATCATGTTGATTAGGAAATTGGCTAGATGGAGGCAGCACGAGAGCGTCTTTAGGCTGTGGAATGAGATGCCAGAGAATGGGTTGACTCCCGATAGAAGTGCCTATATCGTCTTGATACACGGCCTGTTTTTGAATGGCAAGTTGGAGGAGGCTTCCGCATATTACGAGGAAATGAAGGCAAAAGGTTTTCTTCCCGAGCCGAAGACTGAGGAGATGATCCAAGCATGGCTTTCTGGTAAGGATTTCGCGAGTCCATTGACAACGGTAGAGTTGGAAAGCAAGCAAAGAGCTCTTAGGAGCTCAGGGAAGAAGCACAAACGTGTGTCTAGAAGAGAATACTTCAAACAGCCTGAAACGAGAAAAATTACCAGAGAGAGAGGTTTCTCTCTGTACGATAGCTGACGACATGCATATTTAGTCTCTGCAAGTATCCTTCGGTTTCAAAGGTACTCAACTTAACTATTCCACAGCCTCTGCACATTAATTATTAGCTTCAATTTATGAAACTCTTGCTAGTGATTTGTGCATGTGTACACTATGTTACTATTATTACAACATCTTTTCCATTCCAAATAATTATCTGTTCGGATGGTTTTCTGCTACCTTTAGAAGATGATTCGTATGAGCGACCAGGAATTTAGACTTTTATGAAGCGATGGAACTCGTTCTTCCATGCTTCATCGGATTGGGTCATATGTTTCTTGAAGAACCAGACTGAGCAGATCAAGGTTTGATCTGTCTATCGAAATTTCATATCTAGATAATATGGCAAACAACAATCTGATCTGAATTCTTAAAGAAGAAGTTTGTTAATGTGGCTTACATGGTCGGCACCAATCATGTTAAAAATGTGGTAAGATATTTGGGCAAGCCAAAAGTAGATTTGTATAGCAGACAGTAGTCCGCAGTACATGTTCTTGTGAGATCAAACCATTTGATCATTTAATGGTATGTCTCGATGAAGTTAAAATGTTTAGTATCATTTGAATTTTCATTTTTTTTTCTTATCCTTTTGGTATGTCTAAATTTGCTTCTCTCTTAATCGGTTACAATCTACCCACGATATGATGTAGATGAAACCACCAGTTTCCCTTCCCTTCCCTTCCCTTTCCTTTCCTTCCCTTCATGAAGAAGGATTAAAGATAATATTGGCAGAGTTGTTAATCCTAAACATACCTTTTTATGACCGCTTCCCTTCCCTTAAAATCAATCCGTGTGCTCTCCACACAATCTTCTGAAATCTAATGACTGAGATTCCTCCTTAATATGAGTTCATGATAAAGATTGATCGTGAACGATGAATATACAAGCATCAATGAATTTTCTTATTCCATGGGGCCAAGTGGATTGGACTATTGCCTCTCTTTTTCCAACTTCTCTCTGGCTCTTCGGAGCATCTCCTCCACATACTTGGGACTATTTGCAGACCAGGAAGCACAAATAATAATTATGAACTTAGAATAATTGTTCTTATTTCCACTGTACTAACCGAACTAGAATCCAGAGAATGAAAACAGAGAGAAAGACCAAATAAAACAAGAAAAGTCCCCATCATTTTCGATGTTGATACAGCATATTTAACTGATGATTTCATCCAGCTTAACGTTTTCGGCTACTGTTTTTAACAGGAGAATTTAATTGCTATAAATTCACAGTTTAAAAAGCAGTTTAATACAAAAAAACATATTTGATGCACATGACAAAAAATTAATCATGTTTGATTACTTCAAAAAAAATCATTGTGCGTGACAATCATTGCATTGTCTGGCCGTCTATTCATCAGATACAACATAGATCAAAATGATCTCATTATGTGACCGAAATAAGTCAAAACACTTCACATGTTTGCTTTGCATTCTACTTATTGGAACATGTCACCTTCCTTGTGCCAGAATGTCCCCCACAAATTGTTAGAAAGCAGTAAGTCTAATGTTCACAAACATCTGCAGCTAAATTGGCTAGATTGCTCTCAAAGCTCCCCGCACTGCTTGTGTGATTTCATCTCCTCTGACCTGTTTGATCAGTTCTGATGCTTGATCATCTCCGGCCCAAATTTTCGTCTCGCACCTTGGATTCCCTAGTCAGTTACCTGGCACGTATTACAGGAAATTGCAAATATGATTTAGATCGGAAATATCAGCATAACGATGGTTCATTGTTCTCCTAGTGTTCTATTTGTGTTCCTGAAGCACATATTCCCATCTCGTCAAACATAAATTAAAAGTACCTTTTGAAATCGAGAAACTTTCTTCTTGCAGCCTTTTAATTTTCCACTGTGGCTTCACCTTGGTGTTTTTTTCTTCCCTGCTTTCTTTTTCGCCAGTGCTATCCGCGGACCACGTTTGAACACAGCTAGAACTTCAATGCTGCAGTAGTGTTTCATGAAGGTATGCATCCATAATGTGCAATATTAAATGTGGAACAGGAAAAAACATGATGCCAAGTTATGTAGAAGTCAAAGATTTCAAGCGGTTTAAATATTGAAAGCTAGAATAGTCGGTAGACAAGGTATTAAGAATTTAGCATGAGACTCCTTAATTTGTCACACGTCACTACCTCTGAGTACCGGGGAAGAAGTTGAAAGCATGAGCTTTTTCCATATACCATGCCTTGGATGACAGCAAGTTCCTGCTATCCTGTTGAAATGTTGTTCTCGTAAAATATCAGAAAAAATACCACTCTTCTTAATGGAAAGAAGAAAGAAAAAGTTAAAACACAGCATAGCATGCTTCCATGTTAAAGTAAATCAGTGGTATCTCCGCCATCAATGCAGCAGCAATGTGAAACAACTGTACCTCCTTAAAACTTTCCCATCCACAACTTATGTAGATAAGAGTGGTAGGCCACTTTTGGCTTTTATCCCAAGTTGTTTTGCCTTCCACATGAACAGAAGCTTCCCTTGCACGCAGAATCCATGGCCTTTTTTCATCCTTCATCTTTACGATCGAACTGTTTGTAAAGCAAATTTGTTTGGAGAACTTTTAGCACAAACAACTGAAGGCTCCATAATTGTATGCTTGAAGGCTACTCAAAAACCATGGTAAAGAAATTAACATTTCAAAGGATGAAATCCAAGGTCAGACGTGTACCCGTCAGGTGCTTGGCGAATCTTGCGTTCAGACAACGCAAAATGCCTTAATGCATCAATTAGGGATGGATGCAACCCTTTCCTAGGAGGATCCACAATCACAACGTCTGAACCCTCAAGCCAGCGAAGAGGTTCCTGCAAGCATAACGATCTTCAAATACTAAACAGTTTCCAAATGCTGGTAAAATCATGTCATAGTCCATTAAAAGGTTTAAGATTGCACTGCATACAAGAGATGCGTCTGTGTTATGCCAACTAATAGTGCTGTCTATGGTTTTCGGTAACCGGCTGACTGACTTCTCAAAAGAAAGTTCCGACTCTTTGTTGATCTCAACACATTTCACAGACCTGTGAAAAGACAAATTGTTATTATCCCCATATCTTACGGTTGTATGATACTTCCAAGTAGAATTCAAAATTAGAGTCAGAGCACCAACCTGCATTTCCTAGTAGCTGCTAGAGATAATCCAATGATACCAGACCCCGCATACAAATCAACAACAGATGATCCGTAAGAAACATGCTTCTGCAACTTCCTTAGCAAGGAATTAAAAGCCTGTAACTCTAGAGTCAGTCAGAGTGAACATCAGATTGAAGAAAAAAGCATTGCAAAATTCAGCATCATTAAAGTTTCCATATCCATTTTTAATTAATAAAAAAAAGTTTCATTAAAAAACAATGGAAAAATACATTTGATGACAAATCTTAGCATATCTGTCAAACATCATCCCATTCGGTATAGTGGAGGCAATTGTTCCTAGAAAAATTTTCCCAAATTACAATATTGACTCATTATTTCAGTGTCTTGTATCCTCGCATCTTTTAAACATAACTAAAAGGCCATCGTCCCAGTGCCGTCCATGTTTATCTCAAAGTTACCATCTAAACTAGTCTCCATCGGTCCAAGCCTCATCCAATATGTCTCCTTAAACGCACTAGCTTGTTCAACTATTGATCAAAGTTTGAACAATAAATACATCTTCTTATCATCTGCTAGGACCTTGTTCACTGACTGACATTTTAGACAAAATACTTGCTAACCTATCATCCATATTATAGTTTTGCTTTTTCTTTTAAAACAAACAAAACAATGTGACAATGACACAAATTGACAAAGCAATTAGCCGGTACCATACCAGTCTGACTGGTTGCTGAAACTGGTATTTGATATACTTTTAAAATTTTTATATAATAACACAAATTTTGCTCGACCATGGAGAAACAATAAAAATTATTTAACCTATAACAAGAGGATATTCACGATCGGCAAATCAAGAGCATCTATAATTCAGATATACATCAAAAACAACTTCCTTCTACATGCACTTCATCTATGTCACGTATCATCATCAACTTAAATGTACCTCTCAAAGTTATCAATCACATGATTTACCAAGATGATTAAGAACAGGTTAACCCATAAATCTTCTTCCGTTACATAGACTAGAATCTCCATGTTTAACCCAACTATTACAAGTCCTGATTGCTCTCAGAGACAATAATTAACTGTATTCAATATATTTTCCACGTTGAATGCTAGGGATTTTCTATGCAGGTAGTTCAAGGGTGCAGTGATGATGAAATACAAATGCCCACTGCCAACTTATATCTCCACTTAATAACATGATATGGGGTTTGACATGTCACAATAAGCATCTAGCTCCTAGAATTCTGTGAAAATGATTTCTGTTGATTGGTCCACAAACAGTTAGAAAGATTTACTATCTAGATTGATAAAGAAAAACTTGACAATATTGCAAACTAATCCGCAAATTACAATGCTAAATCACTGAGAAGTGTGCTCATTATACTGGTATAAATCTGCCATTATCCCAAGGGCATCTGCAAGCATGTGTAGATGCCCACAAAAGATGCAGTAATACCAAAAGCGCCCACTAAAAATGGAATCAACAATTACTAAATTTATCATTCAGCCACGCATTTGAGCAACAGTATACACTAGTTCTATGGAGTCCAAAAATATATACCTTTTACTATACCTGTGTATTTGCTTGGCCAAAGCTTGATGGATCCAAACATATATCAATTCCTCCAATATGCTCCCAGAATTCTCTTTGTCCCAACAGATGTCTCCACCTGTTTCCAAAGATCACCTGTATATACAATCAACGCTTAAATAGGAAAATGATGACAAATTACTATTTTAAGGCTATGTGCACTGTAGCATCACAACAAAAGCTAGTAATGATTGTACCGAACAAAATATGTGCCAAACTTTTATGCAGTAAATGATGGATCCAAACTGGTATATTACCATGTGAAAAAGGTGAAGTCTGAGAAATAATTTCTTTCATAATTTTGACTCGTAATTAGACAAGCAATTAACAAAAACAACAAATTGTCATTTGTAGTCGATCGGATAATGAGTTCAGGGAGCTATAGTAAAGAAACTCTGCAGAATAGTAGATGAATGTTTAGCCCTTCAGCTTAAATTTTCTTCTATGATAGCATCTCACATTTATTTGTAGTGAGGAGAAAAAGAAAACCCATTTCAGATTAGTAAAAAATAGAAAGAGAAAGAATGAAATGGCAAGTAAGAATATTGCAACATTACAGTAAAAAAAGAAAGAAAATCAATGATGAAACAATAACCCCATTTCAAAAGGAAGCTGTGCCAGCAAAGTTGGTAAGAGATATTCTAGGATCTATGACGATCTATGATGGTGACTACACCTAATAGGATTGCATAATTGGTCTAGAAATTGTTCTATAGGGAACTTTCTTCAAACAACCTAACCAAGGGTCTAAAGATTTACTTGCACAAAGAGTGGAAACAAGCATAGGTTTGCACATGCCCACACCATGTTCACACACGCTTTTCATGGCATTGTTTTTTCTTCTAAATTTTACTCCATCCATACAACACATGCAGCAGGATTCAGACTCCTGATCTTATGACTGCGCATGCTGCTGCTTAACCACTAGGATGTCTACTTGGAGATTTCTAATGACATTATAATAGGTGCCACTACATACCATACTGACTTTTGTCATTATGAATAAGCTGTTTGATCAATGAGGGTGATTTTAATGGATGTGATGTGTAATTATGATGGATGTTTTTATTTTCTACTCAGTTGCATTATTGTAAAAATCACAATTAACTAATACGATGGATGAAAGTTGTAAAAAGAATAAAAGAATTATTAACATAAACCATTATACATTGTTTACAAAAAACCAAGACAAATCTTTCATATGGGTTGTTTATTTTGTGAAATTGAAAGCTTATGAAGAACCAAAAACGCATTTAACCTAATGACAATTTTTTCAAAAAGTAAATAGTATTAATTTTGGGAACTATCAAGTCAAGTGACAATCATTATGCAGGCTTAAATTTTTGAACATTAAACTTCACTATAATCATGTCATATAATATGTTAATGTTTTAAAGCTCGTAAAAGAGGATCCATAACAAGTATAATAAAACACTTTTGATATCATCCATAAATGAAGATGACAAGAAAATAATTTCTTGAAATGTTTTTGGGCAATTTACTAAAAAAAGACCCTAGTAATGGGCTTTTACCAGATGGCACCCATGCCCATTTTCTGAACTTTGACCAAAATACCTTCAATGAAATCATAAAAAGACAGCGATTGTCCTTTGACTACGTTTGACTCGACTTTTTAGAGCTGAATCCCTTGTTTTTTAGAGGAATTTTGCCAGGTCAGTTCAACAAAACCCAAGCCACTCTATTTGGTTTGATTGAGCCCTAGATAGCCCCTTGATTTCCCCCAAATTAACCCCCACCTCCTCCACCTCCACTTCGCCTCCCCCTCCTCCCCCTTCACCTTCTCCTTTTTTTTCCTCCGCCTCCTCTTCCTCCTCCCCCTTTGCCTTCTCCTCCTCCCTTTCCTTCTCATCTCCTCCGTCTCCTCCCACTCGACCTCGATCTCCCCCTCCACCTCCACTGTCTCCTCTTGCTCCCACTCTGCCGCCTCCTCCCCCTCCCCCTTGGCCTCCTCCTCTGCCTTCACCTCCTCCTCCTGCCCCACCTCCTCTCCCCTCCATCTCTCCTCCTCCTCCTTTGCCTTCTTCTACTCCACCACTGCTCCCTCCCTCACCTCCTCCTCTACCTGCTCCTCATAATTTACCTTTATAAATTTCTATATAAAATTATCCTAAATTATCTAGAAAAGCCAATACACTCGAGTTTTACTCATTTACAGAAAATATAAAAAAAATTAATTTCTATATAAAATGATCTAAAATTCATTATAAAACTAATCACAAAATCCTACATTTCCTATTTCCTATTTCCTACGTTGACCAAGTTACACTCAAAATTGAACTAGTTTAACTCGATCACCTAACCCATTTTAAAATTAATAATTTGTATTTTTAGATAATTTCAGGATAATTAATTATCAAAACTTTGAGAATTCTACTAGAATATGATTCTAACAAAAATTCTACTAGTTTTTTAAATTTATGATGAATTTAGAGTAAGTTTACATGAAAATTAATATACTTTTAATAGGATCTATGAACGAGTGTAACTTGAGTGTAACATGACTTTTATCGGTAAAGTATGAAGAGGAGGAGGGGAGGGAGGGATTAAAAGGCAAAAAGAGGAGGAGGAGGAGGGGGAGGTGGGGGAGAGGAGGAGGCGATGGAGGGCGAGGTGGAGTGGGAGGAGGAAGGGGAGGAGGAGGAGGAAGACAATGGCGAGGGGGATGAGGCAACAAAGTGGGAGGAGGTGGATGTGGAGTGGGAGATGGATTAGGTGGAGGAGGAAGCCAAGGAGAAGAGGGAGGAGGGGGAAGCCACTGGAGAGGAGGAGGGGGTGGCGGATTGGGAGTGGAAGGAGAAGGAAGCAGAGGTAACGTGGGAGACTGAGTGGGACAAGGAGGAGAGAAGGAAGCCAAGGGGGAGGGCACGAAGGTGGTGCAGGAGAGGAGGATAGGAAGGAGGGCTAACCCAAACCGGTTTATTGGTCTAAACCGGTTTAGTGGCCTAAACTAGTTCAAAAAACTTTTGAAATTAGGATAAAATTGGTATTTATTAAAAAAGGGGCACCATGGTAAAACTAAATAGTGGGTGCGCCATTCAGTAAAAAAACAAATAGTAAGGGTGCTATTTGGTCAATTGCCCAATATTGTTTTCTTTTAATTGATAAAATCTAATTGGAATTAATTATAAGATTGAACTATAAAGACAAATATTATAAACTAAATGGTTCTAGAGTAAAATTTAGGAAACAAGTGTTCTTGACAAAGACAAGCATTAGGAACTAGGGGTTTTGGCTAAGAAGACTAATATTTAATATATCAAGTGAAAGTTCATCAACAAGAACTGTAAATATAATTAAAACAAATGGATAAGAAGTTTCTAGATGCTAAAATTTTAGATATCTTGGATCCACTATTCAAGATCCATGAAGATATTTTTCATAAGATTAAAACAAGATATTTAAATGATAACAAAGTGCTAGATTTCTTCTTTTTTTTTGTTTTGAAATTATATGACAGTCGTGAGGCAAGCTATATTTTATCAAATTGTTTGGTGGTTTAAATAAAGGCAGTATCATTGAGATGAGAATACCAAAATGGAAGTAACTCGAAACATTAGGGATTTGATGAAGGAAGAAACTCAGAAAATTTTGTTTATGGTAGTACATATATATCCAAAGAAGACCCGACGAAATAGCAAAAATGAAATATAGATATTGCGAATTTCATACAATATCCATATTAGGTACAATACCAAGACTAATTTAAAAATATATATATTTAATACTTATAGGATACTCAAGAATTACTTCTTGGCAAAGCTTTTGAGTGTAAATCTTTTAACTATAGATGAAAATCATATACAACTAGACATAATATTTTTTGGTACTTTAATTAAGTTTAGTAAAATTGAATCGGTTATTGCAATTTGTCTATCATAATTTTTTGCTACTGCATTCTTAAAGTACCTTCCAACTAACAAGAACTTTCATGATAGTTTAATTGGAAAAACGACATTTTTCAATTCGCTAAAGCTAGGGAAAGAGCAAAGAGCAAAGACATCAAATAAAAGATAAAAGAAGCTTGAAGAGTAATGAAAATAAAAAAGAGTGTGGGAGATGGTAGTATCCCATTAAGGTTCAAGGAGTCTAAGAGATCAAGAAATAATTTTATTGACTATTTTATTTAATAAATTTAAAAAAAATAAAAAGATGGTTGATGAATGAGTGATGAAGTTAGATCTTCAAAATATCTTTAATTATAGAGAATTAAGATAAAGAACCACATTATGAAACTTTAAAGAGTGATTTAAGGTATAATAAAATGTAATAATATTATTAAATATAAAGTAAATTGATCTTAAAATATTAAAGTAAATGAAATAATATTATTAAATTATAAATATTATTATGAAACCACATTATAGGAAATTGATCTTAAAATTACAAATAAAACATTATAAAAACAAGCAAATTTAAAAATAAAATAAAAATAATATTATTAAATATAAAGTAAAAGCATAATATAATAATAATTTTGTTGTCACATTTAAATAAATAATAATAAAATCTAAAAGTTTTTAAATTTTCAGAACACATTGGAAATGACTTACAAAGTTTTTGTTGATATTTTTTCCTCTTCAAGAATGTGAAATAGGTATTTTTACTAATTTTAAACTTAAAAGATTAAATGTCATTTTTCTTCACAACTTTTTCTGAAAGACTAATGAAAAATATGGTCATTTTGAGTCCCTATTCCGATGTAATTCACCTCCCACTTTTTCTGAAAGTTTCAAAATATCAACAAAAATTCTAAATGACCATATTTTTCATTTTTTAAACTTTTAAAATGGATATTTTTACTTATTTTAGCCCTTAAAAACATGAATTTGTACCTTTTTTATTTTTTTCTAATTTAAGATGAATTTACACAAGGTTCATTATCTCATGCCAACCATCGATGTCGGTCCTAGTCTAGACCAATCCACATCAATCGATAGTAGCATACCGTATGTCGGTACACCAATACATACCAATTTTAAAAAAATTGATCAGAAAATGACTGAAAATTAAAAAAAACTCTTTCTAACCCCTTTTTTTTTCCAATTTAATACAATTTCAATAAGAATAAAGTGTAAATGAATCATAAATGATTAGTAATTGTAGGTTTTTGGGCCTAATTACCCCCAAATTGGCCTTAAAATAAGATAATGGACCTAATTGACCCTAGATTTAAGAGACACGCTACTCGCCTTTAACATGATGAGATTAAGTCTAATTACCTCAAATTGGCATAAAAAGTAACGTAACAGACCTAATTGAGCATAGATTTAAGACGTAGACATACTAATCACCCTTAACATGCTGTTATTAGATACCTAATTATCTTCAAATTAGCCCTAAAAATAAGATAGTGGCCCTAATTGTACATAAAATAAAGAAAAATAATAACCCCAAATTATTCACCATTAACTAGTTATGATTAGGCAAAATTAGCCTACTTTGCACCTGAAAGTATGATAATGGACCTATTTGGGTCAGACATACTAATCACCCTTAACATGCTGTTATTAAGCCTAATTGTCTTCAAATTAGCCCTAAAAATAAGATAGTGGCCCTAATTGTGCAAAAAATAAAGAAAAATAATAACCCAAAATTATTCACCATTAACTAGTTATGATTAGGCAAAATTAGCCTACTTTGTGCCTAAAGTATGATAATGGACCTATTTGGGCCTAACATTAAGGGAAATACACTAATCAACCATAATTGTTCATAATAAGATACTAATATGGATCTAGTTATGTCAAAAGATAACTAAAACATAGAAAAACCATAAATTACCCTTTTGAAGCTTTTGAATCCCTATTCAGAAACAATGTAAATAATCCCAAAAACTCTGAAATTTTCAGAAAACTTAGAAATAACTCGCAAAACCTAAATGACCATTTTGCAACCATTAAAATGAGTATTTTTGTTAATTTCTGCCCTTAAAGGTTGAATTTATCCTTTTCTTTATTTTATCCTATTTAAGATGAGTCTATAACTACTTTGAGCCAAAAATCACTTGAATATTTTGTCTAGTTTTGTAAAAGGCCTAAGTTACACTATTTTTTATTATTTTTGAATGAGTTTATACTATTACTTTTAGGGTCTTTTTAAAAACATCGAAATGATTTACAAAGGCCTAAATGACTTGTTTCCATTTTCAAGGCTTTAAAATGGGTATTGTTTACAAATTTTGACCTTAAAAGGTTGAACTTGTAATTTTTATTTTGTCCAATTTAAGGTGAATTTTCAACCACCGTGGACCAAAAACTACATGAATATTAAAAAAAATTCTGAAGCTAAAGAAAAAAATATTTCTAGAAACCTGAGTTACATTATTTTGAAAGAATTTATATTGTTTTTGGGTCACTTCTCAAAAACAATGTAACTAACCACCACTTGTCCCAAAAATGTTCAAATTTTAGAAAGAGTTAAATGATCATTTTTTTATTTTTTAATCATTAAAATGTGTATTTTTACTAATTTCTACTCTTAAAGATTGAATTTATCCTTTTTTTTCAATTTTTGTCCAATTTCAGGTGACTTGTAAGTTTGTAACTACTTTGGGCCAAATCACTTGAATATTATTAAAGAGGGTTTTCTAAAGTTTTGTAGAAAATTTTGTTTTTGGAGACTTGTTTTTTATGTCACTAAAAAACAATAAAACTCACCTTCCAGTTTTCTAAAAAAATCTTAAAATTTTCAAAGCCCTAAATGACCTTTTTTATTATTTTTTTAGATCTTTGAATTGTTCTTTTACTCATTTCAACCCTTAAAAGATTGAATTGGTGTCATTTACCTAATGTAAGATGAATCTACAACCACTTTGGATCCAAAACCACTTGAATATTATTAAAAAAAATTTAAAGTTAAAAAAAAAATATTGAGACTGAGTTAACCAATTTTCGAATGGGACTTCACTGGTTTTTTCAGTCTATATTCAAAAACAGTTTAACCTCATTTCAAAACAGTGTAACTCAACTCCCACTTCTTTTAAATTCCTAAATTTTCAGTAGACCTAGGAAATTTCTTACTAAGAACTAATTGATCTTTCCTTTTTCCAATTTTTTGAGCCTTTAAAATTATATTTTTTATTCATTCCAGTCCTTAAAAGGTTAAATTATTTCTTAATTTCATGAAATTTAAGATGAATTTATAACCACTTTGAAGCAAAAACCACTCGAATATTATAGGATTTTCTAAAATTTTAAAGACTTATATTATTTTTTAATGTGGCTATACTATTTTTGGATCAATATTAAAAAAATGTTGAACTCCATTTAGTATAACTTAACTCCTAATCGTTTCAAAATGTACCTAAATTTTTTGAAAACTTGAAAATAACTTAGAAAGACCTAAATGGCCTTTTTTTTCATTATTCAGCCATTAAAATGAGTATTTTACTAATTTCAATCTTAAAAGATTGAATTTGTGTATTTTTTATTTTGCCCAATTTAAGATGAATTAACAACCACTTTGCGTCAATAACACTTGAATATTATAAAAAAAAATTGGGGTTATACTGTTTTTATCTCTATTTTAAACTAGTGTAACCTCAGTCTCTAAACAACATAATTCACCTCCTATTTTTTCTAACAATACACTGGAATACACTGGGTCAAAAACTTATTAATATTATCAAAGAATATTTCTGAAGTTTTAAAGAAAAACTATCTTTTTGGAGTTACATTATTTTTAAACATGATTATACTTCTTCATAACCTAATTTAAAAACAGTATAACTCATCTTTCGCTTTTTCAAAAAAAAAAAAAAAAATTTCCATAGAATCTTGAAAATGATTTGTAAATTCCTAAATGACCACCTTTTATCTTTAAGCATTCAATCTTTAAATGACACAAGTTCAGTAAAAATACCTATTTGAAAGACCTAAAAATGAAAAAAAATCAAAGACTCATAAGGAGCCATAAGAAGACTTTACTAGAAACAAGGTTTGTCGTATCGCAACGTACCGTCCGGTATGAGCGGTACATACCAGTTCGACATGGGAACAATATGAGCAGTACATACCGATTTGTCGGTAAGCCCCACGATACCATGTATTAGTATGTTGACACAATTCGATACGTACTATACCGATGATCGATCAATATATCATCACGGACCAGTAAGGCAAACCATGACTATAAACACTAAAAAAAGACTTGAATTTTTTATTTAACTAGAAATATTACCTTATGCAAAGCTCACTGGTATAAAAAGATCCATGTTGACCCTTGGTTGAGATAATACTCTAGCTAGTTGGTATTATTTATCATGGTAATCAACCTAATGTCATATTTAATATTATATATTTAAAATTCTCTTTGTTGTCATATCGAATCCTCAATCTAAAGGTGACATATTAAGGTATCTTATAATATCAGTATCCCCTATTTGTATCTAGTTCTAGGCTTTACCATGGATTGGTTATTCAATTGATTCAGCTTAAAGATTAGTGGTTCCGATAATAGCTTTCAAACTGCTGCTTGGGTTATTGTAGTCCTTCAGGATTATACTAGCCGAAGCAACAAGCAGTACACTGACCATACTTTACCAAGGCTTTTAAAATAAAAGGCTGCCCGGACTATGGCATTCTAAGCTTTATAATAAGGTAGTCCTGGATCAAAGGCTTTGAACCTATATCAGATCCTAACAAGTAAAACTTTAGCCCTCCAGGGCTTGAAACATTCAACCTTGGGTCAGGTCTCAATGACTTTTTCTTCTTGGCGACAATGAAAAACATAAGATGAGGAAGAGAAAGAGAAAAAGAGAAGAGGAAGATCCTTCTTCCACACCATTGTTTTCTGTCTCCAACATATCCAATCTCCATTATTAAGCAAAGAAAAGGAAGATAATTTATCTACCTGAAAGTTCCCTTTTTAATAGTTCCTATGTAATGGATATTGACATAATATATATCAAGCAAGTAATCAGAAAAAACTCAAAGATGAGCAGAGAGCCATCTATAGCAACAGTTAATAGAATACAGATAACCTAATATTAAAACATTAAGAATAGACACGTGTACCATTCACATACATTGCTGTTTGATGTCTGAAAGTTAGCCCATATTGAGTGAATTAAATAGTTGCTACTTCTTGCTCCACCATTTCTCCACAAAAACTGCAAAGCATAATACAAGAAATATTAAAAGAGGAAATATATATATAGGAAAACCTTTTGGGAATCGAGAAGCAATTAAATAAAGAACTTACATTAGACAAAGCATTCAACTTTTCATGATTCTCCGAGTGTTCATTTCTTGAGTTCCAAACAAGTGAAATCTGTACTTTTCCTGTAAAAAAAGAAACGAGACTTGAATCTCATCTCATATTCTGACAATAAACCATAGAGAAAGCATGCTGCTAAGATTCACTAACCATTTTGATATCTGTCTGAAACTGGCAGAGACGTATTATATGTTGTTACAGCCATCTGAAATTTCAGAATTACGGTGCATAAACAACTGAGAGAACTTGGCTCTGATACCAATTGTTAAGATCGTAAAGGCACTAAGAGGGGGGGTGAATTAGTGCTTTCGAAAAATTTCGGTCTGAATGTTCGATCAATAAATCTGTATCAAAAATGTGATTTAACAAAAAGTGCGAGTAAGGATTGCTTAGTAAGTAAATCAGTATGCAGTAGTAAATCAAGGCAAAAGAAGAAATGCAAACCAGATTTATAGTGGTTCAGTCATATTGACCTACGTCCACTCCCGATTCCTCTTCTTTCGAGGCCACCGGCTTTCACTACCGATCTTCTTTCAATGGGCGAAGATCAACTACCCTTGTTATAACTCTTTCTCCTTTTTACAGGTTTAGGAGAGAACCCGTACACCCTTCTTTTACAAAAGACCTCTCATCTCCCTTAGAATAACTTCTAGACTCAATGAGAAAGAGACTCAACACTTTTCAAGAGTTTACAACACTTTAAAATCACAAGCTTTTCATGCTTTGTCAAGCAAGCATGAGAGGGGTATTTATAGGCCCCAAATAGCTTCAGAAATAGAGCCAAAAATTCAAATCCCCGGGTTTTCGGGGTACTAGCGGTACCACCGCCTAATAGTTTGAGCACCGGCCAAGCAGACCACCGCCTGACACAGCCTGGGAGACTGTGTTCTGGCGGTACCACCGCTGACTCTGGTAGTACGACCATCGAGTTTTTTGGAAAAGTACATTCCATACTTTCTAGCTCACAAGCGGTTCCACCGCCTGGCCCAACCTCAGGTCACTGAATTAGCCTTCCAATAGGCCCAATTTAATCCTAATTCAGGCCCAATGGGCTCATAATCAAGTTGGCATGGTTATACCCAAAACTAACTCAATTAGACAGTTAAACTACTTCGATCAAGACACAATGATTACAATCATGAAGCCTACGTTCTCCGACATGTCATTAGTTCATCCGGTACTTTGTCCAAACTCCAAACTTCCAGCGCGTCGTCCTATCCTTCGGTGCGTATTGCCCGATCCATCGGCATGTTGACCTCCCGCAATATTCGATCTTCTTGGTGCAATGCCCGATCCTTTTGGCCCGATACCCGATCTCTGACATAATGTATTCCGACCCAACGTCTAATTCTCCTGCTTCAATCGATTTGCCTTTACATGATCGAAGTTTATCCTGCGTCACTTTTTTCAAACACTCATTAGTTCATAAACTCATCAATTGATTTCATCATCAAAATCCGAGATTTAACAAAGACGCTCCTACAACATTCGACCCTCCTTCTAGTGCCAAAATGTTAACACACAAAGACTGTCGACTGGTGAGTCGGCCCGGTTGGTTCTCTGCCAAAAGTGCAGGTCCCTTCCAGTGACAATTCTTGGTTGACGTAGAGAGCAGACGTTGCGGGCAGGACCAAGGAAGCTATAGGAAGAGGTAGTGCGCTAGGAGCAGCTCAGTCTTCGAGTGGTGAAGCTTGGTTTGGGAGTTGGGCGATCTCCTTTGCTGAGTAGCTTTCTGGTTGTGCCTTCGATCTATGTTGATGACCTTGCACAACAAGCTTGACCCCTCCGATGCTTAAGTCAGGAAAGCAAAAAGGGAGGAAGACAACAGTATCAGTAATGAATTAAGAGAGTAAAGAGTCTTTTTTTCTTGTCTACCGTAGCTTGGCCCGGGGCATGACTTTTTCTTATCTACCGCTGGGTGGAGCAAATGGGCCTCCGTCAAGCATGACGCCTCCCGAGGGCAACATGGTGGAAACATTTAACGTGGGCGACTTGTCGATGCATGCTCCCAAGGGCAGCGTTTAGGGACTATCAGGATGACGCCTTCGATCGGGCTTTCTTGCTTCTTTGGGTCAGGCAAGGCACGATCCCCTCGTCGTTCGTCCAGAAGGGAAGGTTGGTGAAGCCGGGCGATGCCACCGACCATTAATGCGGTGCAGATTTATTTTCCCAGCTATGGGATCGATGAGGAGTAGTTCCTGCGAGCCCACTTCGGGAAGTCGGGGCAGGTGATGTGACCTCCTGTCGGTTGTCGTAAGGAGTTGGTGGCTCCGGGCCTTCGTTTAGGTGTTGCTTACCTGACGGGCGAAGTTGGGGGGTGTCAGGATTCATCTCTATTAAGATCATTCCCTAATATCCGTACACGAACTTCATCTAGTTCTTTGTTTAACCTATAAAAAATTGAAAGGCTCGATCTCTCTCAAGCATTTTTATGTATCGAGCAATATCAACAGCATATCATCAGTCAAAATCATAAAAAATATCAAGCCCTTGCTAAAGTGTCTTCAAGGTATTCTTCAAGGTATTAAAGTATTTTATAACACTAGTATTACTTTGTTTAAGCTCTTTAATCATGTTTGTAATCTCAAATACTTGGGCTGAATTCTCCAAGGTTTTTAATCTCGTACTGTATCGCCCGGTACGAGTGGTACATATCGATTCGCCAGCCTATCGGCACGCGGACCGCATGTTACCGTGCGGTATCAGATTTTTGGCCCCACATTGGGGGATACAGGGCTGTACCGGATGGTAACGATCAAAATTTCGACCGTTACCAACCTGTACTGTGCGGGTCGATTTCGACCGTTACTAACCTGTACCAAGCGGTAACAGTCGAAACCGACCATATCGAATTATAACAGTTTGCAAACGGCCAATTTGACTGTTCGAGGCATCCTAAAGGGTTTTTAAACTCTTTCCTCCCCCCCTCTTTCAATCCATTTCATTGACACTCTCTTAAACGCTTTCAAACTCATTTTTACTCACAATCGTTCTCTTATTCTCACATTTTCATTCTCCTAAACTCAATAAAGCAACGATTTGTGGATTGGATCAAATTTAGGAGGCTAATTTGGGAGGATTAACATACATGACGTAGACATAGAACGAAGCTCATCATATTCACGATCATCGTATTATGGAGAATCTTACGGCGAACAGTAGTACGATGATAGTTGGTCATACTTCTCCGAGCAATAATATGATACGAAACAATAGATCAGTAGCGAAAGTAAAAGTTCTGATATTCACCAATACATGCCTTAGGAGCCACCTCAGATTCATTTGATTCACGACGATCAACCTACTACCATCACCACATTGATGCACCAATGACATACGATGTATCAATACACTATGCCATAGGATCAATTTCAAGATTGGATACGACAAACATATCATATTGATATGCAGATACATAGGATCGAGGACCTCGATACACCACCTATGGAGGCTCGTCGTTCGTTTTGGTGGTAGAATCAAGTATATCTGCACATGTGATTACTTAATTCATTTGAATCTTAAAGTTTCAATTGTATATAAAATAATCTAACAATTAAAATAATTTTTTCGTAGATAATTCAATATTAATGGAAGGACTATCCAGAACGAATCGAAAGTACGAACCTTACACAAGGCTACTCCTCAAAGCCCGAAAAAGATATGTGACACTATTCTTACCTAATTTACATTAGTTTTGCTAAAACTATATTAAATGTATATTTATTTCTAACTTAAAAACACTATCCTAACTTTTTTTCCTATTTTTCAGGTTTTCTCGAAGGGTTTTATGCCTATTTTAGGTGTACCGCTCAATACGCTGGTATGTACCATACCGAGTAAGGCTCGATATGCCGGTACGATACAAGATTAAAAGCCTTGGAATTCTCCATATCTGAATATGTCTTGACCATAACATCTCATAGCTCCTTTGCTATTGATAAAAACATATATGTTTGGCCAATTTCTAGTTCCATAGAGTTTATCAACCATGATATGATCATGGAAATTTTAAAATCCCACGATTAAAATGGATCATCCTCTACAAGTGTTGTTGTTAATTTGATCATATTGCCGATCTTTTTTCTCCCTCGAATATACAACTTTACGGACTGAGATCAATGAAGAAAGTTTTGTTTGTTGAGTTAATATGTTGTAATCAGCAAGGATGGATTGTCAGCTAAGTTGTTTGTTGGAGATGGAAGTATTGGTTTTATCGTCTCTCCTCTGGACATAGTAGCACAGGTTCCCCACAAGTAAACAACGAAAAAGAAATAGTTAGGGGCTGATCCGAAGAGTGGCAGAATAGAGGAAAATTTTTCAGCAATTAAGGTTGAATGAAAGAAGAAAAATTATTTCTATAGGAACCGAGCTCTAATACTATAAACACAAGGGAATATAGTTTTTCTCATTCATACTCCTTTCTGTATACAAAGGAAGACATATAAGCCGATTACAAACTATACAACTAAGGAAATTGATTTTGTACAATATTTCATTCTAATCTATTTTCTATAATATGGGCTGATTTAATGCTGATTAAGTCGCCCAAAATAAGCGATAGATTCCCTTAAGTATGGGATTATATAATCCCTTAATTATGGGATTTTCCACACCTATTCCTAGCGATTAATCAATTAATAAAACATCTTCATTGGATCCAGCAAGGAGTGAGGTATTGGCACCTGAAGTTTTAACATAATGCTTTAGTTAGGACATTTGACAATCAACAGCAACAAAAAGAAAATGTGCAACAAGATCTATGGATCCATTTTATAAGGTTTGATCAATTTCTTCACCAGATCTTAAAATGTGCAATTGTCCACGTAAAACAATTATGGAGCTCCTTGTAACAAAATTCATCTGAATCACCTATATCTGCATTCTTCACCAGCATGTGAAGATGAAACATCGACAACACAGTGATCATGCAAGACAGTTGACCTTGGTGACAAAGTAAATTTGAGTGGAGAATTGTTCTGATGCAGAATAGAATCAATCTGAACTCCAGAACTATTCAATCACCATGTCTTCAAAAAATGGAACCTATGAGTGCTAGGATGTGTTTGATCAGCACTAGATGAATAAGGGCAGCAGCTGGCTTATTTTGGTTAAGGTTTTAGATGGAAACTGGGATTTGATGACCAGCAACCCTCTATCAAGATGGAAATCATAGAACATTCAGGTAATATAGCAAGTTCTAAACTGAAAAGGAAAGAAGAGAGGGGTGATATTACAGCTATATTGTAGTGCTGGTATTGTAGTGGTACTATAGCAATACAACAGCACACAAGTAATTAATTACATTTAGCATTCTTTATGTAATAAATGGAAAATTCATAGACTAATACAGAGTCATAGTTAGGTACTATAGTGGATGTATATCTTCAAGAGTACCTCATGAGAATTTTTATTATGAAAAAGAGCTAGTTGAGTTGGTAGTTCTTTTGTTAGTGTTAACTCTTGGGTAGTCAATTTTCCTCAGAGAAATGGATTTTATCATGATAGGAGCATCATTGGCATCACAAAGACTGAAGCTTAACAACTATTTCAAAGAAACAAGAAAAGAATAAGGAATTAAAAAATTAAATGACTGCCTAAATATTACCCTGATACTTCAACAAGCAATTTGTACTCCATAGAACTTGTGTTCACTTTGAAACTCTTCTAATGGGGTAAAAGTGGGCAGCCAAATAACTACTAAGAAAAAGTATATTTGATCACTTATTTCTTCCATATCAAAAATTGAAGATGAATAACAATATTGTAGAGATCTAATTGACCCACAGATCCTAGTTATGTAAAGAGAACTTCAAATTTGAAGTGAAAAGAAAAGCCAAGGATGATGGTAGCAAGGTTCTTAATTTCGTACAGTACCGGAGTTTCGAAATCAGCTCGGTACGATACGGTATAAGTATACCGAGTGATACGTTTCGGTATACCGCTTGGTATATATATATATATATATATATATATATATATATATATATATATATATATATATATATATATATATATATATGTATGTATGTATGTATGTATGTATGTATGTATGTATGTATGTATGTATGTATGTATATATATATTAAAAATACTATGTTGCCTCGATACTCCCCACGCGCTGCCCGTGTGAGGAGGAGGTTTCCTTCTCCCCACGCGAAAAAAAAAAAAAGAAAGGCTCGATTTCTGCCCACATGGGGAGAAGAAACCGTTTCCTCCTCTCCGCGTGAAAAAAAAAACAAAGAGAAAGGCGACGTCGCCCAGTTTCCCTGCCCAAAAGAAAAAGAAAAAGAAAGGCAACGTCGCTTTGTTTCTGCCCATGTGGGGAGAAGAAACTGAGGGTTCCTTCTCCCCGCGCAAAAAAGTAAAAAAAAAAAAAGCCTCGTTTCTTCTGCCTGCGTGGTGAGAAGAAACCGCTTCTCCTCGTGACGTCGCTATGACTCTTCTCTCCCAGCGTGGACGAGAAGTCGCCGACGACGTCGAGGCCTCGTTGCCTCAAACGAGGAGGCGACATCATCTGTGGCATCCAGCGAGAGAGGGCGGCGACGGATCAGGATCGTCGAGGGAGAGCGACGTCGAATCTTCATGTTTTCTCTTTTCTTCTCCCCCTGCTAGTACCATTCGGTAACGAGCGGTGACGATCGATTTAGGATAATATCACAAGTGTTCTATTATATACAATCACAAAAACCAATATTTACCACATGTTCTTATCATTACACAAATTAATTTAACATTCCAAAATCCTAAACATGAGAGGTTCTTTCAACTTTTATAAAACTCATAAGTTCATATTTACCATTGACATTCCATTAGACACTAAGTGTACTTATATAACAAAAAACATATCATCCACTAAAGGTTTGCTCCAAAATCTTCTAGCTTTCCACAACCTCGGCCCAATTTAAACATTTTAGCAAGCAACAAGTTACATTGACAAATTTATATAGCCACGGAGTGAGCATATAAAGCTCAGCAAACGACTAACATATCCATAACGAAAGAGGATAGTTTCAAACAAATAAGGTACCAAATACAAGACAGGGATACAAGAGTTCATAGATAGCCACTCAACGAATGTAGAAATACAATGTCATTTCATTCGAAGCATGTTTTGTTTATAACAAGGGAGTAAAGACTAATTGGAGTATATCAATGACATAAGGAGCATTTCGGATATCAATGACATATGAAACGTTTCAAAACATATCAATGACATATGAAATATTTCAGAGCATAACAATGGCGTATGAAATGTTTCGGAGCATATCAATGGCGTATGAAATGTTTCAAAGTATAACAATGACATATGAAATATTTCAAAGCGTATCGATGACATATGAACATTTCGGAGGCATAAGAAGCATTTCGGAACATATCAAAGAATAAATACGAAACAGAAGCTCAAACGTCGTATTTGACGTTGCATTCATTCCAAACATCCAAAGCACACATAGAAGCATATAACCGAAGTTTAGATATCATATCAAACAGATAGAAGGTGAAGTGGGATCCTAAATATAATCTCTCATGTTTGGGAGCATCATCCATCCACATCTGGATGACGCCAGAGGGGGCCGATAGAGCATCGCGGGCTCTATACATACACCCTTTACCATTTCTGGCAAAGGTCCAAATAATCCCAAAAATACCATAGTACAAAAGGACATTGTGAACAATAAAATTGGCACATATCGGAAACACATACGGAACAACGGAATGCATGTGCCTATACGAAACATTGCGATACAAACATAAAATTTACATAATAGATTCAGGTATACAAATACTTGTAGGACAAAATTATATAGGAATTCGAAGCAATAATGTAAAGCTCAACTGAAGTAAGGATTTTAGCTGAAATCAATTTCCAAAGAGACGAAACAAAAATAGACGAAATCGACGAAAGCTTGATTTTGGCAGAATTTGATAGGAACATTTCATGAAATATTTGAATAACTATTTATGCACCAATTTGTACAAGATAAGTGTCATTCGAAAGATGTATCAATCAAGTTTTAGATAAATCAAGATTTATATGAATTGGAGTTTCCAACACGGAGTTGTCAATAGTTTAATAACCAAAAGTCATAGAACATTATCCATGTTTTGCAGAATTCATAGATTTGATTAGAACAAATGCTTCAATAGGCATTTATGCTCCAAATCATTCAAATCATATATACACAAAAAGATTTATGAGTCTAGTTTCTGATAAATCATGTTTTGCATAAATTAGAGTTTTCAACAGAGAATTATAAGCAAGAAAGTACTGAAAGGTCAGAACCGACAATCTCTGTTTTACAGATTTTATAGGGTTTGAAATAACAGTTTGGGTAGATAATTGGACTCCAAATTTATCAATCTTGGTATCAAAAGAAAGAGATATGAATCTATTTTCGGATGAATTTGGTTTTTCCTAAATCAAGAATCTGTGCAGAATGTTATGACTAGAACAATGCAGAAAGGTCAAATACTGAAAAATTCTAGATTCACAGTTTTATTCCCAAACGACAGAAATATCATGTACAAAGCTAAAATCTTCTAAAATTTTTAGAATTAAGATGAAATTAGAAATCAAGATTTCTATAGAAAGTGGTTAGAACACTTGCCTTAGAAAAATTTGAGTCTCAAATGTATGGAATTAATGCAAAACCTCAAGCCAAAGTAAGGTTTCTTCTTCCTCTACTTCAATTCCTCTTCCCTTCTCTTCTTAAACTTATGCTGGTTGCCGCTCCTTTGTTAAGTTTTTCTTTAGTTTCTCTTTTAATTACTTAGGTTTGGCTAACACAAGGATTGCTAGGTGGCAAGCATGCATGAAGGAAGCCTATGTGTCATCCATAGAACAAACATAGGTGGAACCATCCTTAGGTTAGCTAGTGACACTTGTTCTCCATTTTTTTAAAACTTAATATGAATCTTTCACAAATCATATCCAATTGTTAAGATTTATATTTAGGTCCCTACATTACAAACAAGGCCTTACAAAATTTTAAAAAATGAGGGATGTTACACTCTCCCCTCCTTAAAAGAAAAATTTAGTCCTCTAAATTTGTCATACCTCCTTCGACCACTGATTTAGAAGCTTTGGAATCTTATTCAATGATAGCATATACTCTAGCATGGGCTGATGGTCTAGGAGGCAGTAGCTCTTTCTTATTCTTAAGAGGGCAATCTTTTATTTTATGATCCAACTTCCCGCAAGCAAAACAGGCTCCAGTTACCCAAAAACATTGACTTGTTTCATGATTTAACTCGCATCTTGCACATGATTGAGTTCTCTACGGTGACTTTTCTTTCTCAAATCTAGATTCCTTTACCCTTTTGTTTCTTATTTCATATTCATCATCTCTTTTACTTTTGCTGATAAACTTGTCCTTATCTTTCTTACCCCTGATTTCTTAAATTTTTTCCAAGTCTCTTTCAATTATCAAAGCCCTTTTTATCACATCAGTATGCTTGGAGTTTTAAGGCTGATATTCGACTTCTTATTGCTAGCCTTAGGCCCCTTTCAAATTTCTTTGCTTTTCTAGTTTCATCATCGGTTATATGAGTGGCAAATCTGGAGAGTTCAGTGAATTTAGATTCATACTATACTATCGTCAAGTTTCCTTAGATAAGACTCAAGAACTCCAATTCTTTTTGCTCTCTAATGCAATCTGGGAAATATTTATCGTTGAACTTTTCTACGGATACCTTCCATGTGATTGGCTTATGTTTGACGTCAGAAATCTTTTTAATCATTCTCCACCAGTGCTCAGCCTCTCCTTCCAACATAAAGGCGGCGAAAGAAATCTTCTGATCATCAGGGCAATTTAAGATGTCAAATATTTTCTCTATCTGCATCATCCATCGTTCTGCTATCATTGGATCAGGCTCACCACTAAAACTAGGAGGACTGAGCTTCTTAAACTATTCAATTCCCAACCCAGTATGATTTGATGTCCCCGTTCCATCATTTCTTCCTTGTCAGACTTGTTGCATCACCTTTGTCATAGTCTCCAGAGTTCTCATAATACCACCCAATTGATCAGAAGTAGATGCAACAGGAGAAACAGAGGATCTCGTCATCCTTGCTTCCTAAAAACAACAAAAGAGATTTTTTTTTTATCAATCTATGAATAAAATCACTAAACCTCAAATTTTATTACGCATCTAACATATTAAAAATCTTAGTGATCCTCAAAATTTATTACGCATCTAACTATCAGAGCATGATTTGAGGATCACTAAGATATTTGATATGTTTGATGTGCAAAATATATTGAGGTCTAGTAAACTTTAGTGGACGATGAAAAATTACTTTGATGTCTTTTAGGAATCCATGATGTCGAGGACATCCGGTCCTCTTGCTTCATCTTCTTTTGAATAATTGAGTGAGATGAAAGTGTTGATAGGGGATATCAAATTAGAATGGACTAAGAATGGGATAATTTAAGGTGCTTATTCCTCCTAGTTTTAGTGATGAGCCTAATCCAATGGTAGCAGAACGATGGATGATACGGATAGAGGATATTTGATGTCTTAAATTATTCTGATGATTAGAAGGTTTCTCTTGCCGCCTTTATGTTAGAAGGAGAGGCTGAGCACTGATGGAGAACGATAAAAAAGGATTTCTGAAGTCAAACACGAGCCAATCACATGGAAGGTATTCATAGAAATGTTCAACGATAAATATATTCCAGATTGTATTAGAGAGCAAAAAGAATTGGAGTTCTTGAGTCTTATCTAAGGAAACTTGACGATAGTATAGTATGAATCTAAATTTACTGAACTCTCCAGATTTGCCACTCATATAACCGATGATGAAACTAGAAAAGCAAAGAAATTTGAAAGGGGCCTAAGGCTAGCAATAAGAAGTCGAATATCAACCTTAAAACTCCAAGCATGCTGATGTGATAAAAAGGGCTTTGATAATTGAAAGAGACTTGGAGAAAATTTAAGAAATCAGGGGTAAGAAAGATAAGGACAAGTTTATCAGCAAAAGTAAAAGAGATGATGAATCTGAAATAAGAAACAAAAGGGTAAAGGCATCTAGATTTGAGAAAGAAAAGTCACCGTAGAGAACTCAATCATGTGCAAGATGGAGTTAAATCATGAAACAAGTCAATGTTTTTTGGTAACTGGAGCCTGTTTTGCTTGCGGGAAGTTGGATCATAAAATAAAAGATTGCCCTCTTAAGAACAAGAAAGAGCTACTACCTCCTAGACCATCAGCCCATGCTAGAGTATATGCTATCATTGAATAAGATTCCAAAGCTTCTAAATCAGTGGTCGAAGGAAGTATGACAAATTTAGAGGACTAAATTTTTCTTTTAAGGAGGGGAGAGTGTAACATCCCTCATTTTTTAAAATTTTGTAAGGGCTTGTTTGTAATGTAGGGACCTAAATATAAATCTTAACAATTGTATATGATTTGTGAAAGATTCATATTAAGTTTAAAAAAAATGGAGAATAAGTGTCACTAGCTAACCTAAGGATGGTTCCACCTATGTTTGTTCTATGGATGACACATAGGCTTCCTTCATGCATGCTTGCCACCTAGCAATCCTTGTGTTGGCCAAACCTAAGTAATTAAAGGAGAAACTAAAGGAAAACTTAACAAAGGAGCTACAATAAGCGTAAGTTTGAGAAGAGAAGGAAATAGGAATTGAAATAAAGGAAGAAGAAGCCTTGCTTTGGCTTGAGGTTTTGCATCAATTCTACATATTTGAGACTCCAATTTTTCTAAGGCAAGTGTTCTAACCCTTTCCTATAAAAATCTTGATCTCTAATTTCATCTTAATTCTAAAAATTTTGAAAGATTTTGGCTTCGTCATGATATATCTGTTGTTTGGGAATAAAACTGTGAATCTAGAATTTTTCAGTATTTGACCTTTCTGCATTGTTCTAGCCATAACATTATGCACAGATTCTTAATTTAGGAAAAACCAAATTCATCCGAAAATAGACTTATATCTCTTTCTTTTGACACCAAGATTGATAAATTTAGAGTCTAATTACCTACCCAAACTGTTATTTCAACTGATCCTATGAAATCTGTAAAACAAAGACTATCGGTTCTAACATTTCAGTACTCTCTTGCTTATAACTCTTTGTTGAAAACTCTGATTTATGCAAAACATGATTTATCAAAAACTAGACTCATAAATCTTTCAGCGAGCGGAAATAGCCCCAATCAACGCTACCACTCGATAGCGGACGGTTTCCATACCGATTTATTGATGGACCGGTACGTACCGTCCAGTACGAGCGGTATTATTCGAAATTAAAATCCTTGGATGATAGAATCAATTATATCCTAATCCCGTACCTGAGTATCTGGTGCTCTTGATCAATTCTATTGTTCCCCGTGATCACATCCTCAAGATTGTCTATACACAAATTTCCTTCACCAGCGGAGGATTGGGATTTGATGGTTGTGTCACCAAATCAATTGTTCCAACTTCCAAGTGTCCCAAGAATGATTTTCTCTGCTAAAATCATAGATCTATTTATTTATACAAGGTTTCATTCAGCCACATGCATCAACTGGCATATTATGTCATATAAAATCAAGTAATCAATGTGCAGTTTTAGAATGAAAGTTGCAGGAACCCCCTTATGGTGATTAGAATCTATGATGTACACGAAGTGTCATCAAAGAAAATTTCAGCAACAAAAAGAGCATTACTTTAAAATTTAGCTAATGAAGCTGAAAATATAAAGAGACATATTAAAGCTAAACAAGATTAAAGAGGTCTAAAACATCTTGACAAATGACATAAGTTATGGAAATCAGAAAGTAAAACTAACCTGCACATATCGCAGATCACCGGTACCTAACTCTTCATCATATAATTCCACTTTCAACTTAGAAATGCCTATTAAAGATATAGCAATGGCACTGAAGTTTAAGATGTCCAAAAACCAGAAAGAAAAAACAAAAACTAGCAAATCTTTGAACAGAGAAAAGTATCCTGCCTTGTTTTAAGAGGTCAACTGCAGCATTAATATTTGGATGATGTGCTGGGAACAACAAAAAACCAATATAAATTGAGACAGAGGAGCTGCAAGTATTGAAGCCTATAAAATGGTATGCAAAAGTATCTAGTAAACTATAAATTTAGAATATTGTATCTACAGAATAATCAGGATATCAGACACATGATCCTGTTGTTTCTTCACATGGATGTTTTAGTAGAAGTTTAAATCTACACCATGCAAGTAAAATATCACAACATTAAAAGAACAACATTAGCAGATCATTGTAAATCTAATGTCATTGTGAAGTTGAAGTGTCCTAGGGACCAAAGATTGCTGTACGTGTACCAATCCTCTTTTAGAAGGTAAAATAATACCAGCTATATCGAGTGTTTGTTTGATCAATGAACATGCATTTGTGGTTTTGAATAATATAGAATATATGGATCGGACAATATATAACATATGCTAAAATATCATGACCATACATATCATGTGTGACCATGATGTCATAAGTATAACATTTCAATCAAAATAGTATATGACAACTACGAGTAAAGAAATTGATCAGAATTTCATTTGTTTTAGAAACAATACATGATCGCCAGATGTTTCAAACACAATTCATAGGAACAATTACACATTCTTGTAAGCCTAAAACCACAGGGCATTGTTTAGGGGGCTGGAATTTTCACAGCACAAAAGTTGAAATTGTTGTTTGACTACTATTTCCCTATACTAATCCCATGTCCATCATATTGGCAGACTGACTGTCTATCGGATTGTAGATATGGATGAAGTAGTGATTTCACTCAAGCAATGGACTAAATATATGAATGACCTAAACAAGGTAAGGACTTGCATGTTATACCAAGCAAGACTTGCAATTTAATGTACCAATACTATACCAATTAGGGCTCGGAACGGTACTATACCATCCCATATTGTGTAGTGACACTCAATTCACTGGTACATACCGAGTTTCGAAAGAAACTTAAAAAAGCTGAAAAATAAAAAAGGAACTGCCCTATATAGAAGCTGTACCACCCTGTACCCGGCAGTATTGGCCCTGTCCTGAGTCATACCAACCCTGTAACAGACGGTATTGGAACAGTATCAGGTAGTAGGTTGGTTGTAGCCTACCACTCAGTACTGGTTATTTTTTAAAGCTACCATAGTTATTTTTTATTACTTGTTCTTTTTCTCTCTTTTCTTGGTTGGTCAGTCTCTGCCCTCCTCTGCCTCCTAGACTCTTCTTTTTTACATCTCTCTTTTTCTTTGATCTAGGCAGTATCGACTTATACCAAGTGTGGGTATGCCGCCCTCTAGTGGTACTGTATCAGCCCCGCCGGCTACCTGGATTGATACACGACCAAAATTTCAATCCATGTTGAGTACAATTAACTCTCCTCACCTACCAGATGAATCTAGCAAGGATCAGTGAACATAATATTGTTACATGTAGTGATAGAACTCATACATGAGTCTCCAATTTAAGATGATATATATTGCACAAGGAACATTTATTTATTCAAACAAACATGATAGACTAAAAACCTCTACACATTGGAATATCCACAATGTCATGTGTGCCTTCCTGATACAATCCAATCAAGGGGTTCTCTGGTGTTCCACGAACCACAAGTTTTGCCCGACATCTCCATTCCCACTGCAAGCAATCAAAATTTAACAGTCAACATGTATGACATTTTGGAATTGTTTTAAGAGCAAATATATACATAATGGAAGAGAATGATTTATCTAGGAGTAAACGAAAATGCATCACCAAAATAACTTGAGAGAGGTAGGAAGACAGCAAAATCCAACTAACCAAAAATACAAGATGGAAATGTGTCGTACATAATTGACAATAACTGTCAACACTCAATTATCTAAATCAAATGAATGAAAATCACCATTTGCCCCTAGAAAACCTACCGACTAAAACAAAACAGCAATAACTTCCACCGACTCTAACTAAAGCAACATAACTTTGTTGTTTCTACAAGGAAAACTAAGGAACCAAGATGCTCCAAGCTACCATCCATTATTCAGTTCTCGAGTATAAACCTCACTATCAAGAATATTTTCACATCCTTTTCAACACTAAGGCTTTTCTATTGAAACTTTAAACTACCACGTTGTCTTCATAAATACCAAAAAAGAAATATTTGGAAATTTATTACTTACATTTGAACATTTCAAATCATCCTACTCAAGCTTGCCCATATAAATTCCATCTCCACACAACCTAATCTATGTCTTAACCATCCTTATTCTAGATAAAAAGGTTCACATTCTTCCCTTGGAAATAATAATTTCTTCCAAGTGCAGATATTTGCAGTAAATCATGCATCCCACTAGTAATCAATACTAGAAAGCATGGACAACATACCACCTAATATGGTATGAAATGGGCAGTATATACCAGCTCATACACCTCACATATTGTTCAGTATGGTCAAAATTCGACCATTACCGATTGGTTGAGATTCGACAGGTATATATTAATATTATCTGCAGTGATTTAAAAAGCGCTAGGCGCCAAAGAACGCTAAGGTCCAAAAACGCCCGAGGCGCTAGGCGCTCGCCCGAGCGAAGCGAGACGCTAAAATATAAAAATATATAATATAATTAATAAATATAATTATTTAAAATTTTAAATAAAAATATGATATTAAATTAAGAAAATCTATGATACAAAATCATAAATGAAAATTGGAGACTCTATTGAGTTGCTCTGTACACTTGTCATTTAACTTAAAACCTAACAATAATTTTAAATAAATAAAAATTAACAGTATTAAAATCAAAATAATATATTATTAATCTATTAACAGTATTGAAAATTAATAATTTCAAATAAGCCTAATAATATTAACAATATACAGAAGGAGAAGGAAGAGTGTAAGGGGGTGCTGACTGAGAAAAGAAGAAGCGACAGCAGGAGCGGGAGTGTAAGGAGGCAGCGGCAGCGGCAGCGGCAGCGGGAGCGGGAATGTAAGGAGGCAGCGGCAGCGGGAGTGTCAGGAGGCAGCGGCAGTGGCAACAGCGACAGCGGGAGCAGGAGCGGCGAGCAGCGGGAGCGGCGAGCGGCGACAGCGGCAGCGGTTGCGAGCAGCGACAGCGACGAGTAGCGAGCGCGGGAGCGACAGCGGCAACGAGCAGTGTTAGCCGGATAGGGTTGGGCAGCGACAGCTGATATCGATTTTAGTTGGTTCGATTGAACCAACTAACCACCGGAGACCGAACCAGACTTAAAATCCTGGTTCGATCGCCTGGTTTAACACAGGCGCTCGCCCGAAGCGCTCAGCGCCTGAGCTCTAGATGCTCGCCTCTTTGAAGCGCGCCGCCTGGAAGTTTAGCGAGGCGCTCGGGCCTCGCCTTGCCTCGCCCGAGTGCCTAGGCGAGCGCCCGAGCGCCTTTTTAAATCACTGATTATCTCAATAGTTTATTTAGTTCAAATATTAAAGTTTCAACACCTAATATCTCAACTTTTTTAGGTGATTCAAGATCAACGAAAGCAACTTTCTTTGAATGATGATCATGCAACTAAGTTCTTCCTCAACGCATCTGAAAAGGTAAGAAATTCAATTTTCGATACTTATAGCCTAGATTTTGTATTCATTTATGGCTAGATATACTCTATTCTTATTCAAATTTAATTCATATACCGATATGTTAGGATAAAAGACCTTCGAAAAGGTTTCTTTAATTTTGGCTGATTTTTTAATACTTTTTCAATATATAGGTATATACCATTTTACTGACACATGATATGTCACTAGTACATATCAAGTCCAACAAGGGATCAATATGCCACGTTGGTACAATATGGCAAATGATGCTAGAAAATGATTTCAAAGAATCAAGACAAGAATTGTCCAATGCAGATTTTTTTGTTAAGAAACTATTCTAAACAGCTTCAATTCAAAATTGTGTTTCCCAAACAAGGAATCAAATAAAGGTCAGACTATTACACTGAATAATATTTGTCGATCAAGGACCAACACCAAAGTTTTTCAAATTTAAGTTAGCTAATTCCTATATGGATCTGGACTGGCCATCTTGTTCAAGCCACACCAAATGAATCAATTGCATTGAAGACGATAGCACAAGAGTCCTTAAAACACCAAATACTAGGAGTTGGCATCAATTCTTCTGAAAAAATCGGAAATGTACTATCACTTCCAGCAACAAACTTTCACAGAAGCAAATTGACACTACAGGATGAAATAATCATTTAGATCTTTTGATGAGATAATTATTATTTCTGAAAATGTAAGTATATGATGCAATATTATTTTGTTACACCTTTATGGTTCATTTTGTGTTTCATTCAGTCAAATTGGAATCAATTTAATAGGTCAATTAATTGAGTCTTACATTGAGATATTTGGGAATGTTGCTTGATTGTTTTGCAATTTTGTTGCCAACATCTTTCAAATAATAAATTATAATTGCCAGCCTAAATTAGCCCACAGATGAAGAGTCATTTTCATCTTACAATTCTTCATTACTGAAACTATCTGCTGACTGAATATGGTAAGTTCATGCCCAACTGATCTCTTACTTCTTCTGCCTGACTAATTGTATGTTTCAATTAAATTAGGTCAATTTTGTCTACCTCAGGATCTTGCTAAACCTGTATGAACATATTCCTTTAAAAAAATTTAACAAAAAAGCTAAGTCCTCTAATTATAGACCTCCTCCATCATTTTTATGGGTACTAATAAGTAATAACATTCTAGAGAATGCTGCCAAATAGGTGAAGAGTGTCAGACCTGATGGTATTTCTATTGAGGTTTAGAAGAGTTTAATAAACCTTAGAAAGATGAAAATAGGTAACAGTGGCGGACCTTACGGTATTTCTATTGAGGTTTAGAAGTGTTTAAGAGACCAAGGAATAGCTTGGTTGCCTAGTTTATTTAACAAAATTTTGAAATTTAAAAGATGCATGATGAATGAAAAAAGAGTTTTTAGTACCAATTTATAAGACTGATGAAGATATTTAAAGCTTTTGTAATTACAAAGGAATTAAAATTATGAGTGACAAAATGAAATTTTGGAAAAGAGAGATTAGAAGTCAAATAGGATATAAAACATATATCTCCAAACGAAAACCATTTTTGATGATCTGGTTGGACCAATATGTACCAATCAATATTGGTGCACCGATACCGATAAATACCAGTGTTTCTCAGACAAAGAAGGAGAAAAGGGATGTGGAGGAGGAAGAAAAACAAAGAGGAAGAAAGAAGAAGAGGAGGAAAGAGGAAGAGGAAGGAAGAAAAAGTGGTGATGGAGGAAGGGAAGGAAGAAGAGAAAGCAGAGGGGAGGAAAAAGAAAAAAGAGGAAGTGGTGGAGGAGAAGGAACGAGAGGAGAGAAGTAGAGGGAGTGTACCGGGTAGATAAACAGCCTCAAACTATAGCACTGGTGATGTTAAATGATAGCGACGGTGACATTGAATGGCAATGGCAACGACATCGAACGATAGTGGCATCGGCAACATCGGCACTAGAAGAGGGCAGTGGTGAGAAGAGGGCTCGTGACTCTTGTTTTAGGATTTTTATATGAGTTGGAAACTTGGAATCGCCCAAAATAGAGGCAATCTGTGTATCGGTCCATGCTTGGATCGATACATACCACCTCTTTCGTATCGTTTCGAGCGATACGATAGTCCTTGGCTCCAAAAATCAATTCAGGTTAATGCAAGATATTTATTAAAACAATTGATGAAAAAATATATAGAGAAGAAGAAAAAATTGTATATCATTTTTATTGATTTAGAGAAGACCTTTGTTAAAGTTCCTAGAGATGTATGATGGTGGCTTTTACAGGGAAAGGTGTATCGCTAATTATACATGATATTATGAAAGATATATGTATATATAATACTATAGTTTACTAGTATTAGGACTATAAGGAGTTTGTTTAATAAGCTTTTGTTAGAATAGGACAATATCTAAGTATGCATTAAGTCATTGCATTTTTATTTACTAATATTATTATTTCAATATATAAGACTTTAAATGAAATTAATTTTAAACTTGAGTTATAGAGCCAAACTTTAGAGACTAAAAGTTTTAAATTAAGTCGAACAAAGATACAATTGGGGATTTTTGCCAAACTTAAAAATGTATCTTAGAGCCAAACTTTATGATCACTAAGATACATTTCTAGCAAACTTTAGCAATACTAAGGTCTTGGCATGTTGGGAAGGATAAGTATCTTATATTTAAGTTGGGAAGTATCTTATACTAAGGACTTGACTAAAACTACTAAGAGGTTTTAGTTCGACTGCCTGTGGGATCAGGACTCCTAACATACTAAGGTCTTATACTAAGTTCTTATCAGGATCGGTTTATATAGACTTCAGTGGCTAGCAAACTTCTAAAACGTGATCGACTTACTTCTAGATCAGATAAGTATTAGTCGTACAATTCTACGTTCACAGTTCTACTGAAGAGGCCCGGGCTATGGTTTTCCTTATTCTTTTAGAAGGATCACGTTTAACCTAACTATATTTTTACTTCCACATGTCAGGGAGCCATGTTCATTATCCCTACACAAGTCTACTTCCATGGTGGCAATGATGGAGTCAAGTCTACTTCCAAATCTTTGTTCATAATAGTTCTTTCCTGTAAAAAGGAGGACTAGTTTATATAAACTGTAAGTTCCTTCCTATTTTAAGACATTGAAACTAGTGGCACAGAGGCTGGACCTAATAAGCCCACTGGACTTGAAGTCTTAATTAACCTTGAGGAAGTACTTATCTGATCTAGAAGTAAGTCGATCAAAAGACGTAAGGTTTCAAAAGGGCAGGGAGACCCGGAGGAAAACCGACAAGGTGAGACGACTAAAATCTAGAAAGGATAAGGAAAACCAGATTATGAAAGTCTAATAGTACATGTCTGAAAAATGGGAAGAAGCCATACAGCAATGGTACACTAGTTCTCACACTTCAAAGCTTGACTACCTTGACCTTGCTGAAACCCATAGCCCCATCAGGAAAGAGCTAGCCCATAATCTTACGGTTATTTACGACAGAACCTATCTATCTAGTAGAGTCAATTTAAAAAACTTCAAGGTCATTATTGAGAAAAATCAGAGTTTAGAGAGGGAAATCAAAGGACTCAAGCACTCCATAAAAACTCTCACTGCCTTACACTCGAAAAATAAACCCCTCACGAAACAAGAAGTGCGAGATTTGGTTGCAGAAATTTCCAGGCAACCAAAACTTGTGGAAGAAGAGGCTCTCAGACTAACTCAAAGCTTAAATCAAAAGCTGCAGAGGGTTGAACAACTTCTATCAAGGATAGAAAAACAAATTTTTGGATGAACTATCTGTTCTCCAAAAACACCGAATCCTACAAAGAAGCCCTCAAGGCCACAGAACCTATTGATCCCCCATCCTTAGGATTTCTCAAAACAAACGATTACCCGGGAACCCTTAGCCACCAAGCAGCTGTGATTAAATAGCACAACACACAAATCCAACTCCTCACACAGATCGCTGAGGATATAAAAGGGATACAAACAGAACTACAAGCTATAAGGAAGCTTCAGCAAGCTAAGACAGAACCACCCCAGAGCATCCCAGAAGATTTGATAGCAAAGCTCTCCAATTTAAGCCTAGGTCCCTCAGAAAGACCTAAAGAGGCAAAAGGAAAAATTTTGGTATTCAAAGATCCTATACAAATCCTGAAACAAGTCCAGAAATGACGACCAGAACTCAAGAAGTCTCCATATCTGCCCCCTTGATCGAAGATCAAATCCGAGATTATAGAAGAAATCAACGCAGGATCTTTAACGCTCGCCAGGCGACAAGACGTGCAGGACAAAGATTATTTGGAGGTTCAGTCTCCACCCAACATGTCCTAGAACAACAGATAGACCCTCAGGCACAACTAAGGTTATCTATGCGCGAAAGATCTACTATAGCACCAGCTGAAGTGCTATACCACTCAAGAAGGGACAATGCCCATCACAGGGTATACGTTCACGGATCTGAAGAGGCCATGCTGGTTACAAACAACCAGGAGGATAGATCCTTCATCATGGAGGAAAGTTACGAAAGGCTTCAGAGGAGTAGAATGCAGTATATCCACCTGGGAACACTCCAGGTACGGCTGCAAACCCTGCATCGACGGGAAGAAGGGACACTGGCACTACTAGTGTTCAGGGACAACAGATGGATGGATGATCGGTCCATCATTGCCACCATGGAAGTAGACTTGACTCGAGGGAGTCAGCTGGTCTACGTAATCCCCGACATCATGATGACAATAGGGGACTTTTACCGCAATATTCAACTCTCAATCCTCACAAGAGGATATGACACATGGCGGAATGGTGAAGCTAATTTGCTTGTCACCAGAGGAATGGTAGGGCGACTTTCAAATACCCCGAATGTTGCCTTTGCGTACGAAGTATCAGGGGTGGTGGACTACCTCACCAGCCACAATGTAAGGGCACTACCAGGCAAGGTTCGCCGTACCGTACCGTACCGACGTTTCGACCCGGGCTCGGTACCGGTACGGTACGGTATACCGCTCGGTACACCCAGGTGTACCGAGCGGTACACTCAGGTGTACCGAGCACTGTAGCAGTGCTACAGTGCTACAGTAAACTGCTACAGTGCTCGGTACGGGCGGACCGGTACAGGGCGGTCCGCGTACCGCTAGCCTGTCGGACCGGTACGTACCGCCCGTACCGGGCGGTACAGTCCGGTACGGCAAACCTTGCTACCAGGGAGGAGGTACTCTACAGCAGATATACAAGGAAGAGACTGGGTCATCCGACCAACCCAAGTCTCAATACCAATGCAGCCTTCAAAAGCACGAAGCCGAAATTTATTAGATGGAAGGATATCTATCAGCTTTGACAATTACAAAGCTGCATCTACATCAAGTCGGATCAACTACAATACTGCTGATGACGAGACGTTCAGCGATGAGGAAGAAATCCAGAGCCACACAATAGCTGTCATAATACAAACATCAGGCAGCAAAGACAATGAGGCGGAAGGCTTGCGGAATAACCTGAATTTTTATTTTCAGGATATTAACGTTTCAGAAGGTGGTGGGGAGATGCCATATCCCCAAAAATTTCAAGAAGAAATTATAGCAGCAGGACTTGAGGAAAATTAGGAAGTGGAATACCCACAATTAGCAAAACTCTCCCAACAAGTATATTCCTCCTCTGCCGTATCAAACTACAGACCACCTACAGACTCTACTATGGGGCCAGCAAACTACCCCCCCGCAATTAACATAGAGTCAACCATCCAGAAGCCTACCTTTGAAGGATACACTAGGCAAGCCAAATTCAAAACAAAGGATTTTTCTGAAGCATGGAACCTACCCTCAGCGTTTCAACAGCAGGGAGCCATGTTCATTATCTCTACACAATTAGGGATGTTTGATGAAGTTTTTATGAAATGGGAGTCAATAACTAAGAATTTAGTCTCACTCCAAGGATTCACAAATTCCCAAGCAAAGATGGAATTTATCGAAAATCTGCTCGGTGAATCCGAGAAGCTAGCCTGGATCCAATGGAGGATGGCGTACCCTGACGAATACCAACTACTACTAGCAAACGCCGACGGAGCAGGAGGTACCCAAAATATCCTATCTCAATTACGAACAATCTTCATACTTGAAGACCCATTTCAGGGATCAACCGGGATACAAGAAGAAAGCCTACAGAGACCTGGAGAGGCTTTCGTGCAACAGCCTGAAACATATTATCCAATTCTTGAATGACTACATGAGGTTAGCCTCAAAAACGGGAAGGCTGTTCACAAGCCCCGAGTTATCTGAAAAACTATGGTCCAAGATGCCCAGAGAATTAGGAAAAAGGATAAAGGACGCCTTTGAATTCAAATACAGGGGCAATACGATCGGGATAATCCCCAGGATCTTATTTTCCTACAAATATCTGGAAGCAGAATGCAAGGACGCCGCATTCAAAAGGGCGCTCAAAGACCTGTCTTTCTGTAGTGAAATACCCATCCCAGGATATTATAACAAGCCCGAAAGGAAATACGAAGTTAGGAGATCCACAACATATAAAGGCAAGCCCCACTCATCACATGCAAGGATAGAAAAAAGAAAGCACCTGGTAAGAAACAAAAGGTGCAAGTGCTATTTGTGCGGTGAGGAAGGACATTTCGCCAGGGAATGTCCTAACGACCGCAAAAACATAAAGAGGGTTGCAATGTTTGAACAATTAGACCTTCCAGAGGATTATGAAATCATCTCTGTCCAAGAAGGAGAAAACCAAAGTGATGCAATCTACTCAATTTCTGAGGGAGAAGACGTAGAGGGATTACAACATGGTATACACTCCTTCACCCATAAGATATTTGCTCTTGTTGAAGATAGCAGGACCTGGTGGATTGGACCAGAGTCAGGATACAGAGCAAGAATACAAGTCTCGCAAAAACAGGCCGAGTGCAGCCACATCTGGAGGATAAACGAGGAACTACCGGCAAAACAGGAAAGGTGCAACTGCTGTAAAAGAATCTCACAACAAAGGCACAGACGACATTGCCCGCTGTGTGAAATCACCTTGTGCGGAATGTGCAGCATCTACTACTTCAACAAAAAGACCCCTGTAGCACTGGAGGAACCAGTCAAGTTTGAACCCAAGAATCTCCTCCAACAACATCAGGATTATATTAACCACTGTGAGGCAGAGATAAAGAAACTGAAAGCCACACTGGAAGCAGAAAAAGAAAAGGCAAAGGAAATTGAGGAAGCCCATCAACAGACCATTACAACTGCCCAGCAGAACCTCCAGCTAAAACGTGAAGTAGAAGAGCTGAAAAGGAAATACCGAGAGCTGGAACAAGAAAATATGGAACTTGACAGACTCCGCATGGAAAGGGCAGACTTACAAAAGGAGATCAATCTCTTAAAACAAAAGGAAAAGGATAAGCATAGATAACGAAGAACTAGAAGGATCATAGATAACGAAGAACGGAACACGAAACTAAAAGGATAAGCATAGATAACGAAGAACTGACTTATATAGAAGGAGCTAGAAAAATAAGAAAAATAGAAGGATTCTTACAAAGATCTAGGGGATTTTTGCTCAAGTATGGACCGATCTTCTTTTAAACGTATATTCCTAAAGTTTAACCTAACTATATTTTTAGAAGGATCACGTGAACGTATACCCTGTGATCACGTTCACAGGGTATGGTTTGTGAGGTTACTTATACTTATCCTAACATACCCACAATGTTAGAACTTCAGCAAAAATATAAGACCTTAGTATCTTATATTTTATATGTTAGGATAAGTATCTTATACTAAGGACTTGACTAAAACTAAATATATAAGATACAATTCTAGCAATACTAAGAATAAACTTAAAAATATAGTTAAGTTGGATGGGCAAGAAGTTCTAATAATATTTATTTATCTTGGATCGTTTATTCAATAAGATAGAGAGATTAATAATTTATTAATAGAGTAAAAAAACTTGGTAATTAAAATGGAGAAGAGAGGAGCATTTGGAGCTTTATGATCACTAAGATATATTTTAGATTAAAAGAAAATTTTCATATGACAATTGTTAGACAAAAAATATACTAGAAAAGATAGGAATAGAAATGTTTTAATTCACTTCAAAAGAGAAAAATCATTTAAGATGGTACAAACATCTATGGAAACATATAATGCTATAATTAGAATAGTTGAATTAATTACTACCGGTAGGATGAGGAGAGTTAGAGAAATGTCCAAAAATGATATTACTAAAAGCTATAAATAAAAATTTATATACTCCCAATTTAACTAAGGATATGATCTTTTGCATAGCTCAATAATGACAAAAGAACCATATAATCGACCTCAAATAGTTAGGACATTATGACTTTCTTGTTGTTGCATAATTGCAACAACATATGCTTTTATTTCTCTCAATAGTCATAGGATTCCTTTTTCTTATCCTTCCGGTACTCCCCTTCCTTGCCTCTTCTTTTTTTCTGGACCTTCTTTATAAGGCTATCCAATCAACTAAAATGGGCAAAGAATCCAACATCCTTAATGGAGTTTGATTGAAATTAGTCAATTCCAATTAATCTCTAATGATAAGGCTAATAAATCAATCAAAAAAGAATCAACCTTGGAAGATAATGATATATGTATCTTAGAATCAGTTTTGAACACACCTTAAAAATGAGCTACTACAACAAAAACGAAGCATTTGAGTTGGTTAGTTACATGGATCTTTTTTTGCAATTGAGCTCTCACACTGTATCATAACATATTGTTCTCAAAACCATCAGGTACAATGATCATAAGTGTCTATCCGATGGAAGGATCCCTAGAAAGGAAATAAATAAAAAGATTGCTTTCCTTTTTTGGCATATTTAATTGTGACACCTTCATATGTCCAAAACTTCTTCCCTTTAATGATGCACCACATTTGGATATTTTGAACTGATTTGGATAAATTAGCTCTACATATTATTTTGATTTTGACTATTTCGACGAATGCATAGATAGTCTTGTTAGAATTCTCTGTACCATCAGATTTATCTGCTTCTTTCTCCCAGTCTCTCCTCAAAATATACAAGTAAATGAACACCATAAGAATCCTATTCCTGGATGTCATGTCAGAGATACAGGGAAAATTTTGCTCTGAGACTTGGGGACCTTATGAAGGTTACTGTATCATAAAGTAGCTACCGCAAAAAGTGTCAATACACAGCATACGACTGCAAGGAAAATAACTAATAACAAACTAGACTCAAACATTTATAAACCAAAATTGAAATTACCCAGTAAAATCCTAATAAAGAGACAATCAACTAACACAATCTGATAAAAAAAACTTTAAACTGAACATTACAGAAAATCAAAAAAACAATGGCAAATCTCAGCTTTATATGGACTCAAATGTGGACCTCATCATAATTCTGGTGGAAGGATGGTGAATAACGTCTCATTTATAAATTCAGTAAACAGCGATAGCATTGACTTGCAAATAGTAATGTAGGGTGTTTCCATGTTTTTGCACCAGAAAGAGCAGCTATATGTAAAATTGCATAATCATTACAATCATCATCATCGTCATTTAATCTCTTTCTGTTCTAGTAATCTTTTTGATTGGATTGCCATCAATCCCAGATGCTTAAGCTTTAGGAATGTGTGTCCAACCTATAACTAAACTCTAACACCAACCTCAGCAAAGCTCAAACCCTCAAACTTGTGAAGTCTCCATGGTAAAATCGTAATTGGTTTACCACCGGCCGGGTCTATCATCAGCCAACTTGACAACCATCTAAGTTATTGTCAAATTCTAGCCAAGGCAAGTCTAGGCAAGAAGAGAGTTCTTCTTAATCCCAATAACACTTTGGAGCTATGCACAGTTCAGAAAAGAATCAAAATAAGGATGAAGCAGTAAGCTCTTCTATGAGATCAATTGTCATTGAGAAGGAACAAAAGATGAGCCAACAAAACACAAACTGCCATTCATGAGTGTAGGAAATTTCACATGCCACATCTTCAGTGTTCTCATAGTAAGGCCCCTACTTTTGTCTTTGTAAACAAGTTGCCAATTAAAAAAGGTAAAAAACAAGTTCTAATTGATCACACTGACGACTGCAGCATAACTGTGACTGCTGGGAACCACTGCTACCAAGTCATTCCCCTATCACCAATCTCAAAATATACAACAAAGTTCTTTCTGCAGCAGTTTCTTATGAATCGACCATGTACTCAATCATCACTCGTCCTATCACCTACAACAACTTAGCACACTCCTCCAATTCTTGGTTCCTTATAAGGCGATGAAACCAAGCAATTCCACCTAGTCATATGCATGCCATTCCAGTAATTGTGCAAAAAACGTATTACAAACAGAAGGAACACCCACCAGTCTTCCACTCTCGAACGTAAAATCTGAGACGCCGAGGCTCTTGAAGAACTCGATAGCTTCTTCGATCACGGGCGGCCGATCAAGATTCCACTCGTGGGTGCAACCGGAGCATCTAAAAACGTTTAGCAAAAAAACCATGAGAGACAAATCCAGATTAAACGATCAAAAAAGAAATTGGTAGCTATTTATGCTTGTCTCAACCGAGGTCGAGACAACAAACATACGACTGGAAGTGTGGGCATTGGAGGGCAGTGGAGGTTGCGGCCGCGTCGGAGGAGGAGGAAGAGGAATGGCACTGCAGAGGATTAGGGTTCCGACGACGGAGAAGGGTAGGAGTAGAGGCTGGCGGCGGGTGGTTTCGAGTGGCGACTCGGGCGGCGACGTTAGCGTGCGGGAGAAGCGAAAGAGCCATAACATCCACCCAGCGGGAGCGCAAGCGGGCGATGATAAGGCCACCGAACCGGGAGAATGTGCCCCAATATCCAATTAGTTTTATGGGTGAAGACCACAAGGGTTCGAATCCTGCTGCAACCAATGGGAGAACAAATCATGACCAACGTGGCATATGTTTATTTATTTATTCTATAGTGACTTAAGAATCCTACGTGGCATGTGTTTATTTATTTATTCTATACTCCAAAATTCCCTACTGGACATGATTTAAGAATATAGTTTTGACTCAAAACATTAGAACTATTTTTGGGACCATGAAATTTGAATTTGGATGTGGACAACATTTTTGCCAAGATAATATTGTAACATATTGTAACATGAAGTAATGGTCATCCAGCTAATCAATTCATTAGATAATCATGCAGAAGAAGACACTGTACTCAAATTATTTCAGAATTCTTTTCCTAGATATCTCATTCTTTCTATAGCATTATGAAGTTATCAAGCAAGCAAAAGAAAACATCCTTAATCCTTTCAAGGACCACACTGCACTGGGCATGACGGAAAGTTTTGCATTATCGCAGCAGATGATAGCAAGGCCAGCAGCGACAGAGCAAGAGCTATATTTCTTGAATGTATAGTGGACATGTTGCTTTCAAGACAGATATTTAGGAAGGCAACAGATGTACAGATTTCCAAAGAAAAGTTAACCGCTTGTTTCTTCTTTTCCATGTTCTATGAGTGCATGGAAATTTTACATGGCAGTAGAAAATGTAACAAGCTTTTGTTTACAGATATTTGACGACGACCCAACTTGCAGTTATCTGCCAAAAATTGTCTCTTTAACTAACTCTTAAAGGTCTATGTCGAGGCTAAGATCATGACACTCGTACATATGAGCATACAATCGAAGTACTAGTAGGAGCCTAGATAACCCATTCAGAAGACAATTTACTAAAAGCAACAGCAGTATCAGGAATTGTAGGCTCCAGGATTCAGCTTCTGCCTTTTCTCATCAAAGCCAAAACTCTGCAAGCTTGGCAAGCAACAATGACCAGCCTTCCATATTTTGCCTTTCCTGTTCTTGCGATCCTGACTTGGTGTCATTTCACTTGCACAGACAGAAGTGGCTCCAGAGCAGTATGGAGTGCCATTTAATGATCCTGGAGCTTGGTCTGTGTCGGTTTTGAGTACATCGGGTTTTCCATTGATTCCCACTTCCTCTTCGGCAGCATTTGTTGCATCAACTGCCCGTTCACCTTGAATTGTTTCATGTAGAATGTCACCTAATTTCTTTCTACCAGCGGGAGAGGGTTCGGATTTAGAGTCTGGATACTTGTCCACAAAGATGGTATTATCCAATCCAGAGATCAACCTTACATTTGTTTGATGGTCAGGGGTACTTACTCGTGACGGTGTCAAGTCTGCATAATACAAAATGCACCACGTGTAAGCAAAATTCATTACTGAAATTGAACTAAATATGTGCATAACAACATATCAAGATGTTTCTTTAAAAGAAATTCCGTTAAAGAGTTTATAAAGGCAACGAGAATTTTCATCTTTTTAGTGTATATATAGTATACCTCCAATGACACTAAAGAAATCATCCTCACATTCAGAATCCAAACTTTCTTTTGAGTCAAAAAATATTTCCTCCTCGCAGCCTGCAGAAATCATACATTAAGCATGAATCACCCAAGTCCAAATAATTAGATGAAGATGTTAGAATTGCAAATAGACTCTTAATAAGCTCTACCTCCTATTTCAGAATAATCTTTGGAAAATTTCAACAGCATGCTTAATTGGTTGATGCCTTCTGTTTCACATATCCCGATGACATAATGCAGTGCAAAACAACTAAATAACACCTTGTCTACCAGTAATCTACAAGATGAGAAATTTAAGATATTCACTTTGGCACATTGCGTTAAATCACTGTGAAGTCAAAAGATTATCCATGGTATTGGAGATATAAGATATCACTCTCCAAAAGTAACAACACAGAGGCCAAAATAAAAAGGTAACTATAGTCTGGAATCTCTGGATGATATATCCAAAGAACATAGCTTTTTTTTTTTTAATTGCAGAACGAAGCTCTTAACCATTTTTTGTGTCTCCACCAAGGTTTGGTCTAACTCTTTGTAAAATTCCCTACAATTCTTTCACCAAAAGATTGTGGTCCTTTGGAAGTACCGCTTCAAATATTTGATGAAATGAAAATTTGATCTCAACAAAATCACTGAACTATTCTTCAACAAGTGCATATTATCAACAATGATCTAAAAGTTCCCATTGATACAATGTGGTCTGAGCTTCCATTTTGCAGACACTTTATTGTTTCACATCTGAATTCCAATGTCCATTGGATTTGTTCAGAATCAGTTGTTGACAGGCTTAATCATATACAAAAATTGGAATGTTGACTAGTTCCACCAAAAATCATCCTAAACCACACAATAGTTCAGCAGCTCAGGCAATACAAACCAGCACCATGTGATCAGCCTGAATGGGTTTCCATAAGCTAAGCTCCTGCAGTTACTGTGCTTTTGCATAGGTTCCTTCCCATGTGCTTCTTTTGATTGGATCCATTATTACTATAAAGCTTTTGGGGTTGTTGATACTTTCCCAATTTATAAATGATTACCTCTTGAAGCCCCTAAACTTGCAATGAAGCATGCCCAAACTCCAATGAAATGTTCAATATTTTGTCAAGTACAAATAGGAGTACTAGTTCTTCGTATGTTTTAAGATGATAAATTGAGTGGTATGCTTGCAATTTGTTCCAACAGATCCTTTTTTCCAACAAATTCCAAAAGCTTTCTATCATGACATGTATATTCTCCAACATGATAGTTGTCACTGTTTAGAGGTTCTAGAGTCTTCCTTTTCCTTGATCATAATCTCCAACGTCATTATCCCTTTTTTTGGATTAAAAACAGAAAGAATATGTCGACCAAATGGGTTTTCTCCACACAGAAGGATGATATGGAATCAATTACAGTTCAACTGCTGGAAGATTAAGTTGCCTCACATTTTCATATTTTCAAGAGGATGACTAACTTTTGCCCTGTAACTTGTCAACTGCCTGATGACAAGCACAACAAGAAACATCCATAAATGAACTCATCAGGAACTTAGTTACGGAAATGACTGACATTTAGAAAACCACCTCCAAACATCATTAGACTAGCCACTTTAAGAACAACTTAGGATCCCTTGCATCTTCCACTTATTATAAAAAATATAAGTTTCCCTTTTGTTTAAGCAACATTAACATATCGCCCTCAATTACACTAACTGAGTCCAAAGTCATTGAGAAGTTCCAACAAGATCTAGGAAGAGAGATGCAATTCATGTAAAACCTGAGTCTTCTCCAGACCAGTAGTTTTCCCTTTCCCAACCTAATAAAAGTTTTGCATGTAATCGTTAATGTCGAACAAGATATGCAAGGTCAGACTTGTTGCTGCTGACATTTTCTCTCCTAATTGGTGTACCACCAAATTTCAAGCATGAAAGCCACACCATATAAGGAGGGTTTGGAACAATGTAACATTGGTCAAACATTAAGAATGGCATAGGCAAATGCTACTAGTTTCTTGTGATGGTAAAGACTGCAATCTCAGGCCCGCACATCGATTAACACTTTAAACTAGTAGCAGATTACAATAATACACTTACATGTACTTAACTATTAATGTTTAGATTGTGAAATGGAAGAGCTTTAAATGGGAGCTGCACTATTCTGTAGTAACATTATTTATGTCTTAAAAAAACTGTAAACATAATCGTTCATAATTTTTCCCAAAAATCTTGATGTTGATCTGAAGTAAAGAGATAAGCAAGGACTTCTAGATAGAAAAGTAATACCAAGTGTCTTAAAGTAGTAGAAAGAGAAACGGATATAGATCAACAAACAAAAAACCAATAATGCTCTCTAGTTCTGAGTAGAACTTTGACATTATAATACTCCTACTGACAAGATGAGTCTAAGCTTATTGATATTATTTAAGGATCCAGTATCAGAAAATAGTTAACTTTACCACAAATGTACATTAAACATATTTATTACCAGAATATCAAATATTCACGAAGATAATCACAGATAATAGGTGAAATCTTAAGATGAGTGCTCAATTTAGAAAGATAATGGTTGAATGATGAAGCCATGAGCACTACAAGGTACTAATTTAAGCAGAATAACTTAAATGATTTGAGTGGTAGACGAAGATTGAAACGACAAGTATAGACAAAGGAACGCATAACATATAGTACAAATTCGTAACCTAATGTCAAGTAGCATACTTTGCACCCATCGCTACGGAGAGAGAGCAAAGCAATCTTACAAACCTGTCACTCAGGCCACCCTCTGTTTTGGTTATAATCTGGCAGCATGATTATCATATTTAAAACATTCTAAACAAACTAGAACTCACTGCAATAGCATAATATGAACTTGTTCCTTTAGATAGATTCAAAATCTGAGGTAGTAGGTTGTCTATGGCTTATTGCGATCCATATATCAGACATAACAAAATGAATAATTTAATAATTTGCAGAAGAGAGCAGCAAATCCAACAGAAATATACCATCAGCACTGCTGCTTTGTTTTCTAAAATAAATGTTGTAAATCAATTATCAGAGCTTTTCCTACAAAATATCGCAATCCAAAACGAAAAAGCGATTAATAAGAAAAGACAAGAAAACAATTACTCACTCGACAGACTTAACATAATGCACTCGAGCGAAAATTAGACCTTTGCCAACACTCCAGAGTTGCAAAAGAGGAATTGATCTCCTTAAAAGAACATACCAAAGTCTGGGTTCTCAGGGCCAAATCGACCCAAAGGGTTATCCCAACACAAGGGCTTCTCCTTGGCGGGCGACGGGAAGAAGAAGAACCTCTTGGCCTTGGAACCGATGCCTAGACATCGTCTCATGGTGGAATCTGCTCTGTATGCAACCGAAACGCAGGAACCCGTCTTCAAAATCAAATCTTTTCTACCATAGAGCTACCACAGCACTGTGTCCTGCCAGTTTTCGCAGAAGGAGCTGAGGAAAAGTACTAGAAAGGAAAAGAAAAGGCAGCAAAGCACAAAAACAAAAGGCGGTTAGTTTCACTTGGTGTCGTGAAGGCCGACCAAAGGTCCCATTCTTCAGGAACAGGAGATCCTTCAGCTTCAAAGAGTTCGACGGTGGAGAAAGAAGGAGGACGAAGAGGAGGGGAATTAGAAAAGTAGCTTCCCAAAGGTCAAGTAGGAATTAATGCCATCAATGTATTCCACCCACTGAATTTGTGGGCTTTATGAATCCATTTATCTATTCATGTCACGTCCATGTTGCAATTAGAATCCTTCTCGGCCACTTGTGTGTTCTATTTATAGTTGTCTCAAGTTGATCACAACCTAAAGACTACTTTAGAAGGTGCAAATCTACCCAGAGATATCTTTTTAGATTATATTTGACCTCAAGTACAGACTGTTGCCTTTGTGTTACTCGGGTCACTGTCGATGTGGAAAATGAACACTACGTTTTGGTGATTTCGGTTGAGAGAATATCCATAAAATCTTGCACTTCGTGTGAGTTTGGCATGGCCGAAGCTCGTTGATTATGGTAGTTAATCTCATAAAAAAATGTATGATGGTGACATTTCCTCATCGATTAAGCATTATAGCATCATGATGATAAGACCCCTAGGATTTTATTGAAAAGGAAGAAAAAGAATGAACGTTACGAGGGAATCGATCTGGTTGATCAATCCGAGGGATCGATCTTCTAAGGTTTGTCGAAAGATTAGATAATATTTCATTGATAGTTTAAAAGAAATATATATATCCATATTTATAGAGTTTCATCCAGAGTCCATCAAATTTAGACTCTTAATAATAAATAAATATTAAATAAATTTCTATCCAATTTTTACTGAACTAAATAAACTCAACAAAATATTATTTAAAAGTTAGCTCAGAAAATAAAGAAATCCCAACACATGGCTTCACTCACCATGCCAAGTAATGTTACTACTTTTAGTGTTCTTTGATAAATAAAAATGAAGCCACTCATGGTTGCGTGCTATGTTTGTTTTGATTTTTCTTATTAACCAAATACGTCATCCTCTCTTGGGAATGCTTGGAGCTGTTCGATATATATATATATATATATATATATATATATATATATATATAGTCTCCATTTGTTTGGAAATATACATATTATTTATTTTTATTTTTATTTATATATAATGTTGGAATTTGGAGTGATAAATATGATTTTTTTGAACTTTAAAAGATAGATATAAGAAACCCCTTTTTTACACAAGTCCGTCACTTCCTATACATTTTTAGTTTACTTGTGTTACAATATTTAAAAAAAAAATGTTACAATATTTTTAGACAATTTCGTCAGTATTTAATCATACTTATCCTCCAATTTATCCTCCACAAAAAGTTAATTATTTTTGCTTTGGCTTGGTAAGTCACCAGTTAACGCCAGGATTTAGGAGTAAAAAGGATCTTCTAATTAGTAACTTGAGTCAAAATGACTCAAGCTAAATAACATTAAGCTGAGAAATCATCATGAACACCAGGATACTACAAAACTTTGGTATCGTAATTTATCTCTGCAACGTCGTCTCCAATTCCATCGGAAGAGAAAAAGAAATGCTCCGAATACTCGTTAAAAGACACCCGACAAGATGAAATGTTGACAAATATGACCACGTAAAAGAAAGATGGAACGCTGAAGAACATCAAGGAGTCGGAGGAACCACACTGCTGGCGTATCTGGTGACTGCATCCAAGATGTCAGTGTACGAAACGAGGCCGACCAAGATGTCATCCTCCGATTCCGAATCGATCACCCATACATGGGTGGCCCTGTAGGACAGCATCTGGGCCATGACAGCCGCCAATGAACTCGTGTGCTTGCACGTCAAAAGTTTACTCCGCCCCTTGTACATGCTCCTCGGCCGCCCGGTTTGCACCTGCTTCAACTGGTTATCGAAGAACCCGATGCTTCTGCTGCTAAACTTGGTCAGCCTGGGAGAGGCTCCAACGGTGACAACCTCCACTGGCAAATCGATAAGCTGATCAGGCGGGTCTACCGGTGAAGAGCAGCCATTTTCATCTGTGCCGATAGCAAATTGTCCTGCTGATAGATTTGCCATGGCCCATGCAGTCGTCACGTAGTCACATTTCCATAATTCGTACGCAGAGATGTCTCCAAGAATCTTGTGCGAGCCATCACTGGTAGTCTCAACGACTGCAATCGCACATGGGCCGTGAGGGATCTTACCGATGGCTTCAAGGGCGGGCGAGAGGGCTTCCACGTAAGAATAGTGCGGATTAACGGCCCCAAGAGAGGTGATGGAAGACAGAGGGATGGGAGCAAGAGCACCAAGGCAGCCGATTAGGAAGCGGACGACATCTTCTCGGGAGAGACAGCAGAAATTGTTCCGAGGAAGAGAAGAAGAGGACGGTGGACTGCTGCTGGTTGCTGCACTCGTGGCCTTGGTGGTCTCTATGTTCCTGAGCCATTTGCCATTGTAGAGCATGGAAAAGGGCTTGCTGACGCCTTTGCATGCAACGCTTCTGCGCACAAGGAGGCACCGAACACCTAGCTTCATCAGCTCGAGCGCATCGATTAACCTGGTGGATCCGAAACTTGAATTAGACCTGCATAATACTAGAAGTAGTTCCCGAAAGAGTCTCTAGGTCAGGTTTATTCCTAAGGAGCAATCCGAATCCTACCAGTTTAAATACTGTTCGAACTTTAAATTAATTGTCGATTAGAATGCTTCATCTTGTAACCTTTCGGTTAATGATTGTCTTTGTATCATTACAAGTCAATAATCTTAGTTCTTCAAATCAATAATCTTGATGACCAATGTAATCAATCGTCTCTATAGTTGATCAGTTAGAATTTGAACTCACTTGGGGTAATAGCTAATAGATTTAGGCCTTCAGAACCACTACCAAAATAGCTAATAGATCAGTGAGGAAAGGAAAAGTGCCAAACCAAAGCACGATTTCCAGATGTCGAGGAGCAAAAGTGAAGGATTTCCAAATGTGACATCTGGAAATCGTGCCAAGCCAAAGCACGATGTCCAGATGTCAAGGACCAAAAGTGAAGGATTTCACATACACCAGCAGTAAAGATGCCGAATAGGTAATGTGACAACAATGTGCAAAAGTATAGATACAAAAGGGTTTCCTCGAGGGAGAAAGAAGGAAATAGGAAGATTCATCCTGAAATCAATTGTCGTACGACAATGAGACAAAGACTAGATTGACCAAATCAAGCGAATCAATCAAGAACACAGATAGAGGTGTTTGATTCCAGGAAGTGAGAATGAGTTACTACCGCAAAATAAAAGGTTCTCTGGAATTAAATCGGATATAACGATGAAGGAACATAACACAATCAATTTTAACCGATCGTACAGAAAGAAGGAAAGAAAACGATCAAGAACGAGGCATTTCAAGATTCCAATGAGGCAGATCACCAAAGCCAATATTCCAATGAGGCATTTTAAGATTCTTTAAGAAAATTGCACCACAAAAGATCAAGAACGACGTTATCGATCGATCAAGAAGTACATCCGAAAAAAAGAAGAGCAGAGAGCAGAATCAGAATAAAAGGAATAAGATTTCCCACCTCACGCAGGGATCCACCTCTCTCAACAAGCTCGGATTGGGCGTCACCACCTCCGAGACCGGCGTCCTCATGGCCCGGTCACGATCCCCGCCGGCCCTCGCGAGGAAGGCCACCACGTCCAGCGAGTTGAGCATACCGACAAACCTCTCCTCCGAGGACGGCGCTGCCCCCGCCGCGGGTATCCGATTGTGCCAGACGGGAATGGCCCCCTCGGAGGAGCCGGCGATGGCCCGGGCGGCGGCCTCGAGTGTCTCCACCTCGGAGAACTCAATGAGATCTGGCTTCCCCAGCGTCAGGTCACCGATGACGCGGTGGAGGAATACGAGGGCCATGGAATCGGCGCCGCCGTTCGACTGAGGAGAAGGCAGAGAGAGACGTAGAGTCTTCGCCGGGAAATGGGAGAGACAGAGACGAAGAGATCGTTGGTGTTTTCAATTGGTCGAGTGATGTGATTGGGCGGGGAAATAGGAAAGAAATAGCAATAGAATATTCTACTCTTTTTACATACCTTCAACTCTACCTGCCTTCTGATTTATACACGTGGGACTCAAATTAAGGCAAGGTGCCATTCAGTCGTTGGAAAGCTATGCGTACGTTCGTGGGTAACTAACGAGGAGTCGATAGACATCGGAATTTAAAAAGGTGTTGCGCTCGTCTATCTGCACCAAGGCAGGGGACACAACATAGACGAGTGGGCTCCACTTCTTTTTCATCGGGGCCCACCTTTTTTAACGCGAGAGAATAGCTTGGATCCTGGCTCGGTCAAAGACGGATGAGCTCCACCATTTTGTAGGGCAGAGAGACGGATAATAACCCGTTATCTTTTTATTTTTATTTTTATACAATTTTTTTTAATACAGGCAGAGGGCAGGGAAAGAGTTTAGGATGACAAGATGAAGCAGTCGTGGAAAATTCAGTCTATGTTTAGATTTAACAAACTAATACATAATTAATGTGGGCTGCGATGAAAATTTTAGTAGGCAAAATTGGTCCAGCGGAATCTATTTTTCAGGAATTTGTCACGTTTGAAAGTGGAAACAAAATTTTTCCTAAGAGAAAGCAATTGGAGAATCCGATTATTCGAGTGTGAATTTTATTTGATGACAGAAAAATACTCATATATCGTACCTCATATTTTGCTTCGGTTCGGTTTTGTAAAAACTATATTAGGGACATTTTGATTGTATTATATATTTTACTTTTTTATAATTAATTATCATTAATATTTCGATCTTTATACTTTAAAAAGTAGTATTGGACTCCCTACACTTATGAAGGTGAAAGTCGATGGAATGTAGATTATTTCTTCTTATATCGTTAACTTTATCGACAAAAAAAGTTGTATATGTTATTACATGTAAAAAAAATCACGAATGGAAATGATAAAAATATAATTTCATTATCTTTCCAAACTGCTCACCCGCAGTCTGTTGCTGCTCACTCGTCGCACTTGCTCACCCACCGCACTTGTTTACCTACTGCACTTACTCTCTCATCGCTCACTCATCATACTTGCTTGCCCGTTGCACCTACTCGCTCATCGCACTTGCTCACTCGGTGCTTGCTCGTCGTACTCGCTCACTTGCCCGCTGCACCCATGCTCGCCATTGTGGGCGAGCGAGTAGGTGCAACGGGTGAGCAAGCGCGATATCCGAGAGGCAAGCGAGTGGGTGCGACGAGCGAGGAGGTGCGGTAGGCAACAAGCAAGCAGTGAGCGGGTGCGGTGGGTGAGCAGGTGTGACGGGCAAGTAGGTGCGACGGGAGAGCAGGTGCGACGGACAAGTCCATATCTTAATTGTTTATTTTTGTAAAATCTACATGTTATTTATTTCTACTATATTTTTATTTTTAGAAAAAATGTCGCTTTCAAATTCCTTATGTGGCATACTTGATGTCAACCGCCTCACTAGTATGAATTGTACGGATTGGCTTCGCACCTTGAGAATTATTCTCACGGTAGAGAAAATCACGTACGTCCTTAATACAGTGATGCCTACGCCCGAGGAAGGGGCAAGCGAGGATGAGATCGCTCGCTATGTAAAATACATTGATGACTCCACTCTTGCTCAGTATTACATGTTTGGCTATATGACTCCTAAGTTATAGAGATAGCATGAAAAGATGGATGCCGGATCCATTCTCCTACATGTCCATAAATTGTTTGAGGAACAAGGAAGGACTCAGCGATATAAGATATCTAAAAGTCTCTTCTGCACTAGGATGATTGAGGGGACACTGGTTCAGAACCATATCTTAAAGATGATTGAGTGGATGGAGAAACTCACAGGTCTAGGAATGATCCCAGAGGATAACCTGTGTATAGATCTTATGTTTCAGTTCCTACGAAATTCATTTTCATAGTTCATAATTAATTTTAATATGAACAAGCTTGAGGTGGCTCTCCTTGAGATTCCCCTACACCTATCTGGTGGAGCTATTATTGCATTGGATGCATGCTATTTTGTTCCTTCTATTATTAAAAATATTATTTTTATTTCATGTTTGATAGTTAGTGGATATAAATTAGTTTTTGAGAACAATGATTGTTCAATATTCTTAGATGATGAGATCATTATGAGAGAAACATTGTATAATGGTTTGTTTATGCTAGACACTACTCCACATATCATGAATGTAAATGTGTCTAAGAGAAGACGAGATAAGGTGAATAGTGCATACTTGTTGTTAGGATCAAGAGCACTAAGAGGGGGGGGGGAGGGGTGAATTAGTGCAGCGGAAAACTTTCGACGATTAAAAACTGCGTTCATACGATGCAAGCGATTTCGGTAAGAAAGCTGATTCGTAAATCACTTTAACTTGAGATGCAGTTAAAGCAAAGATATAGAGGCAGTTTGCAGTTATGATGGAAATCGAAATCAGAATGTAAGCGCAAACTGAAATATGATATTCGTACGATAAAACAGTTTCACTTATATTGTTATGGAAATTTTTGTATTAATTTTCAACATGTTATTTTAGGCATGTAATGTCAATCAAGTGATTTGATCATTTAATCAATAAAGTCCGAAAAATAATTTTAACAAGTTTATACATTCGGACACATCAACATTCCTAATTCTCTTCTTATGAAATCAAATTGTTCTTCACTTAGAAGTTTTATAAAAATATCAGCTAGTTGATGCTTAGTATCTATGAACTCTATGATTACATCATGATTAGTAACATGATCTCGTATAAAGTGATGTCTAATATCAATATGTTTTGTTCTTGAGTGTTGAATGAGATTCTTTATTAAACATATTGCACTTATGTTATCACATTTAATGGGAATGTTTTTAAGATGGACTTTATAATCTTCTATGGTGTTTTTCATCCACACAACTTGTGCACAGCATGCACTAGCTACAATATACTCAGCTTCGGTTGTTGATAGTGCAACCGAGTTTTGTTTCTTAGATGACCAGGAAACAAGGAAATGTCCCAAAAATTGATATGTTCCTGATGTGCTTTTTCTATCTAGTCTACACCCAGCAAAATCCGCATCAGCATAAGCAATTAACTCAAAATTCTCGGATTTTGGATACCATAATCCTAGATTTGTGGTACCTTTAAGATATCTAAATATTTTTTTAACCGCTTTGAGATGAGATATCTTAGGGTTTAATTGAAACCTAGCACAAAGTCCTACACTGAACATGATATCTGGTCTAGTTGTAGTGAGGTAAAGTAAACTTCCTATCATACCCTTATAAGTTTTTTGATCGAAGGTTTCTCTACTCTCATCAATTTCTAACTTAGTGGAGGTGCTCATAGGGGTGTTAATAGCTTTTAAGCTATCCATATTAAATCTTTTCAATAGATCTAAAGCATATTTAGTTTGACTAATGAAGATGCCATTGCTTAGTTGCTTAATTTGTAAGCATAAGAAAAAGGTTAATTCTCCCATCAAACTCATTTCAAATTCGAGACTCATGGTTTTAGCAAAAGATTCACAAAGAGATTCATTCATAGAACCGAAGATAATATCATCAACATAAATCTGAACAATGAGAAAATTATTTTTAAAATTCTTGATAAATAATGTAGTATCAACCTTGCCTTATGTAAAATCATTTTCAATAAGAAAAGTACTAAGTCTATCATACCAAGCCCTTGGAGCTTGTTTTAAACCATAGAGAGCTTTAGTTAATTTAAATACATGATTAGGGAGGCTATTATTTTCAAATCCAGGAGGTTGTTCAACATAAACTTCTTCAGAAATAAAGCCATTAAGAAAATCACTTTCAACATCCATTTGAAACAACTTAAAATTATTTTTACTAGCATAGGCAAGGAGCATCCTTATGGCTTCTAATCTAGCCACAGGAGCGAAGGTTTCTTCGTAATCGATACCTTCTTCTTGGTTGAAACCTTTGGCCACTAATATAGCCTTGTTTATAACCACGATACCATATTCATCTTGCTTATTTCTAAAGACCCATTTAGTACCAATAACTAAATGATCATTTGGCCTAGGAACAAGCTTCCACACCTCATTTCTCTCAAATTGATTTAACTCATCTTGCATTGCGATAATCCATGAATCATCTTTCATGGCTTCATCAATATATTTAGGTTCAATTTGGGAGAGAAAAGCGGCGTTGACACAAAAATTTTTAAGAGAAGAATGTGTTTGAACCCCCTTAGATGTGTCTCCTAGGATTAGCTCCTTAGGATGAGTATCTACATACTTCCAATCCTTGGGTAAGGATTTTTCGGAAGTGAATAAATCCAAGTTGCTAGTTGGAGAAGGGGTTTCATTTAAATTCAAAGAATCGAAATTAACATCATCATCAAAGTCATTTTTCTTGATTTCAGAAATCTCATTGAAAACAACATGAATGGATTCTTTTATAATCAAAGTCCTTTTATTGAAGATACGAAAAGCTTTAGAAACCGAAGAATAACCAAGAAAAATTCCTTCATCAGATTTAGCATCAAATTTTCCTAAGGCATCTTTTTCATTCAAGATAAAACACTTACACCCAAAAACTTTAAAATATGAAACATTGAGTTTTTTATTTTTCCACAACTCATATGGAGTTTTGGTGAGTAAGGGTCTTACTAGAACTCTATTCAAAATATAGCATGCAGTGTTTACGGCTTCGGCCCAAAAGTATTTGCGTAGGCTATGTTAATTCAATATGGTTCTTGCCATTTCTTGTAAATTTCTATTCTTTCTTTCTACTGCTTCATTTTGTTGAGGATTTCTTGGAGTAGAGAAGTTGTGGTTGTATTCATTAGATTCATAAAATTTTTGGAAATCACGGTTTTGAAATTCACCACCGTGATCACTTCGAATTGATAAAATCATAAAACGTTTTTCATTTTGAACAAGTTTACAAAACTTGGTGAAATATCTAAAGTATTCATTTTTGTGTTTCAAGAAATAAGTCCATGTGTATCTACTATAGTAATCTACAATGACGAAAGCGTATTTGCTACCTCCTAGGCTTAATGTAGAGATTGGTCCGAACAAGTCCATATGGATTAATTGTAAGGGCCTAGAGGTACTTATTTGATTCTTAGATTTGAAACTACCCTTAATTTGTTTTCCTAATTGAGAAGCATCACACACAATATCTTTGATGAACTTGATATGAGGAATTCCTCGTACAAGTTCTTTGGATGATATTTGAGTGATTAGTTTCATGCTAGCATGACCTAATCTCCTATGCCAAAGCCAAGCATCCTCATTCAAAACCGAGAAACACATTTCATTGCAAAGATCATTGATGTTAATAGTGTATACGTTATTATGTTTTAATGCAATCATAGATGTGTTTTTGTGTGGTTTTTCAGTGATGCAAGCATTAGATTCGAATTTGACGATATATCCTTTATCACATAATTGACTAATATTCAAGAGATTATGTTTTAAGCCATTAACTAACAAAACATCTTCAATAAAGAAGTTGGATTTGTTACCTATGATTCCTTTGCCAATGATTTTACCCTTGTTGTTGTCTCCGAAGGTGACATAGCCTTCGTCTATGCTAGTGAGCTTAGAGAATTGAGATGGATCTCGAGTCATATGCCTTGAGCATCCACTATCAAGGTACCATCTCTTGCTCCTAGCTTGTGATGTTGTATGTCTCTACAAGAAAGGATAATTTTTAGTTACCCATTTACTTTTGGGTGCCTCAAAAACTGATCCACATTGTTTATTATGTTACATAGAGTTTATCATGGTTCCTTTAGGAACCCAAACCAGTTTGTTCGGGCTAATTTTCTTGAATGGACAATGATACGTTTTATGTCCATGTTTGCAATAAAAGTTGCATTTGCTTTGGTGTCGAACATGTAAGATAGGGCCTTTTATGAAGGTGGTTGGATTTTGGTGAGGACTTTTCACAAATCCGATTCCACTTCTTTTGGGAATGTGACCCTTATTTGTAAGGATCATGTTCAAAGACTTGCTACCAACCTCGAATTTCTTCAAGGTGTCCTTAAGTAGCAAGTTCTCCTTTTGGAGAGTTTCTAGATCATGGTATTTTTCACATTGAGCTAAACTATCATGATATTCAGTTTTTAATTTATCAAAATTGCTAACAAGACTATCATGCTTATTTTTCAGTAATTTATATTTTCTACTAATTGTTTTACATTCATCAAATAAGTCATGGAAGGCATTTAATAACTCATCAAATGATAAATCTGCATTAATTAAATTTGTTACCTCCTCTCAGATGGCCATTAAGGCGTAATAAGCAACTTGCTCGGTGTTGGACTCCTCTTCTTCGGACACGCTCGAGTCATCCCACGTTGCTTTGAGCGCCTTCTTCTTTGATGTTCTCTTTTTGGCTTAGGGACAATCACTTTTGTAGTGTCCCGGCTTTTTGCACTCATAGCAAATAACTTGGTCCTTCTTGGGTTCAAATTTATTTTTTGTGTCATTCTTAACCTTGTTTCTTTTAATGAATTTTTTAAATTTTCTTGTTAGAAGTGCCAAGTCATCATCACAGTCCTCATCACTTGAGTTTTCTCTCAAGTGGTCTTCTAAAGTTCTGAGTGTCATATCCTTCTTGTTCTTTGGAAGGATGTCTTCTTGCTCTTCATGAGCTTTGCTAGTCATCTCGTAGGTCATTAATGACCAGATTAGTTCTTCAAGAGGGAAGTTGTTAAGATCTTTTGCCTCTTGAATAGCAGTGACTTTAGGGTCCCAACTTTTAGGAACGGATCTTAGAATCTTATTTACGAGCTCAAAATCCAAAAAACTTTTTCCGAGTCCTTTTAGACCATTGACGACATTCGTGAAACGGGTGCATATGTCACCAATCATCTCGCTCGGTTTCATTCGGAAAAGTTTGAAAGAATGTATTAAAAGATTGATTTTTGACTCTTTCACTCTACTTGTGCCTTCGTGAGTCACTTCGAGTGTATACCAAATATCAAACGTGGTTTAACAAACCGAAACACGGTTGAACTCGTTTTTATCAAGCGCACAAAATAAGGCATTCATAGCCTTTGCATTAAGAGCGAAAGCCTTCTTCTCCGATTCATTCCAATTGATCATTGGAAGAGAAGACTTTGAAAATCCATTTTCGACAAGATTCCAAGTTCAAAATCCATAGAAATAAGAAAGATTCTCATTCGGGTCTTCCAATAGGTGTAGTCCGTTCCATTGAACATGGGTGGACGTGTAATAGAACGGCCCTCTTGGTTTCTGACGTATGCCATCTCTCTTGGGTTTTAATCCATTTGAGAGTTAACTCCACTCCGATACCAATTGTTAGGATCAAGAGCACTAAGAGGGGGGGGGGGGGGGGTGTGAATTAGTGTAGCGGAAAACTTTCGACGATTAAAAACTGCGTTCGTACGATAAAAGCGATTTCGGTAAGAAAGCCGATTCGTAAATCACTTTAACTTGAGATGCAGTTAAAGCAAAGATATAGAGGCAGTTTGCAGTTATGATGGAAATCAGAATGTAAGCGCAAACTGAAATATGATGTTCGTATGATAAAATCGATTTCCGTCCAAATGTCGATTCGGAAAATACTGAACTCGAAACACGTTCATAAATGCACAGAAGGCAGTAAGCTATTGAGGAGGTTTGCAGTAAAGATAAGATGCTCAAAGTAAATGCAAACTGAGATTTAGAGTGGTTCGGTCAATCTTGACCTACATCCACTTTTGGCTTCCTCCACCGACGAGGTCACCGACGTCCACTAGAGGCCTTCCTTCAATAGGCGAAGGCCAACCACCCTTTTATAGTTTCACTCCTTTTGACGGGCTTAGGAGACAACCCTTACAGAATTTTCTCTCCTCTCTTGAAAGATCGGAACTTAGAAGAAAAGAGGAAGGAGAACTTTTAACTCATACAACACTTTTGAGCTCTTAAAATCACATAATAAGATTAGGATTTCGGTGTTTTTGGGTGCTCTTTCATTGCTAAAAGGGTGGGGTATTTATAGGCCCCAACCCAGTTTGAATTCCGAGCTCAAAACTGTCATATCCTGGAATTCCGGGGTCTGGCGGTTGCACCGCCTGACAAAGCTCGAAGACTGAGCCTCTGGGCAGTACCACCTTTTGTCAGGGGCGGTTGCACATCCTACCAGAGCTCAGAGACCGAGCTCAGGCGGTGCCACCGCCTGACTCGGGCGGTTCAACCGCCTGGTAGAGCTCGGAGATCGAGCTCAGGCGGTTCCACCGCTTATCAGGGGCGGTTGCACCGTCCAGCCTAGCTTGGAGTCTGAGCCCTGGACGGTGCCACCGCTGGCCAAGAAATCTGGGTCCGAATGAGCTGATCCATTCGGCCCAATTTGGGTCTTTCAAGGGCCTAATTGTCCTAAGATTAAGTTAGTGGGATCACCTCTCATTTCTAGCTTAATCATCGTGCTAACTATGATATTTCTTAAGACATTTACTGCAACTTGCTCTGGTGCGTCAATCGCTTCTTCTGGCGAGCTTCCGGCGATCTTCCGGTGAACATCCGACGAACCTTCGGCGATGCTCCTACGGACTTCCGACAAACTCCTGGACTTGTGACGATCCACTTGGCTAGTTTCGACGAGCTTCTTTGGCAAGCTCCTGGACTTCTCGAATTTGTTCCCGCAGAACCTCCGACGACCGTCCGGACTTCCGTCGAACTCTCGAACTCCCAACATCATCATAGTCTTGACTCCGGCGTAACTCCTGCTGTATGTCTTACTTTCATCGTAGTTAATCCTGCACACTTATCTTAACATATGGATTAGATAACAAATGTCAATTGACTTCATCATCAAAATCCGAGATTCAACACTTGTGGCATTGTAGGCTAGGTCACATCCATGAGGGAAGGATTCAAAAGTTGCTTAAGGATGGATATCTAGATCCATTCGACTATGAGTCATATGCAACTAACCAACTCTCCATTTTGTGGAACTGGAGAGAGAGCCACTCAGCTGCTGGAACTCATACATAGTGATGTATATGAACCTATGTCAACTCATGTCATTGGTGGTTACTCCTACTTCATTACTTTTACTGATTTTTTCTTAAGGTATAGATATGTGTACCTAATGAAGTATAAGTCTGAGGCATTTGAGAAATTCAAAGAGTATAAAAATGAAGTGGAGAACCAAATAGGAAAGAGTATCAAGACTCTTCAATTAGATCGAGGAGGTGAGTACTTGAGTATAGAGTTTACCCAATTCCTCAAGGACCATGGGATTCTATTCCAATGGATACCTCCTTATACACCTTAGCTCAATGGTGTATTGTTAGGAACCTTTTTCTGAGCTTTTGAATAATGTTTATTGAGTCTGTTTAGTCAAGTTGTTATTGAGTCAATTTGGTTCAGTTAGAATCAAGTAAAGATTTATTTAATATTTATTTATTATTAGAGTTCAAGTCCTGATGGACTTTGGGTAGAACTCTATAAATAGAGATGTAACTGCTTCTTTTCAATAATCTATGAAAAATACTATTCTATCTTTTGACAAACCCTAGGAGGCCGATCCTCTCGAAGTGATCAAGGAGGGCCAATCCCCTTGAAGTGATCAAGGAGGGTCGATCCCCTCGAAGCGATCAAGGAGGCCGATCCCCTCGAAGAGATCATTATCATCCCCTTTCTTCGACGATAAGACTTTAGGGTCTTATCATTTGGTATCAGAGCGACGATAAGACTTTAGGGTCTTATCATGTATCTAAAAGGAGGAATCACACATAATTAGACATGGTACGGTCTATGACGAGTTTCGCTAACCTACCCATCTCATTTTGGGGATATGCCCTAGATACCGCAGCTTTCTTTTTGAATAGAGTTCCAACTAAGTCAGTAGTGTCTACACCATATGAGATATGGAAAGTGAAAAAGCCTGATCTTAAGGTTGTTAAGATTTTGGGTTAATTTGCCCGTGTTAAAAGACACAACCCCGATAAGTTGGAATTGAGGACGGAGTAATGCAAGTTTGTGGGATACCTCAAGGAAACTTGTGGGTATTATTTTTATCATCCCGAGGATCAAAAGGTCTTTGTAGCCAAGAGAGTGGTGTTCCTTAAGAAAGAACACATTCTTGGCAGAGACAGTGGGAGCATGATAGAGTTAAGCAAGGTTGGAGAACCTAGCTTGAGCACCACTCCACAACTTAGTCTATTCAGGTACCTAGCACACAAGTTCCGACTTTACGTAGGTCCGATAGAGTATCCCATCCTCTTGAGAGATATGTGGGATATATTAGAGGAGATGATGTTGAGGATATTGATCCTCAGACCTACGAGGAGATTATTATGAGTATAGACTCTGAGAAGTGGCAAGAAGCCATGAATTTTGAGATGGATTCCATGTGTTGGGAAGAAACCTGTTAATGCGGAATAATTCTTTTCCCTCTTTGTGTCTCAAAATAGATTCATCATCAAAATACCAACTTGATATCAAAATGCTAATATCAATCAGCATAGCATAAACAATAGAGCAATAAATCAATCACACAGTGAGACCAAATCTTTTTAACGTGGAAAACCCAATGTGGGAAAAACCACGGGACCGTAGTCTACCTCAAACTTCCACTATCAATAATAATGATAACAGGTTTACAGTAGGTCTTCTCTAGAATAACTAGAGGATCAGAATAACATCAAGAACATAGATCTTGGCTTAAGAATAGCATATCTTCAGCACATAGGTGGATCTCCTCCAAAGAGAATTATAGGTCTCACAAAGTAGATATCGTAGGAAAGTACCTTAGAGAGGGTAAACTGCAGATCAACACCGTTAGGATTGTAGAGTTTGCTGCAAGGATTCTTCACATAAAATTTGGGTCGAAACTGACAACGTTTGGCCACCGATCGTCAAGTAGAAAAACTCAGAAACCTTACTTTCTCTCTCTATTTCTCTCTCCTCTTTTCTCTGCACGCCGCCGCACGCTGCACGCTCTTACTCTAATCTCACCCTTAGTTGATTTGGGCTTATGACCCAAATTATCCAAGCCCACATATGGACTGGACCCAACAATTATCCCCCTCCAGCTCATATGATGGGCTGTACCAAGCCCGCTCTTCGCCTACATGCTTCAAGCTTCTCCTTAGGCAAAGACTTTGTCAACATATCTGAACCATTATCATTGGTATGCACCTTTTCCAACTGTAATTCTTTCATCTCAAGTACATCACGAATCCAATGATATCTCACATCAATATGCTTGGATCTAGAATGGTATGTTGAATTCTTGGAGAGGTGAATAGCGCTCTGACTGTCACAGTAAACAGTATATCCTTCCTGTTTCAAGCCCAATTCCTGTAGAAACTTTTTCATCCATAAAGCTTCCTTGCAGGCTTCAGTAACTACTATGTATTCTCCTTCTGTGGTTGATAGAGCAACACACTTCTGTAACTTAGACTGCCAAGAGACTGCTCCTCCTGCAAATGTCATCAAGAATCCCGAAGTGGACTTCTTGGAATCAGTATCACCTGCCATATCTGCATTTGTGTACCCTTCTAACACAGGTTCATCATCACCAAAACATAAACACAACCTGGAAGTGCCTCTTAGATATCTTAATATCCATTTCACTGCTACCCAATGTTCCTTTCCAGGATTTGAGAGAAATCGGCTAACAACTCCAACTGCATGAGCTATATCTGGCCTAGTACAAACCATAACATACATCAAACTGCCTACTACAGATGAGTAAGGCACTCTGGATATTTCTTCTTTTTCTTTCTCACTTGTAGGACATTGTTTTGAACTCAGCTTGAAATGACCTACAAGTGGAGAACAAACTGCTTTGGCTTTACTCATGTTGAATCTTTCAAGAACATTTTCAATGTAAGTCTCCTGAGATAGCCAAATCTTCCTTTTCTTCCTATCACGAAGAATCTTCATGACAAGTATTTGTCTCACCGATCCTAAGTCTTTCATGGCAAAAGACTTACTTAGCTCTCTTTTAAGCTTTTCAATTTTTCCAACATCACGACCAACAATCAACATATCATCAACATATAGCAGTAAAATAATAAAATCATCATCTGAAAATTTCTTCATAAACATACAATGATCAGATGTGGTTCTATCATACCCTTGGCTCATCATAAAGGAATCAAACTTATTATACCACTGTCTAGGTGCCTGTTTGAGTCCATATAAGCTTTTCCTAAGCTTACATACCAGATTTTCTTTTCCCTTGACTTTGAAACCTTCTGGTTGCTCCATGTAAATTTCTTCTTCTAAGTCACCATGAAGAAATGTTGTTTTTACATCAAGTTGCTCAACTTCTAAATTCAAGCGGGCAGCCAAACCAAGAACAACTCGGATAGAGGACATTTTCATAACCGGAGAAAATATTTCTTCAAAGTCAATACCTTTCTTCTAACTGAATCCTTTCACAACTAGTCGTGCCTTGTATCTTTGTTGTGAGCTATTATTTTCAGTCTTCAATTTATAAACCCACTTATTCTTGAGAGCTTTCTTCTCTTTCGGCAGCTTTACCAAGTCATAGGTGTGGTTCTCAAGCAAGGATCTCATCTCTTCTTGCATGGCTTTAACCCACTCACTCTTATTCTCATGTAGAATAGCTTCTTGGTAAGTTTCTGGCTCTCCCCCGTCAGTAAGCATAACATACTCATGTGGAGGATATCTGGTAGAGGGTTGTCGCTCTCTAGTGGATCTTCTCAATGGAATCTCAACTAGTGGTGGAGGTGCCTGTTCAGTTGGTTCAGCATCATCAACTGTAGGTGTATCATCACTAGTATTCTCACCACAATCTTCTTGTTCATCTCCCCCATGATTATCATGAACTACAGGTGAAGGAACTGGACCCAAACTCCAAGGAATATAAACAGAGGTTTCTGGCTTCTCAACATTATCACCATCATCAAACAATTGGTCTTCAAGAAACACAACATCTCTGCTTCTAATAATCTTCTTGTTCACTGGATCCCATAATCTGTACCCAAACTCTTCATGACCATATCCCAAGAAGATACATGCTTTTGCCTTATTATCAAGCTTGGACCTCTCATCTTTGGGAATATGAACAAATGCTTTATACCCAAAGACTCTCAAATGATTATAAGATATATCTTTTCCTCTCCATACTCTCTCTGGAACATCACCTTGCAGAGGAACTGATGGAGAAAGATTTATCAGGTCAACTGTAGTTCTCATAGCCTCCCCCCAAAATGACTTTGGTAACTTGGCGTGGGAAAGTATACACCTAATCCTTTCTTCAATGGTTATGTTCATCCTTTCTGCCACACCGTTCTGCTGAGGAGTTTTAGGAACTGTTTTCTCAAGCCTGATACCATGGAACCTGCAATAATTCTCAAAAGGACCCCTGTACTCGCCACCATTATCTGATCGAATACACTTTAGTTTTCTATCAGTTTCTCTTTCAACATTGACATGAAACTCTTTGAAAGTATCGAGTACCTGGTCTTTAGATTTCAAAGCAAAAGCCCAAACTTTTCTAGAATGGTCATCAATAAAAGTAACAAAATAAAGAGCACCTCCAAGAGTTCTAGTTTGCATAGTACAAACATCAGTATGAACTAAATCAATAACATCTGATCTTCTAGATGATGGATATGTCTGAAATGCAACTCTATGTGTTTTTCCAACTAAGCAATGATCATAAGATTTAAGAGATGTACCTTGCAACTCTGGTAAGAACTGCTTTCTAGCAAGAGTTTGAAGTCCTTTCTCGCTGATATGTCCAAGCCTCTTATGCCAAAGATCTATACTTTCACCTTTTTGAATTGCATTAATCTCTCCTTTATGTAGCTTAGCTTCCATGACATAAAAAGAGTTAATCTTTTTTCCTTTTGCCACAATTAGAGAACCTTTAGTGAGTTTCCATTTACTTTCACCAAAATAATGTGCAAAGCCCTCATCATCAAGTCTACCTGTAGATATCAAGTTAAGACGAATATCTAGAACATGCCTTACATCTTTGAGTATCAATTTGCTCCCAATACTAGTCTCCAAGCAAATATCTCCAATACCCACAATCTTAGATGTACCGTTGTTTCCCATTCTGACATTACCAAAATCACCAGCAGTGTAAGATCTAAAGAAATCACCATGAGAAGTAACATGAAATGAATCACCAGAGTCAATTACCTAATTACTGTCCTGAGCTACAAGGCTAACACAACCTTCATCACATACAATAGTGATATTACCTTCAGTAGTAATTGTATTGGTCTCTTTCTCATTTTTCTTCATTTCATTCTGTTCTCGCTTCCAAAACCTACACTCTTTCTTCATGTGACCTGGCCTGTTACAGTGAAAACATTTGATATCTCTTCTAGACTTAGATCTTCCTCTATATCCATGTGGATTTCTGCTATGACTTCTTCCACATCTTTCTTGTTTTTCAGTAACAAATGCACCAGAAGAAGATTCACCCTGTTCTTTCCTTCTAGCATCTTCATTTAGCAAACTGTCTTTAACCATATCTATGGTTAGAGTCCCCTCTGGCGTGGAGTTACAAATAGTCACCACATACGTTTCCCAACTTTCTAGTAAAGAGCTGAGAAGTAACAATCCCTGCATCTCATCATCTATATTCATTTTCATAGCAACCAACTTGTTTGCAAGACTCTGAAATAGGCTTATGTGCTCAACAATGTTACCACCACCTTTATACTTCAAATTTACAAGCCTTCTGATGAGAGAAATTCTATTTCCCACTGTCTTTTTCGCAAAGAGGTTTTATAACCTTTACCAAACAACATTAGCTCTGGTTTCATCGGAAATATGCTCATGCAAGTTTATATCCATCCATCTTCTAATATAGGCAATAGCTTTTCTATGTTGAACTTCCTATTCTTCATCGTCCATAGTAGAAGGTTTATCTTTAACCTTGATAGGCTTATATAAATCTTTGCAATATAGCAAATCTTCCATCAGACGCCTCCAAGTGGAATAATTTGATGAGTTCAATTTAATCATACCATATGACTGCTCCATTTCAATCACACAAGAAAACTAGCACCAAACAACCTGATGCTCTGATACCACTTGTTGGGAAGAAACCTGTTAATGCGGAATAATTCTTTTCCCTCTTTGTGTATCAAAATAGGTTCCTCATCAAAATACCAACTTGATATCAAAATGCTAATATCAATCAGCACAGCATAAACAATAGAGCAATAAATCAAAAACACAGTGAGACCAAATCTTTTTAACGTGGAAAACCCAATGTGGGAAAAACCACGGGACTGTAGTCCACCTCAAACTTCCACTGTCAATAATAATGATAACAGGTTTACAGTAGGTCTTCTCTAGAATAACTAGAGGATCAGAATAACATCAAGAACATAGATCTTGGCTCAAGAATAGCATATCTTCAGCACATAGGTGGATCTCCTCTAAAGAGAATTCTAGGTCTCACAAAGTGGATATCGTAGGAAAATACCTTAGAGAGGGTAAACTGCAGATCAACACCGTTAGGATTGTAGAGTTTGCTGCAAGGATTCTCCACATAAAATTTGGGTCGAAACTGACAACGTTTGGCCACCGATCGTCAAGCAGAAAAACTCAGAAACCTTACTTTCTCTCTCTATTTCTCTCTCCTCTTTTCTCTGCACGCCGCCGCACGCTGCACGCTCTTACTCTAATCTCACCCTTAGTTGATTTGGGCTTATGGCCCAAATTGTCCAAGCCCACATATGGACTGGACCCAACACCATGTACTCCAACAAGGTTTGGATCCTAGTTGATACACCTGAGGGTATTATACCCATCGGTTGCAAATGGATCTTTAAGAAGAAGATAAGAGTAGATGGAAATGTAGAGACCTATAAAGCAAGGCTAGTGGCTAAGGGGTATCATCAAAAGCAAGGTGTGGACTATGATGAAACCTTCCATCCGTAGCCATGCTAAAATTCATTTGAATTATATTGGTTATTGCAGTATACTATGATTATGAGATCCGACAGATGGATGTGAAAACTGTATTCCTCAATGGCAACCTTGAGAAGGAGGTGTATATGATACAATCCGAGGGATTCATGTCCAAGGAGTGCCCAGATAAGGTATGCAGGTTACTTAGATCCATTTATGGACTAAAGTAAGCTTTTCGAAGTTGGAACATAAGATTTGATGAGGTAATCAGATCTTATGACTTCGTTAAGAACAAAAATGAGCCTTGTGTATACAGAAAGGTAAGTGGGAGTTCTATCACCTTCTCGGTGTTATATGTGGATGACATCCTGATTATTGGGATTGATGTAGGAATGCTATCTACAATAAAGGCTGTTAGGATCAAGAGTCGGCACTAAGAGGGGGGGTGAATTAGTGCAGTGGTAAAAACTACGTCGGTTTGAAAAACTTCATACGATAAAATTCAATTTCGACGAAAAACCGATTTCGGAAACTTAACTTGAAAGTTTATGTAATGAATTGAAGGTAGTAAGCACTTAAGGAGGTTTGCAGTAAAGATAAATTGCTTAAAGAAATGCAAACCATATTTTAGAGTGGTTCGGTTGTCATGACCTACATCCACTTCACCGATTCCTCTTCCGTCAAGGCCACTGGCATCCACTATTGGTCTTCCTTCAATAGGCGAAGACCAACCACCTTTTACACTCCTCTTCTCCTTTTACCGGGTTTAGGAGATAACCCTTACAAGCACTCACTCTCCTTTCTAAACAAAATTCTAACACTTAGACTTGGAGGAGGGAATTCCTAAAGAGATTGCAGCAGCATTTCTTTGCTTTTAGAATCTTTGTGCTTGTATGTTTTAACCAGAGATGAGAGGGGTATTTATAGGCTTCAAGTTGATACAAACTTTCCCATCCCGGTTTTCCCGAGCACAGGCGGTACCACCGCCTGCGCTAGGTGGTACCATCATCCAGTGTCAGTCTGATATTGACACTGCCCTGGGCAGTACCACTGCCCAATCTGATGTTACCATCGCTTGGGGGGCAGTGCTGGGCGGTACCACTGCCCAAACTAGCGATACCACTACCTAGACTAGCGATACTACCACCTGACACAGCCTTGAAGACTGTGCCATAATGATGAGACTTCTTGAGGTACTATTTGGGCCTCTTATTGGGCCCAACATAATTCTTACATGGGCCTAGCTGGCCCTTAATTGGGTTGGCTCAAATCCAAGCCCAATTACTGTTGAATCTCGGATTTTGATGATGAAGTCAATTGTCATTTGTTTATCTAATCTATATGTTAAGATAAGTGTGTAGGATTAACTACGATGGCAGTAAGATATGCAGCAAGTGTTGAGCCGGAGTCAAGACCAAGATCACGTTGGGAGTTTGAGAGTTCGTTGGAAGTCCGGACATTTCGTCGGAAGTTCTGCGGAAACCATCCAAGAAGTCTAGGAGCTTGCCAAAGAAGCTCATCAGAATTCTCTAAGAAGATCATCACGAAGTCCAGGAGCTTGTCGGGAGTCCGTCGGAGCATCACCGAGGGTTCGTCAGATGTTCACCGGAAGTTCGCCGGAAACTCACCGGAAGAAGCGATTGACGCACCGGAACATGAATTGCAGTAATGATATCTTAATTGTCGTAGTTAGTATATAGATTAAGTTAGGATTGGGAGGTGATCTCACTAACTTAATCAGGGACCAACTAGGCCTTTAACAGACCCAAATTGGGTAGAATAGAATAGCCCATTTGGACCCAGAATTCCTGGCCAGCGGTGGCACCGCCCAGGAGACTCGGTCTCCCAGGAGTTCTGGGCGGTAGTACCGCCCCTGTCAGGCAGTGGTACTACTGATAGTTATTATTGCCAACGGTGGTACCGCACCTATCAAGCGGTGATACCGCCTGAGCTCGGTCTTCGAGCGCTGTCAGGCAGTAGTACCGCCCAGATTGAGCGGTAATACCACTCAGTGATAGATGACAGGAGGTAGTACCGCCCAGTTATGGCGGTGGTATCGCCAAGACCCCGGAAATTCGGGAATGGACAATTTTGAGCTCCATTTTCAAACTGATTGAGGCCTATATAAACCCCACCCTTTCCTACATGAAAGGGCACCGAAAGCTTGCTTTAATCTTGAGTACTTGAGGGCTTAAAAGTGTTGTAAAGGCTAGAGTTCTTCTCCCTCATTCTTTCTAAGTGTTGATTATTCAAGAGAGGAGTGAAAACTTATAAGGGTTGTCTCCTAAGCCCGTTAAAAGGAGAAAAGCTGTAAAAGGGTGGTTGGCCTTCGCCTACCGAAGGAAGGCCTCTAGTGGATGTCGGTGACCTCGTCGGAGGAGGAAGCCAAAAGTGGATGTAGGTCAAGATTGACCGAACCACTCTAAATCTCGGTTTGTATTTAATTTCTGCTATTTATCTTAACTGCAAACTGCCTTCATTGCTTTACATCAACTACACTTCCGTATGCTTTCAATTTAAAGATCTTTTCGAAACGATTTTTGACGAAATCAGTTTTTAACCGACTAAAATTTTTCGCTGCACTAATTCACCCCCCCTCTTAATGCGCTCTTGATCCTAACAATTGGTATCAGAGTGAGGTTCACTCTCAGTTGGATTAAAACCCTAGAGAGATTGCATTTGCCGGAAACTAAAAGGGTCACTCTATTACATGTCCGCCCATGTTCAATGGGATGTATTACACCTATTGGAAGACTCGAATGAGGATCTTCCTTATTTCTATGGATTTTGAACTTTGGAATATTGTAGAAAATAGATTTCAAAAGTCTTCTCTTCTAATGATCGATTGGAATGAATTGGAGAAGAAGACTTTTGCTCTAAATGCAAAGGCTATGAATGCCTTATTTTGTGTACTAGATAAAAATGAGTTTAATCATGTTTCAATTTGTGAAACTGCATTTGATATTTGGTATACACTCGAAGTGACTCATGGAGACACGAGTAGAGTGAAAGAGTCAAAAATCAATCTTTTAGTACATTCTTATGAACTTTTTCAAATGAAACCGAGTGAGACCATAGGAGACATGTACGAATGTTGTTAATGGTCTAAAAGGACTCGGTAAAAGTTTTTCGGATTTTGAGCTCATTAATAAAATTCTAAGATCCCTTCCAAAGAGTTGAGACCCTAAAGTCACGGCCATTCAAGAGGCCAAAGATTTAAACAACTTTCCTCTTGAAGAATTAATTGGGTCATTAATGACCTACGAAATGACTTGCAAAGCTCATGAAGAGCATGAGGACACCCTTCTAAAGAATAGGAAGGATATGACACTTAGAACTCAAGAAGACCACTTGAGATAAAACTCAAGTGATGAGGACTTTGATGATGACTTGACACTTTTAACAAGGAAATTCAAAAAATTTATTAAAAGAAATAAATTAAAAAATGACACTAAAAATAAATTTGAACCTAAAAAGGACCAAGTAATTTGCTACAAATGCAAGAAACCGGGACACTATAAAAGTGAATGTCCCTAAGCCAAGAAGAGAACACCAAAGAAGAAGGTACTCAAAGCAACATGGGATAACTTAAGCGTATCCGAAGAAGAGGAGCCCAACACCGAGCAAGTTGCTCATTATGCACTAATGACCATTGGAGAGGAGGTAACAAATTTAATTGATGCAGATTTATCATTTGATGAATTATTCAATGCTTTCCATGATTTATTTGATGAATATAAAACAATTAGTAGAAAATATAAATTGTTAAAAAAGGAGCATGATACTCTAGTTGGTAATTTTGATAAATTAAAAATTGAGCATAATAATAGTTTAGCTCCATGTACGAAATGCCATGACTTAGAAATACTCCAAAAGGAGAACTTGCTACTCAAGGACACCTTGAAGAAATTTGAGGTTGGTAGCAAGTCCTTGAACATGATCCTTACCAATAAGGGTCACGTTCATAAAAGAAGTGGAATCGGATTTATAAGAAGCTCTCACCAAAATCCAACCACTTTCATTAAAGGCCCTATCTTGCACATTTTGAACCAAAATAAATGCAACTTTTGTTGCAAACATAGACATAGAACTTATCATTGTCCATTTAAGAAGGTTAGTCCTAATAAATTGATTTGGGTTCCTAAAGGAACCGTAAAAAATTCCATGCAACATGATAAGCAATTTAGATCAGTTTTTGAGGCACCCAAGATTAAATGGGTACCTAAAAATCATCATCTTTTGTAGAAACATATACTATCACAAGCTAAGAGATATCTTGATTTTTGGGTGCTCAAAGATCCAAAATGACTCATAACACTCTCTAGCTAAAATGACAAAAAGAGGATTAGTAGAATTAAAACTATCAATTACAAAATGATACTAATACAATCTTGTGTGATAAACACTTAATTTTAATTCCTCAAATTTTGAAACCCTCAAATTTTGAAACTCGTAAACTCTTATGCATGAATTCCCCTTCACACATCCTCCAGATTTCTGAATTCATTAGATACATTCCTTCTTCAATTTTTTTTTTCGGATCCAACTATATCTTACAAGATCATGAACTTACGTCTTGCAAGCCAAGTTTGCATACGAATTCTTGTATGATATAAATCATGAACTAGTGATGCTTACAAGCTTGCATGATGAGTCATGAACATATTGAAAACTCTATATGACATTTGAGTGGAGTATGCATTTCACAAGATCTATCATGAATGTATAAAATTTCTATCTTGTGATGGAAATTTTTACATAATTATGTAATTAAGGTTGGTTGCTCCACAAATAAAAACTCTCTTCAAATTGAAAACACTCACATCAGCCCACACAACCCTGAAAGCAGTGCTCACTGCCTGTAGGCGGTGGCATCGCCCAGCTGGCGATAGCACCGCTAGCTGTCACGGGTGGTAGGCGGTTACACCGCCCGGCCAGTGGTGCCACCGCCTGCAACCTGCCCCCTTTTAAAATCGAGCTAGGGCCGGCGGTAGAACCGACCCTAACTCATTTTCCTCTCTTCCTTGCAGCTCTAAACCCTCCTCCAACTCCATTCTTCCCCTTTAGCTGCCCAAAACTTCCTATTTCCTGCAAGATCAAGAATCAATCCTACATCCTCTTGAAGATCTCAACTAAGGTATTCTCTAAAAGCTTTGATTTCTCTTTTGTATAATCTATTCTTACTCATTATTTATCTTCATAATAGCAGTACTTATGGGTTATAGAAGATCCTCTAAGGATAAAGGAAAGAGGAGATTAGAAGAAAACTATGATTCCACATTTTTTGATTCAAATCTACATGCCCAAAAATTTGCTTCCATAGAATTTAGAAATGTTCATAAGGGAAAGTATGTTGATTTAGATGAACTAAGTGATTTAGAACCAACTCAATGGTTTGCAAATCTAGACCTTCTCCTAATCCTACAAATAAGTGAACCTATCTACCCTAGGCTTGTTAGGTTGTTTTATAACAATCTATATATAGATGAAGAAGAAAGGGTGTCTACCTATCTTTTAGGACATCATATATCCATTACGGATAGATCCCTTTGTGATATCATTGGCATCCCTATAAAAGAAAGAGGTGGTTATTTTAGAGGATAATGGGATGATGAAACAGTTGGGACCCCGTATGTTGATGCCTTAGGAATAATTTTCGACAATCCCAACTTAATGGTACTTCTAAAAAGTTATGAACATCTATTACCATTAAGCACCAAAATACTTCATCACATCTTAATTAGTATCATTCTCCCAAAACAATACCATCATGATGAAGTAAGTCAAATGGAAATAAGAACTATGTATTGGATCATGAAGGGATACAACAATTGCTTTGGCTACCTTATCTAATAAAACATGATAGAAATATCTAAAAAGGACATGATGCTTCCATATGGTGGCATAATCACTAGAATACTTCATGCCTACGATATTGCAATACCATCCGACGAAGAGGTTATAAAGCTAGATAGATTTAGCACCATAAATAAAAATCTACTTCGACGGATGAGATGTATATTTAGAAATGGTATATGGGTTAGAATGCCTAGAAGAACCGATCCCCTTCAACCTGAACCAAAACCAGAAACACCAATCTTTAGGGGTAATCAATCTCCTCCAACTAGTCCCTTTGAGGAATCACATCCAATTGAGCAAACACCTTCATTATCTATCGAAGACATAGGGATTTGGATGGATCGCTTTGAACAAAAATAAGATCGACTTGAACATCGCCAAGATCAAATCCTATCTGACAGATTCATCGACAGTTTGACACTTTATTTAGACATTTTAACTTTCCACTACTTGAATGAGCATATGTATGTATTTAGAAAATGTGGACACAATTCCTCCTTGTTGTAAAACTATGTTGTTGTAAACTTTTTATGCTACTCACTTTGATCGCAATGCCACTTAACTTGATGATCGCAAATCCTTGATATGTTTAACTATTGGTATCTATGACTTGATATATTATTTGGTGAGCATTTACAGAGTTAGGAATATTAATGTTAATTAAACTTCATTTTTAGATTTTCCTAATTCTTTGATCACTTAAATTCCATGCTGAAAATTTTATACGTATTTGACATGATTGAATGCTTCAATAACGTGTTTACTTTAAAGTTGAAAATTTTGTGCCTTGGTACTAAAAGTTTCTATGATGAGCATGTTATACTCTCATTGTGATTTGAGAAGATTTATTCATACATCGGATTCTTAATCCTTGAGTACTACAAAACACTAATAATTTTGCTTCATAATTGTGATTGAAAAACTATGACCGAATGCATGAATTTGTTAAATTTCATTTTCGGACTTTCTTGACTCTTTGATCAATCACTTAAAAACTCAATGCTGAAAATCTTATGATACGAATTTTACATGATTATATGCCTCAATAACATGTTGGAAATTGTGTCTTGATGCCAAAAATTTTCATGATAATTGTGATTGAAAAATTATGGCAAAACGTTGTCCAAATGCATGATTTTGTATTTTTCTTCTGGACTTAATGCATTTCTTGAATGGAGCTTTCATGAGCCTATGTCATATCAAGTTTACTTCATATCAAGACACATGACATTAATTAACAAATGCATCTCTCATAGATTTATCTTTTAAATTTTTTAATCGAGAAATGGATTTGATGTAATGATTCTTTCACATGAATTCCTTCTTAACGAAGGAAGATTTCTTTTTGAGGTGAACACTTGCAAGGATTTAATTTCACTTGTATATCTTGATCCTTGTGAAAATGAAGCATGATTTAATCTCTTATCGTTTTTAACTTCTTTTAGAGTTAGTTCTCAATGGCTTTCCTCCTTCATGCAAAACGTTAATGACAAATAAAAAGGGAAGAAGTAATGAAAGCTATCTCCTTAATGAACTTTTGAATGATACCATGTCATGATTGCTTGAAAAATAATTTGTATGAATGGTATCTTAACACTTATTGTTGAAAAATGACATGAATCTTTTTATGACATGAATCTTTACCACACTTATTGTTGAATCACTCTCCTTTTTATTGATGCTAAAGGGGGAGAAATATGTGGTAAATTGATGATAGAATGAATTGCTATACACTTGAAATATTTACATTATGTTAAGATATCTAGAGTTTACATTGCAATTTTATAATGTTGATATCTTACATATGATGAATTGCTATGATTGCTATCCTTCATGAAATATAAGACTTGAAAATGAATGTCATGCCTTGATATCATTTTCAGAAAGTTACATCATGATAGGAATCATGATGGGGGTATTGATAAGTTCAAATAAACATAACTTATCAATATGTCTCTTGAATTCAAAGGCTTTGAATTCAAAAATGACTTATCTCAAGTTTGACATATAGATAGGGAGAGTTAAGGTTAACTCCATCATCAATTGATTATCATCATAAAAAAGGGGGAGATTATTGAATCTCAGATTTTGATGATGAAGTCAATTGTCATTTGTTTAGCTAATCTATATGTTGAGATAAGTGTGTAGGATTAACTACGATGGTAGTAAGACATGCAGCAGGTATTAAGCCGGAGTCAAGACCAAGATCATGTTGGGAGTTCGAGAGTTCGTCGGAAGTATGAACATTTCGTCGGAAGTCCGGACGTTTTGTTGGAAGTTCTGTGGGAACTATCCGAGAAGTCCAGGAGCTTGCTAAAGAAGCTCGTCGGAACTCGCCAAGAAGATCATCGTGAAGTCCAGGAGCTTGCCGGGAGTCCACCGGAGCATCGTCGAGGGTTCGTCGGAAGTTTATCGGCAGCTCGTCGGAAGTTTATCGGCATCTCGCCGGAAGAAGCGATTGACGCACCGGAACACAAATTATAGTAATGATGTCTTAATTGTCGTAGTTAGTATGTAGATTAAGTTAGGATTGGGAGGTGATCCCACTAACTTAATCAGGGGCCAATTGGACCCTTAATAGACCCAAATTGGGTCGAATGGAATAGCCTATTCGGACCCAGAATTCCTGGCCGGCGGTGGCATCGCCCAGGAGACTCGGTCTCTTAGGAGTTCTGGGTGGTAGTATTGCCCCTGTCAGGTGGTGGTATCGCCGGCAGTTATTACTACCTGTGGTGGTACCGCCCTTGTCAGGCGGTGGTACCGCCTGAGCTTAGTCTTCGAGTGATGTCAGGCGGTAGTACCACCCAGACTGAGCGGTAGTACCACTCAGTGATAGATGACAGACGGTAGTACCGCCCAATTATGGTGGTGGTATCGTCAAGACCCCGGAAATCCGGGAATGGACACTTTTGAGCTCCGTTTTCAAACTGATTGTGGCCTATATAAACCCCACCCTTTCCTGCAAAAGGGCACCGAAAGCTTGCTTTAATCTTGAGTACTTGAGGGCTTAAAAGTGTTGTAAAGGCTAGAGTTCTTCTCCCTCTTTCTTTCTAAGTGTTGATCATTCAAGAGAGGAGTGAAAACTTGTAAGGGTTGTCTTCTAAGCCTGTCAAAAGGAAAAAAAGCTATAAAAGGGTGGTTGGCCTTCGCCTATTGAAGGAAGGCCTCTAGTAGACGTCGATGACTTCATCGGAGGAGGAAGACAAAAGTGGATGTAGGTCAAGATTGACCGAACCACTCTAAATCTCGGTTTACATTTAATTTCTTCTATTTATCTTAACTACAAACTGCCTTCATTGCTTTACATCAACTACACTTCCGTATGCTTTTAATTTAAAGATCTTTCCGAAACGGTTTTCGATGAAATCAAATTTTAACCGATGAAAGTTTTTCGCTGCACTAATTCACCCCCCCTCTTAGTGCACTCTTGATCCTAACAATTACGTGCTAACTATGAAATCCTAAGACATTTGCTAAGCCAAACAAGTCCCTATGTCTATTCTTCCAATGAGCTTCCGACGAACTTCCGACGATCTCTCGGCAATGTTCCAGCGGATTCCCGGCAAGCTCCTAGGCTTCACTATGATCTTCTTGGCGAGATCCGACGAGCTTCTCTAGCAAGCTTTGAGACTTCTCAGCTGGTTCCGCCAGAACCTCCGACGAATGTCCAGACTTTCGACGAACTCTCGAACTCCCAACGTACATGCGTCATTGACTTCGGGACTTCATTTTGCTCCATGCCTTGCTATCGTAGTTAATCCTACATATGTAAAACATACTTCGATCTAGACAATTAATACTAAGCATTAATCAAGTTGTCCGACATTGCATTGGTCTCTCGATGCTTCATCCGATTCTTTGACGTATCGTCCTCTCTTGTGGCCTATTACCCAATCGGCCAGTTGACTCCGTAACCCCGATATCCTTGGCATACTATTCGCTCTTCTTGGTCTGATGCCCGAATCCACGGCCCGAAGCCTTCTGTCGATACGTCGACCGATCCACCAGCCCAATGTCCAATATTCTGACATGTTATCCTCCGGTACAACATGATTCTTCCTGCTTTAATTGTCTTATCCAGATAAAGCATCCTGCATCACTCAAAACACAAATTAAAACATAAACACATATTGATTGGTTTCATCATCAAAATACGAGATTCAACAAAGGCTTGGTTATCTAGACACTTCTCCATGAAGGACTTAAAGGAAGCATCCTATATCTTGGGGATTCGAATCTATAGAGATAGATCCAAGAGGAGGTTTGACATGTCCCAATCCAGGTTTATAGACACCATTGTCAAATGGTTTGTATATAGACATCGGATATCACTTTCTAGGAGTATGTCCCTAAAGACTCCTGAAGAAAGGGCGAACATGGATAGGATACCTTATCGCTCTATCATGTATACCATGCTATGTACTAAGCTTGATATAGTGCATGCTCTGAGTGTCATGAGTAGGTATCAGGTGGATCCAAGCTTGGAGCACTAGAAAACAGTAAAGTGTATCCTTAAGTAGTTGAGAATGACTATGGATCTTTTATTGATATATGGAGGTAGTAGCCTCAGGGTTGAAAGCTACAAGGACTCGAGTTTTTAGTCCGATGTCGATGATAGCAAGAATTCGAGGTATGTGTATACCCTAAATGGAGGAGCAGTGTGCTGTAAGAGTTCCAAGCAAGATACTATAGCTGACTCGACCACTATAACATCCCCCATTTTTTAAAATTTAGTAAATGTTTGTTTGTAAATATAAGGATTATTTAATAATTATTTTTATATTAAATGATATTATATTAAAATTTTATGGTAAGGGACCTAAGAGTAAATATTAGAAATTTGATACAATTTATTAAAGATTCAGATTTAAGTTAAAGAAAAAAAAAATGGTGGACATGTGTCACTAGCTAACCTAAGGTTGGTGCCACTTATGTTTGCTCTAAAGATGACACATATCCCCTTTTATGCATGCATGACACCTTGCAACCCTTGTATTAGCCAAACCTAAGTAATTAGAGTAATTAGATGAGAGATTAAAGAAAGAAAACTTAAGTTTCTGTAACCTACGTTAGTTTGAGAAGAGAAGGGAAGAAGAAGAAGAAGAAGAAGAGGAAAAGGAAGCTTTGCTTGAGCTTTTGCATCAACTCCCCACATTTGGGAATCAAACTCTTCTAAGGCAAGCATTTTAACTCCATCCCACAGTAACCCTAATCTCTATTTCCATTTTAATTTAGTAAAATTTGAGAGATTTCAGCTGAGAACCAAACCTTCTTTTGTTTTGATACAAAGCCCTGAATCTGTAACTCTATGCATTGTTTTGATCCTAACTTTTTGTAATCAACTCTGATTTAGGTAAAACCTATTCCATTTGAAAGTAGACTCAAAAATATTTATTTTGATACTAAGATTGAATGATTTGGAGTTTAAATGCCTATTAAGACTTCTGTTTCAATTAACCCTATAGATTCTGCAAAATAGGGACTGTAATTTCTGATATCTTATTGTTTGACTGTTTATAACTTTCTGTTGGGAACTCAGATTCATGCAAAGTATGATTATTCGAAGCTAGACTCAAAATTCTTTCTGTATGTATATGATTTAAAATTTTTGTAGTACAATTGCAAACTGAAACATCTATTTTTATCGACCTTATGGATTTAGTAAAACAGAGCTGCTGTTTTTAGACCTTTAGCAACGAAATTATCTGTAACTCCCTGTTATAAATTCCAATTCTTGTAAAGCTTCATTTGCTAAAACTAGATTGACACAACTTTTGAATGAAACATATTTTGTATAAATTGGAGTAAAATTGGTTATCCAAATAATTTATACAATGTGCCTCTCAAATTCTATCAGAATCGAGCTTTGGTCGATTTTGCCTCTTCTTATTTCTTCTCTTTGGAAATTGATTTTGGAAAAAATTCTTACTTCAGTTGAGCTTTACAATATTGCCTTGAATTCCTGTATACTTTTGTTTTTCAATTTTTTGTACACCTATAGCTATCATATAAAGTTCATGTTTGTATCGCAATGATTCGTATAGGCACATGCATTCTGTTGTTCCGCATGCGTTTTCGATATATACCAACCTTATTGTTCACAATACCCTTTTGTATTCTGGTATTTGTGGGATTGTCTGAACCTTTGCCAGAAATGGTAAAGTGATTATTTGGACCTTTGCTAGAAATAGTAAAGGGATTGTCTAGACCTTTGCCAGAAATGGTAAAGGGTATATGCTTAGAGCCCGCGATACTCTAGATTATGTTTGAGATCCCACTTCACCTTCTATCTATTTGATATGATATCCAAAGCTTTGGTGATATGCTTCTATGTGTGCTTTGGATAAGAATGAAATGTATGCAACGTCAAATGCGACGTTTGAGCTTCTGTTTCGTACCCGTTCTTTGATATGTTCTGAAATTCTTCTTATGCTCTCGAAACATTCCATCTGCCACTGATATGTTCCGAAGCTTTTCATCTATCATTGATATGTTCCAGAATATTTCATCTCCTATATCAAATATTTCATGCGTCATTGATATGCTCTGAAATAATTCATCTGCCAGTGATTTGTTAGTCGTTTTCTAAACTCTATATGCTCATTCTATTGCTATATAAATTTTTCAAGATTGCTTGTCGCTCGTTAAAATGTTTAAATTGAGCTACGACAGTGGAAAGCTAGAAGACTTTGGGGAAACCTTTAGTGGATGATATGTTTTGTTATATAAGTACACGTGATATCTAATGGAATGTTTATGGTAAATATGTACTTATGAGTTTTGTAAATGTTTGAAAAGTACCACTCATGTTAGGATTTTGGGAATGTTAAGTTAAAATTATGTATTAATATAAACATTTGGTACATGTTGGTTTTGTGATTGCATAGATTCCCACAACTATGGATTTATGGGATGGTTATGGTTTAGTTGAGTTGGCTTTAGATTTTGTGAATCATTAAGTGATATAATGGTAGGATTTTAAACTGCACCGGTCTTATAAATTATGGATTATATAGGTGAATTTGACTTGAGTATTTTCTTAGTATCCTCAAATGTGTGATTGGATCCTGGAATGTATTGTTGATATATAATAAATCCGGGGGGCGTGACAGATATGGTATCAGAGCATGATTTGAGGATTACTAAGATATTTAATATGTTTGATATGCATAATATATTGAGGTCTAGTAAACTATAGTGATCAGTGAAAATTTTCTTTGATATCCTTTAGGAATTTAGGAGGACGAGGACATTTAGTCCTCCTACTTCATCTGTTTTTAATTAATTAATGAGGATAAAAGGGTTGATCCGAAATATTAAATTAGAGTGGCATAGCGGAAGCATAGTGAACCTAATTCATTGGTGGTAGAATAGTAGCAGAATAATGGGTGATGTGAATGAAGAAGATATTTGATGTACGAAACTGTTCTAACGATCAAAAGATTTCTTTTGCCACCTTTGTATTAGAAGTAGAGGCTGAGCACCGGTGGAAAACAATAAAAATACGATTGAAAATGAATTAGAAAGTGATAACAAGAGGGTCAAAACATCTGGATTTGAAAATGGAAGTCACCATAGAAGACTCAATGATATTGATGGCCTCAATCTAGGTGCAAAATTTTAATATTATCTTTTCGTCGATAGAGGTATGATAAATTTAGAGGACTAAAATTTGAGGAGGGGAGAGTGTAACATCCCCCATTTTTTAAAATTTAGTAAATGCTTGTTTGTAAATATGAGGATTATTTAATAATTATTTTATATTAAATGATATTATATTAAAAGTTTATGTCTAGGGACCTAAGAGTAAATATTAGAAATTTGATATGATTTATGAAAGATTTAGATTTAAGTTAAAGAAAAAAAAAATGGCGGACATGTGTCACTAGCTAAACTAAGGTTGTTGCCACTTATGTTTACTTTAAAGATGACACCTAACCCCTTTCATGCATGCATGACACCTTGCAACTCTTGTATTAGCCAAACACAAGTAATTAGAGTAATTAGATAAAAGAAAGAAAACTTAAGTTTCTGCAACCAACGTTAGTTTGAGAAGAGAAGGGAAGAAGAAGAAAAAGAAGAGGAAAAGGAAGCTTTGCTTGAGGTTTTGCATCAACTTCCCACATTTGGGAATCAAACTCTTCTAAGGCAAGTGTTTTAACCCCATCCCACAGTAACCCTAATCTCTATTTCCATTTTAATTCTGCAAAATTTGAGAGATTTCAGCTGAGAACTAGAACTTCTTTTGTTTTGATACAAAGTCCTGAATCTGTAATTTTTCGGTAATCTGACCTCTATGCATTGTTTCGATCCTAACTTTTTGTAATAAACTCTAATTTATGTAAAACCTGTTTAATTTGAAAGTAAACTCAAAAATATTTATTTTGATACTGTGATTGAATGATTTGGAGTTTAAATGCCTCCTACTTCTATTTCAATTAACCATAGTGTTTCTACAAAACAGAGACTATAATTTCTGACCTCTTATTATTTAACTACTTATAACTTTCTGTTGGAAACTCATAGTATGATTTATTCGAAGCTGTACTCAAACTAATTTTTTTACGTGACTGATTTGAAATTTTTGGAGTACAATTGCAAATTGAAATATCTGTTTTCATCGACCCAATGGATTCAATAAAACAGAGCTGATGTTTTCAGGCCTTTGGCTACGAAATTATCTGTAAATCCCTGTTGTAAATTCCAATTCTCATAAAATTTAATTTACCTAAAACTAGATTGACAGAGCTTTTGAATGACACCTATTTTGTATAAATTGGAACAAAATTGGTTATCAAAATAATTTATAAATATGCCTCTCAAATTTTTCCAGAATCGAGATTTAATCAATTTCACCTCTTCTTATTTATTCTCTTTGGAAATTGATTTCGGCAAAAACCCTTATTTCAGTTGAGCTTTACATTATTGCCTTGAATTACTATATACTTTTGTCCTTCAATTATTTGTACACCTGTAGCTCTCCAGTAAAGTTCATGTTTGCATCGTAATGATTCGTATAGGCATATGCATTCCGTTGTTCCACATGTATTTCCGATATGTACCAATCTTATTGTTCACATTGCCCTTTTATACTCCAGTATTTATGGGATTGTCTAGACCTTTGCCAGAAATGGTAAAGGGATTATTTGGACCTTTGCTAGAAATAGCAAAGGGATTGTCTGGACCTTTGCCAGAAATGGTAAAGGGTATGTGCTTAGAGCCCGCGATGCTCTAGATTATTTTTGAGATTCTACTTTACCTTCTATTTGATATGATATCCAATGCTTTAGTTATATGCTTCTATAGGTGCTTTGGATAAGAATGAAATGTTTGCAACGTCAAACGCGACGTTTGAGCTTCTGTTTCGTACTTGTACTTTGATATGTTCTGAAATTCTTCTTATGCTTTCGAGACATTCCATCCGCCACTAATATGTTCCGAAGCATTTCATTTGTCATTGATATATTCCATAATATTTCATTTGTCATATCAAATATTTCATGTGTCATTGATATGCTCTGAAATGATTCATCTATCAGTGATTTGTTAGTCGCTTTCTGAGCTCTATGTGCTCATCCCGTTGCTATATAAAATTTTCAGGATAGCTTGTCGCTCGCTAAAATGTTTAAATTGAGCTATGATAGTGGAAAGCTAGAAGACTTTAGGCAAACCTTTAGTGGATGATATGTTTTGTTGTATAAGTACACTTGGTATTTAATGGAATGTTTATGGTAAATATGAACTTATGAGTTTTGTAAATGTTTGAAAAATACCTCCCATGTTAGGATTTTGGGAATGTTATGTTAAAATTATATATTAATATAAACATGTGGTACATGTTGGTTTTGTGATTGTATAGATTCCCACAATTATGGATTTATGCTGTGGTTATGGTTTAGTTGAGTTGGCTTTAGATTTTGTGAATCATTAAGTGATATGATGGTATGATTTTAAACTGCACATGTCTTATGAATTGTGGATTATATAGGTGAATTTGACTTGAGTGTTTTCTCAGTATCCTCAAATGAGTGATTGGATCCTGGAATGTATTGTTAATATATAATAAATTCAGGGGGCGTGACAGATATGGTATCAGAGTATGATTTGAGAATCACTAAGATAATTGATATATTTGATATATATATAATATATTGAGGTCTAGTAAACTATAGTGATCAGTGAAAATTTTCTTTGATGTGCTTCAGGAATCTAGGATGACGAGGACATTTGGTTCTCCTACTTCATCTATTTTTGATTAATTAATGAGGATAAAAGGATTGATCAAAAATATTAAATTAGAGTGGCGCAGCGGAAGCGTAGGGAACCTAATTCATTGGTGGTAGAATAGTAACAGAATAATGGGCGATGTGAAGAAAAAGATATTTGATGTACGAAATTGTTCTAACGATCAAAAGATTTCGTTTGCCACCTGTGTATTAGAAGTAGAGGCTGAGCACTGGTGGAAAACAATAAAAATACGATTGGAAATGAATCAGGAAGTGATAAGAAGAGGGTCAAAACATCTGGATTTGAAAATGGAAGTCAACATAGAAGACTCAATGACGTTGATGGCCTCAATCTAGGTGCAAAATTTTGATCTTATCTTTTCGTCGAAAGAGGTATGAGAAATTTAGAGGACTATAGTTTTCTTTTAAGGAGGGGAGAGTGTAACATCCCCCATTTTAAAAAATTTAGTAAATGCTTGTTTGTAAATATGAGGATTATTTAATAATTATTTTGTATTAAATGATATTATATTAAAAGTTTATGTTTAGGGACCTAAGAGTAAATATTAAAAATTTGATATGATTTATGAAAGATTTAGATTTAAGTTAAAGAAAAAAATATTGGATATGTGTCACTAGCTAACCTAAGGTTGGTGCTACTTATGTTTGCTCTAAAGATGACACCTAACCCCTTCCATGCATGCATGATACCTTGCAACCCTTGTATTAGCCAAACCCAAGTAATTAGAGTAATTAGATGAGAGATTAAAGAAAGAAAACTTAAGTTTCTGCAACCAACGTTTGTTTGAGAAGAGAAGGAAAGAAGAAGAAGCAGAAGAAGAAGAAGAAGAAGAGGTAAAGGAAGCTTTGCTTGAGGTTTTGCATCAACTCCCCACATTTGGGAATCAAACTCTTCTAAGGCAAGTGTTTTAACCCTATCCCACAGTAACCCTAACCACTGTTTCCATTTTAATTCTATAAAATTTGAGAGATTTCAACTGAGAACTAGACCTTTTGTTTTGATACAAAGTCCTGAATCTATAATTTTTCGGTAATCTGACCTCTATACAATGTTTCGGTCCTAACTTTTTGTGATAAACTCTAATTTATGTAAAACCTATTCCATTTGAAAGTAGACTCAAAAATATTTATTTTGATACTGAGTTTGAATGATTTGGAGTTTACATGCTAGATAATACTTCTATTTTAATTAAACCTAGAGTTTCTTCGAAACAAGGATTATAATTTTTGACCTCTTGTTGCTTAACTGTTTATAACTTTCTGCTGGGAACTCAGATTCATACAAAGTATGATTTATTCGAAGCTAAACTCAAACTACTTTCTGTATGTACCTGATTTGAAAATTTTGGAGTACAATTACAAACTGAAACATCTATTTTCATCGACCCTATGGATTCAGTAAAACAGAGCTGATGTTTTCAGACCTTTCGCTATGAAATTATCTTTAACTCCCTACTGTAAATTTTAATTTTTATAAAATTTAATTTACCTAACAATAAATTGACACAGCTTTCGAATGACACCTATTTTGCGTAAATTGGAACAAAATTGGTTATCGAAATACTTCATAAATATGCCTCTCAAATTCTACCAGAATCGAGCTATGGTCGATTTAGCCTCTTCTTATTTCTTCTCTTTGGAAATTGATTTCAACAAAAACCCTTATTTCAGTTGAGCTTTACATGATTGCATTAAATTCCTATATATTTTTGTCCTTTAATTATTTGTACACTTGTAGCTATCATGTAAAGTTCATGTTTGCATCGCAATGATTCGTATAGGCACATGCATTCCGTTGTTCCGCATGTGTTTCTGATATATACTAATCATATTATTCACATTGACCTTTTGTACTCCAGTATTTGTGGGATTGTCTGGACCTTTGCCAGAAATGCTAAAGGGATTATTTGGACCTTTGCTAGAAATAGTAAAGGGATTGTTTGTACTTTTGCCAGAAATGGTAAAGGGTATGTGCTTAGAACCCGCGATATTCTAGATTATGTTTGAGATTTTACTTCACCTTCTATCTATTTGACATGATATCCAATGCTCTGGTTATATGCTTCTATGTGTGCTTTGAATAAGAATGAAATGTATGCAATGTCAAATGCGACGTTTGAGCTTCTGTTTCGTACTTGAACTTTGATATGTTCTGAAATTCTTCTTATGCTTCCGAAACATTCCAACCGCCACTGATATGTCCTGAAGCATTTCATCTATCATTGATATATTCCGTAATGTTTCATCTGTCATATCAAATATTTCTTACGTCATTGATATGCTCTGAAATGATTCATCTGCCAATGATTTATTAGTCGCTTTCTAAGCTCTATATGCTCATCCCGTTGCCATATAAATTTTTCATATTAGCTTGTCGCTCACTAAAATGTTTAAATTGAGCTACGATAGTGGAAAGCTAGAAAACTTTGGGTAAATATTTAGTTGATGATATGTTTTGTTGTATAAGTACACTTAGTATCTAATTGAATGTTTATGGTAAATATGAACTAATGAGTTTTGTAAATGTTTGAAAAGTACCTCCCATGTTAGGATTTTGGGAATGTTAAGTTAAAATTATGTATTAATATAAACATGTGGTACATGTTGGTTTTGTGATTGCATAGATTCCCACAACTATGGATTTATGGTGTGGTTATAGTTTAGTTGAGTTGGCTTTGGATTTTGTGAATCATTAAGTGATATGATGGTATGATTTTAAACTGCATAGGTCTTATGAATTATGGATTATATAGGTGAATTTCACTTGAGTATTTTCTCAGTATCCTCAAATGTATGATTGGATCTTCGAATGTATTTTTAATATATAATAAATTCAGGGGGCATGACAGATATGGTATCAGAGCATAATTTGAGGATCACTAAGATAATTGATAAGTTTGATATGTACAATTTATTGAGGTCTAGTAAACTATTGTGATCAGTGAAAATTTTTTTTGATGTCCTTTAAGAATCTAGGATGATGAGGACATTTGGTTTTCCTACTTCATCTATTTTTGATTAATTAATGGGGATAAAAGGGTTGATCAAAAATATTAAATTAGAGTGGCACAGCGGAAGCGTAGTGAACCTAATTCATTGGTGGTAGAATAGTAGTAGAATAATGGGCGATGTGAAGAAAAAGATATTTGATGTATGAAATTGTTCCAACGATCAAAAGATTTCGTTTGCCACCTTTGTATTAGAAGTAGAAAACAATAAAAATACGATTGGAAATGAATCAGAAAGTAATAATAAGAGGGTCAAAACATCTGGATTTGAAAATGGATGTCACAATAGAAGACTCAATGATGTTGATGGCCTCTATCTAGGTGCAAAATTTTGATCTTATCTTTTCGTTGAAAGAGGTATGATAAATTTAGAGGACTAAAATTTTCTTTTGAGGAGGGGAGAGTGCAATATCTACCATTTTTAAAAATTTAGTAAATGCTTGTTTGTAAATATGAGGATTATTTAATAATTATTTTATGTTAAATAATATTATATTAAAAGTTTACCTCTAGAGACCTAAGAGTAAATATTAGAAATTTGATATGATTTATGAAATATTTAGATTTAAGTTAAAGAAAAAAAAATGGTGGACATGTGTCACTAGCTAACCTAAGGTTGGTGCCACTTATGTTTGCTCTAAAGATGACATATAGCCCCTTTCATGCATGCATGATACCTTGCAACCCTTGCATTAGCTAAACCAAAGTAATTAGAGTAATTAGATGAGAGATTAAATAAAGAAAACTTAAGTTTCTGCAACCAACGTTAGTTTGAGAAGAGAAGGGAAGAAGAAGAAGAAGAAGAAAAAGAAGAAGAAGAAGAGGAAAAGGAAGCTTTGCTTGAGGTTTTGCATCAACTCCCCACATTTGGGAATCAAACTCTTCTAAGGCAAGTGTTTTAACCCCATCCGACAGTAACCCTAATCTCTGTTTCCATTTTAATTATGCAAAATTTGAGATATTTCAGCTGAAAACCAGACCTTCTTTTGTTTTGATACAAAGTCCTGAATCTATAGTTTTTCGGTAATCTGACCTCTATGTATTGTTTCGATCCTAACATTTTGTAATAAACTCTGATTTATATAAAACCTATTCCATTTGAAAGTAGACTCAATAATATTTATTTTGATACTAAGATTTAATGATTTGGAGTTTAAATGCCTCCTAATACTTCTATTTCAATTAACCCTAGAGTTTATGCAAAATTGGGACTATAATTTCTGACCTCTTGTTGCCTAACTTCTTATAACTTTCTGCTGGGAACTCAGATTCATGCAAAGTATGGTTTATTCGAAGCTAGACTAAAACTACTTTCTGTATGTAACTAATTTGAAATTTTTGGAGTACAATTGTAAACTGAAACATCTATTTTCATCGACCCTATGGATTCAGTAAAATAGAGCTGATGTTTTCATACCTTTTACTATGAAATTATCTGTAACTCCCTACTGTAAATTTCAATTCTTGTAAAATTTAATTTAACTAAAACTAGATTGACACAGCTTTCGAATAACACCTACTTTGTATAAATTGGAATAAAATTGGTTTTTGAAATAATTTAGAAATGTGCCTCTCAAATTCTCCTAGAATCGAGCTATGGTCAATTTTGCCTCTTCTTATTTCTTCTCTTTGGAAATTGATTTCAATAAAAAGCCTTATTTCAGTTGAGCTTTACATTATTGCCTTGAATTCCTATATACTTTTTTCCTTCAATTATTTGTACACCTGCAGCTATCATGTAAAGTTCATGTTTGCATCGCAATGATTCGTATAGGCACATGCATTCCGTTGTTCCGCATGTGTTTCCAATATATACCAATCTTATTGTTCACATTGCCCTTTTATACTCCAGTGTTTGTGGGATTGTCTGGGCCTTTGCCAGAAATGGTGAAGGGATTATTTGGACTTTTGCTAGCAATAGTAAAGGGATTGTCTGTACTTTTGCCAGAAATGGTAAAGGGTATGTGCTTAGAACCCGCGATATTCTAGATTATGTTTGAGATTTTACTTCACCTTCTATCTATTTGACATGATATCCAATGCTCTGGTTATATGCTTCTATGTGTGCTTTGAATAAGAATGAAATGTATGCAATGTCAAATGCGACGTTTGAGCTTCTGTTTCGTACTTGAACTTTGATATGTTCTGAAATTCTTCTTATGCTTCCGAAACATTCTAGCCGCCACTGATATGTCCTGAAGCATTTCATCTATCATTGATATATTCCGTAATGTTTCATCTGTCATATCAAATATTTCTTGCGTCATTGATATGCTCTGAAATGATTCATCTGCCAATGATTTATTAGTTGCTTTCTGAGCTCTATGTGCTCATCCCGTTGCTATATAAAATTTTTAGGATAGCTTGTCGCTCGTTAAAATGTTTAAATTGAGCTACAGTAGTGGAAAGCTAGAATACTTTGGGCAAACCTTTAGTGGTTGATATGTTTTGTTGTATAAGTACACTTGGTATCTAATCGAATGTTTATAGTAAATATGAACTTATGAGTTTTGTAAATGTTTAAAAAGTACCTCCCATTTTAGGATTTTGGAAATATTAAGTTAAAATTATGTATTAATATAAACATGTGGTACATGTTGGTTTTATGATTGTATATATTCCCACAACTATGGATTTATGGTGTGGTTATAGTTTCGTTGAGTTCGCTTTAGATTTTATGAATCATTAAGTGATATGATGGTATGATTTTAAACTACACAGGTCATATGAATTGTGAATTATATAGGTGAATTTGACTTGAGTGTTTTCTCAGTATCCTCAAATGTGTGATTGGATCCTGGAATATATTGTTAATATATAATAAATTCAGGGGACGTGACAAATATGGTATTAGAGTATGATTTGAGAATCACTGAGATAATTGATATGTTTGATATGCACAATATATTGAGGTCTAGTAAACTATAGTGATGTTAGAACCCTTGCAGATTCTAAACTTGGGGTTGATCTCTTTAGGGGATCGGCCTCCTTGGAACTCTATAGGGGTTCCTCCTTCCAAGTTGCTGCTCAAAGGCTGCAGAAAAGATTCATCTATTGCTTATAAAAAGTGGAGGAATACCTAACTATTTATAGGGCTTCTAAACCCTAACTCTTAATAGGATTCCTACTCAAGACTCCTACTTCTAACCAACTCCTAATAGGACTCCTACTTAAGACTCCTATTCCCTTACAACTCCTAATTCTTCTCTAAGAAACAACCTCCTAACCCTAGCCGGCCTCATCATCTCTTTAATAAGAGTCGGCTTAGGTAGGTTTTACATGAATGTCCCTCTCAATTAGGACTCTTCTAGCTAGAGTCCTAACAGACCTGTCCTCTTCAAATCAGCCTTGTCCTCAAGGCTGAGATTCCATGAACTCAGGGAACCGGGTCTTCAGCTCCTCATATGGTTCCCATGTGGCGTCTTAAAGTGGTAGATTATTCTAATGCACTAGTACTTCAGTAGAGGGATGTCGGCGACGCATCACGATCCTGCGATCGAGGATGGCTTGTGGTTGGGCTTGAATAACTCCATCCTCAGTTGTGTTGGGCAATTGGATTTGGGGTGACTCGTGTTCTCCCAACTTGGGCTTTAGGCATGATACGTGAAAAACAGGGTGAATTTTGGCATCCTCAGGTAATTTAAGTCTATACGCCATAGCTCCAATACGCTCTGTGATCTGATAGGGCCCATAAAAACGTGGGGATAGCTTCATAGAGGCTCGAGTGTTGATAGAGAGTTGCTTGTATGGTTGTAGGCGAAGATAAACCCAATCTCCCACTGAAAATTCTCTTGCACTTCGTCGTGTGTCGGCTTGCTGCTTCATTCTGGCTTGAGCGATAGAGAGATTATCTTTTAATAGTTGTAAGAGTTTGTCCCTATCAATCAATTCTTGGTCAACCTGATCTAGCTTGGCCGAGCCAATTACATACTTTGGAATCATAGGGGCTGGTCTGTTAGGATCGGAGCGGCACTAAGAGGGGGGGTGTGAATTAGTGCAGCAGATTAAAACGTTGGTTTCGACAAATCTTTCGTACGATAAAAACGGAACTTGAAAAGCTTAACTTGAATGTGTGTTCGTAAAGGTGTGCAGCAAAGGTAATGAGGAAATAAAGCACATAAGAAGGTTTGTAGTAATGTAAATAGCAATAAGGAAATGCAAACCAGAGACCACGCCGATTTTAAAGTGGTTCGGTCAAATGACCTACATCCACTTGCGAGGCCCTCTTCGATAAGGCTCCCACCTTCCACTAGCAAATCTCTTGAAATGGAAGGGCAAATACCCCTCTTACAACCTTTTACAAGCAGTTCACACTCTTACAAATTTTTATCAAGAAAGAAGGAGGTGAACACTCTAGCAAATTGAAAACAAGACTTGCTAAGACTTTTCTAAGACATTTCTCTCAATCAATTGCTTCTCAAAAAGTTGTAATCTCAGTTGAGATTTGAGAGGTATTTATAGGCCTCAAGAGGATTCAAATTTGGGCTCCAAAATTTGAATTCTCTTTGGTTCTCGATGCTGGCGGTGCCACCGCCTAGCTCTTGGGTGCTGGGTGGTGCCACCGCCTGGCTCTCGGGTGCTGGGCGATGCCACCGCCCAGTCTGGCGGTGCCACCGCTAGACCCTTCGATTCACTAGTTGAGCTTTAAATTTAGCCCAAACCAAGTCTAATTTTGGGCCCAGTTGGCCCCTAACTAGGATATAGGATTATCTTTTAATCCTAATCCTAATTACATGTGAACTACATAACTAAAAACATCCTAAGCAAGTTTTCAACCACGAACGTCGAGTCTTGTTCCGGCGAGCTTTCCGACGACCTTCCGGCGGACTTCTGATATACCCTCGGATTTCTTTCGATGGACTCCTAGTAAGCTCCCGATCTTATGACGACTTCAACGAGTAGCCGAGCCTTCTCGGTGATCTCCGCGAACCTCCGACGATCTCTTTAGCAAACTTCCGACAGGTTCCCGATTTCTTCTCGGTTGGTTCCGACAGCATCTCCGACGATTCTTCAAACTCTTAAACGTCCATCGAACTTGACTCCGGTATTCTTGCTTTATGTTTTCTGGTTATCATAATTAATCCTGCATACTTAACTCAATAATATGGATTAGATCAATTAATCCATCAATTGATTTTATCATCAAAATCCGAGATTCAACAATCTCCCCTTTTTTGATGATGATAATCAATTGATGACAGAGTTAAACATAACTCCCCCTATCTATATGCCATATTATGAGAAGATAAAAACACTTGAATTCCATCCCATTGAATTCAAGCATAAACCGATAAGTTCTAACCGTTGAACTTATCGTTATTCTCATTAAGCATAAGTAAATACAAAACTTCGATGTAAATCATTTTCAAGTCGAATGATAAGGGATGATTTTTACTATGACAGGAGATAAAGATTTTCAACATGAATTTCTTGATATAGATGTAAGGTATGCTTTCAATATGATCAATCAATCTTGTGATATTTTCAAAGATTTTGCAAGGAATATAAGTCATGCTATCAAAATGGTCATCACTTTTCTCCCCCTTTGTCATCAACAAAAAGGAGATGAGACTTTGAAGCATACAACTTGTGATCATAAAATCGTTAGAGAAAGAATTTAGCATTAAGATTAATCATTCAAATTTGCCAAAAATATTTATCCAGAATTCATCTAAAAAAAAAATACAACATTCATCCAGAAAAAAATTAGCATTCATTCAGAAAAAAAATCAACATTTATCCATAATTTAAAAATACATCTAAAAGGAGGGTTCAGTTTTCGTTCAAAAGCAGAAGGAGAAGGATGAAGTCAAATTCACAAAGGAACGAAAAGGATGAGATATTTGTCATATTCAAACAAACTTCTTTTCAGGAATAATTTAACATGCCTAGTTCCCTTTTAATGAATTCAAATTGGTCTTCATTTAAGGTTTTTGTAAAAATGTCTGCTAATTGATGCTTTATGTCAATAAATTCTAAGACAACATTATTGTTAAGGACATGATCACATATGAAATGATGCCTAACGTCGATATGCTTAGTTCTAGAGTGCTGAATTGGATTTTTAGTAAGACATATGGCACTTGTATTATCACATTTTATGGGAATGTTTTTTAAGTGAATTTCATAGTCTTCTAATGTATTTTTCATCCAAACAACTTGTGCACAACATGCACTTGCAGCAATGTATTCGGCTTCCGCCGTAGATAGTGCAACTAAATTTTGCTTCTTGGAAGTCCAAGAGACAAGTGCATGTCCTAAAAATTGACATGTTCTGGATGTACTTTTTCTATCTATCCTACATCCGCTAAAATCGACATCTGCATAATGTCCCTCTCGAGTAACCTATGACCAGGATTATTTAGGATCTGTGTTTGAAGGTAAATCGACCTCATTATCGTGATCTCATCACGATCCGATTCCCATTGTATAGATCCAAGGGCAACACACACATAAGAAATTCCTCTCATAAGTCCGAGAGTGGATGATCCTCTATTGATACTCAATAGTCCTCGTAAGGTTGGCTACCACTCCCAATGACCGACTATGCTAGATATAGAATCACCATACCTATAAGTTCGATATCAAAGAGTGGAGTACTCATATTGGACATCCTTGGTATCTCAAGTCTACGGACCAAATACACCATTGGGACTACATAATCGTTATCTAACAAAAAGGCATCATCAACCATCCAGCAATCCGTAAGTGGATCAATCAGTGAACTCATTCTCCAATGAGCACTTGTACTGTATCCCTAGTGTCCCCACACAAGCAGCTATGAGACCAGCTACATCTATCATATGGACGGGTATACAACACACCAATTTGTCCGGATATCTCTATTTAATAACCTTTATTACTTGAGAGGAGTCTTGTCTAAGTGGAATTAGAATACTTTGGGTGATATTAATGCCAAGGTTGATATTAATAAGTTATAGCTTCTAGATGTCATTGCTATTATCTTAAACAAGGATGTTATAGAGTTGGAATCCCTTTATAATCACATTCAGACTCTTACTAGGTATGTTAACCTAAAGACTTGGGTCAAGATCAAGTTTAAATATATTCAGAACAAGGATAGGGATATGAGATTTTATCATAATTTAATTATTGATAGATATAAGTAAAATTTCATTCATAATATTCAGAGTGACCAACAGTGTATTTATCAACCTGAGCTTATCTCTCATAAATTCATCTTCTTTTATTCTCAATTTTGTGATGGAGATATGAATTAGTCCTTTTTTTATTTATAATTCTAAATCCCTTTAGCCTAATATGAATTGTATTCTTAATGATCAAGGTTTTGAGTTAATTAGATACTTTAACAAATATAAAATCTGTAAGTTTCTTAGGTCGTTCGACTTGAGTAAAAGTCCTAGGACTGATGGGTATACTATTAAATTTTCAATCCTAGAAAAATTTATATTTTCCATCCCATTTCTCTAGATAATTTAGTGTATAATGTTTGTCTAACCTTTTGGCTTCTCATATCAAATCTTTCTTGAATAATTTGTTTCATATTGAGTAATCAGCTTTTCTCTCGAGTAGAAGTATTCATGATAATATTTTGATAGCTTAAGAAGTGGTTCATTCAACGTTAGAAATAAGAGTAAGAGTCCTTTAGTTAAATTTAAAATTTATCTTGAAAAAGACTATGATCGTCTTTCTTAGGATGTCATTCTTTGCATTTATACTATTTTAAATAGTTTTATATAATTTATGTTTTGGATTAAAACTTATATTTCTATTTATATCTTTTCATATCTTATTAATTGTAAGGGCTTAAGGTATTTCAAAAGAAATAGGGGTATCGGGGACTATTATCCCTATATCTACACATCATTGTGGCCCAAATCCTTTCTTGCCTATTTCATAAGGCTATTGATGATAAGTTGCTTAGCCTATTTAAATTTAAAAATTGTATATGTTTCTCTCATATTATATATGCAAATGATATTTCGACATGTTTTAGGGTGAATAAAAGATTTTGTAAAACCATTAAGGATATTCTCAAGGCTTATGAGACTCTTATGAATCAACTCATTAATCTTAGTAAATATGATTTTTTTTTTTTCTCATAGCATGGGAGTTGGTAAGAGACATGATGTCCATTCCTTTAATGTCAAAGAGAGAAAGTTCCATTTTAAATACCTTAGTACTATGATCATCCCTCATAGAATTCTCAAATCGCCCTTTGATATTATGTTGAAGTCTTAATGGTAAGATTGATTCTTGGAATAGGTCCAAGTTATCCTAGGCTAGTAGATTTTATTTAAAAGTTATAGCTCGCATAAATTGGTTTGGGTTCATAAAGGAACCATGAATGACTTAATGCCTAGAGATAAGAATAATAGATCAAACCATAGAGGACCCAAAGCTAAATGGGTACTTAGAACAAACCCACCCTTCTTATGGACATCTCTAAAATCAAAAGCTTGGAGCAAAATATGATATTTTGATTGTAGATGCTCAAGGTTTATGACCGGAGATCTAACACACTTTCCAAAACTCAATAGCCAAAATAATAAAGAAAAGATCATTATAATTAGAATTATTAACAAATATTTTGATTGAAGATGTTTTATTTTTTAATATATTATACTATTGATCTTTGTCGTGATAAAATTTATTTTTTGATTTTAAATGATGATGCATGGATTTGGCATAAAAGGTAAAGGCTTGTTTATATTAGGATCATAAGGAAAATAAGAGGGGAGGGTGAATTAGTATTATAGTAAATTTTAACTGATTTTAAAGGTCGATCAATAAATCCATATTGAAAATACAATTAACCAAAAATGTGAGTAAGGGTTGTGAGTAAAATAAATTAGTAAGTAACAACAAATCAAAAGCAAGAGAAGCAATACAAATTGATTTACAGTGGTTCAATCTTTCCGACTTACATCTGCTCTTGATTTCTCTTTCATCGTGGCCATTGGCTTTCATTACTGATCTTATTTCAATGGATGAAAATCAACTATCATTATTATAGCTTTTATCCTTTTAATAAGCTTATAAGAGAACCTCCACACTCACTCTTTTATAATATCTCTCATCTCCTATAACTCAAAATTACCTTTAAACTCAGAGGAAGAGACTCAAATAATATCCAAAGAGAAAGCTACAACTCTTTACTAACTCATAAATTGATGCTCCATCAACCAAACCTTAGTGGGATATTTATAGGCCCTAAGAGGCTTAAAAAATAGAGCCAAAAAATTTAAATCCTTGAAATTTTAGGGCATAGGCGGTAGTATCGTTGACACATGGTAGTACTACCGCTATAACTTTTGATATTATAATTTTATACTTTTGGATAGTACCACTATCATAATTTTTGAATTCTAAGTAGTACCACCATCAATATAGGTGGTACCACTACCGGTAGCACTTACAAATACTATTTGTGCTTATTAGTTGACTCAAGAGATACCACCGCTTGGGCCTAGTAGTACCATTGTCCAAGCCAACTCAAGTTCATTGTTTTAACCTTCTAATAGGCCTAATTTAACCCTGGTCAAAGCCCATTGTCTTTATCAACAAGTTGGCATGGTTTTAGCCCAATCCTAACTTAGTTTGACCCAAAAAGAAATTAAACAAGACTTTAACAATTCAACAACATATCCTACATAATTACAAAGCTTTCAACATATTGTATACTATTTTGGCAAGTCGTCCAATCATTCGATACTTTATTTGAAACTCCGACACATTGCCCTTTCCTTCGGCATTTCGCTCGATCCATCGGCATATCAACTTTTCTACAACATTTGATATTTTAGCATAATATCTGATCCTTCTAGCAAGATGCCCAAATTTATAACACAAAGTTCAATCGTCCAACTCTATGTCTAATTTCCAACATAGTACTTTTCTTAGCACAATGTTTGATTCTCCTACTTCAACAATTTACCCTTGATGGTTCGAATCCTTGATCGATATCAGTTTCAATAACCCGAATCAAAAATTTGACGGATGAAGAACCAAGTAAAATGAAATGAAACAAGAGAAAAAAGAAAGGAATGAGATCACCGCAATAAAAATCGAAGGGAAGGACCCTCGCAGTTTTGCCCGTTTGTGTTCGTCGGAGAGCAGTTCCGACCTTCGTAGAACGATGAGATCGCCAACAGCCTAGAGCTGAGAGGAGGAGAGCGTGTGAGGGGAAACAAGTTGTTGTGATTGCAACAGAGGGGGCCCTGGGTTATATAGATGCCACCCAACCTAAGCATTACATTCTAAAATCATTCCGTTATATTTACCCAATCTAAGTAGCGGGTAGTTTTGTTGAATCTCAGATTTTGATGATGAAACCAATTGATAAGTGTTTATAATTTAATCTATATTTTGAGTGATGCAGGATGCTTCGATCAGGATGAGATAATTAAAGTAGGAAGAATCATGTTGGGCCGAAGGAAAACATGTCAGAAGATTGGACGTCAAGTTGGAGGATCGGTCGACGTAACGACAGAAGGCTTCAGGCCATAGATTTGGGCATTGGGCCAAGAAGATCAGATATTGTGCCAAGGATATCGAAGTTGTAGAGGTCAACTGCCAATTGGGCAATAGGCCGTAAGAGAGGACGATGCGCCGAAGAATCAGACGAAGTGTCGATGGTCCAATGACATGCCGGACAACATGATTCATGCTTAGTAATAATTGTATAGATCGAAGTGTATTTTTACATATGCAAGATTAACTATGATAGCAAGACGTAAAGCAAAATGAAGTTCCAAAGTCAAGAAGGCGATTTCGTTGGGAGTTCGAGAGTTCATCGGAAGTCCGAACGTTCATCAGAAGTTCTATCAGAATTGACCAAGAAGTCCCGAAGCTTTCCAGAGAAGCTCGTCATAACTCACCAAGAAGATCATCGTGAAGTCCAGGAGCTTATCGGGAGTCCGCTGGAACATTGCCGAGAGATCGTTGGAAGTTCCCTAGAAGATCATCGGAAGCTCGCCGGAAGAAACTAGACTTACAAACTTGTTTAGCTTAGTAAATGTCTTACAATTCGTAGTTAGCACATAATTAGGCTTGAAATTGGGCCAACCTAATTAGGGGTCAATTGGGCCCATGTAAGGACTATGTTGGGCCTAATGAAAGGCCCAAACAATGACCCAAGAGATGGCATAGTCTTCGAGACTGTTTCAGGCGGTAGTACCGCCCAGGGTAGGGTGTCAAGTAGTGGTACCGCTAATCTGGGCAGTGGTACCACCCAGTGGGGTGCCAAGCAGTGGTACCGCCCAGCGTAGTGTTAGTGTCAAACAGACACTAGCGATGGTACTACCCAGCATGGGCGGTGGTACTGCCCGTACCCAAGAAACTCGGGATGAGATGTTTTTAGGCTCCAAGTTTGAATCAACTTGAGGCCTATAAATACCTCTCTCATCCTTGGTTAATACACACAAGTATTGAGAGAAAAAAAAAGAAAGAAAATATTGTTGCAATCTTGTGTAAACTCCTCTCAAGTTCTAAGTGTTAGAATAGTTTGAGAGAGGAGTAACTGGGGGTGTAAGGGTTATCTCCTAAACCCGGTAAAAGGAGAATCGAGTTGTAAAAGGTGGTTGGTCTTCGCCTATTGAAGGAATACCGATAGTGGATACCGGTGGCCTTAACGAAAGAGGAATCGGTGGAGTGGATGTAGGTCACAACGACCGAACCACTATAAAAATATGGTTTGCTTTTCTATTGTGCAATTTACCTTACTACAAACCTCCTTACTTGCTCATTACACTCTTACGAATGCTTTGAAGTTTAATATCTTTCAGAATCGATGTATTTTACTGCTACACTAATTCACCCCCCCCCCCTCTTAGTGCCGACCCTTTCCTAATAAGTTTGATATCACACCGTTATATACAGCTATCATATACGTTAAATTTCGTGTACCTTAGAATTTGTATGTTAAAGAAACAAGACGTTGCATTTTTTTGCATGAAGAAATGTTTTTAAATTACTAAAATTATTAATAATATAATGAGATTTGATAGTCTTTTATTTGTCTCTAAAAAAGAAAATTTCTGTTTTAGGATTTTTTTAATTTTAAATAATATCTATAAAATGATAATATTTTTATTAATACACTAGGTTTTGAGTCTCAAATTATAATATATCTTATTTTTAATGTTAAATTTAGTACAATCTTTATTCACATAAATTATGCATCTAATTAATCCAACAAAGATCAACAATTAGACAAAACTAGAAGTAAATGCTTACTATTCTCAATTTAGATGATAAATAGGTAAATACTTGAATTATTAAGAAAATATGACAATTAATCAGTTTTAATCATATTAATTTATTATTGTAATTCTAACCAAAATTCATTGTGATTTCATCTTAAATTGTTGGAGCAAAACAATGATATACAAATTTTGTTGAAGAAACAAATAAGATATTAAAATAATAAAAATAAAAAGATAAAGTTTAGAAAGAACTTAAAGGCATGTATTCAATGTCTTAATATGAAAAACTCATCCTTACATATGGTATTGAATGAGATTCTAATCCCAATATTCAATCCTTCTTATCCTTGTAAACACGAATCGATATTATCTTTCTTATGAGCATAATCATAGAGTTAGTTAACTGGCATCACTTAGCAAACCAAGTAGCAAAACAAAATAATAATAATATCTTTTAAAAATAAAGAGGAGGAATTGTATTAAAATATGAATTAATAAACTATAGCTATTTACAATTCTACTTATGGAGCCTAAAAAGCATACCAAATATCACATTTAAATGATATTATTGTAAGAGACATATCCTTTCATTAAAATATCTTTTATGCATGCCAAGATTATCTTTACATAATTTTAATCTTTGTACGTTTGAAATAAGCATAAGAGTCCTTTAGTTATGTTTAAAATTGATTTTGAAAAAGACCATCTTTCTTAGGATGTCATTCTTTGCATTTATACTCTTTTAAATTATTTTATATAATTTGTATCTTAGATTAAAACTTATATTTCTATTTATATCTTTTCATATCTTATTAATTGTAAGGGCTTAAGGTATTTCAAAAGCAATAGGGGTCTCGGGGACTATTATCCCTATATCTATACATCATTGTGGCCCAAATCCTTTCTTACCTATTTTATAAGGCTATTGATGATAAGTTGCTCACCTGATTTAAATTTAAAATTTGTATCTGTTTCTCTCATATTATATATGCAAATGATACTTTGACATGTTTTAGGGTGAATAAAAAATTTTGTGAAACCATTAAGGATATTCTCAAGGCTTATGAGACTCTTATGAATCAACTCATTAATCTTAGTAAATATAATTTTTTTTTCTCATAGCATGAGAGTTGGTAAGAGACATGATGTCCATTCCTTTAATGTCAAAGAGAGAAAGTTCCATTTTAAATACCTTAGTACTATGATCATCCCTCATAGAATTCTCAAATCGCCCTTTGATATTATGTTGAAGTCTTAATGGTAAGATTGATTCTTGGAATTGGTCTAAGTTATCCTAGGCTGGTAGGTGTTAGGATCATAATGACACTAAGAGGGGAGGGTGAATTAGTATTATAGTAAATTTTAACCGATTTTAAAGGTTGATCAATAAATCCATATTGGAAATGCAATTAACCAAAAATGTTAGTAAGGGTTATGAATAAAGTAAATTAGTAAGTAACAACAAATCAAAAGTAAAAGAAACAATACAAATCGATTTACAATGGTTCAATCTTTCCGACCTACATCTACTCTCGATTTCTCTTTCGTCGATGCCATTGGCTTTCACTACTGATCTTATTTTCAACGGAGGAAAATCAACTATCATTTTTATAGCTTTTATCCTTTTAATAGGCTTATGAGAGAGCCTCCACACTCACTCTTTTATAATATCTCTCACTCCTATAACTAAGAATCACCTCTAAACTCAGAGGAAGAGACTCAAATAATATCTAAAGAGAGAGCTACAACTCTTCACCAACTCATAAATTGATACTCCATCAACCAAACTTTATTGGGGTATTTATAGGCCCCAAGAGGCTTAAAAAATGGAGCCAAAAAATTTAAATCCTTGAAATTTTAGGGAATAGGCGGTACTATCATTGACACATGGTAGTACTACCGCTATTGTTAGGATCGAGAGCACTAAGAGGGGGGGGTGAATTAGTGCAGCGGAAATCTTTCAGCGATTAAAAACGAAAGCTGCGTTCGTTCGATAAAAACTATTTTGATGCAAAAGCCAATTCTAAGATTACTTATGATTAAGTGCAGTTTATGTCTAAACACAGTTTGCGTCTAAGCGCAATTTATGCAGTTTGCAGTTTGCGTCTAAATGCAGATTGCGTCTAAGCGCAGTTTGCATCTAAGCGCAGTTTGCGTCTAAGCTCAGATTGCGTTTAAGCGCAATTTGCGTCTAAGCGCAGTTTGCGTCTAAGCGCAGTTTACGTCTAAACTCAGATTGCGTCTAAGCGCAGTTTGCATCTAAGCGCAGTTTACGTCTAAGATCAGATTGCGTCTGAGCGCAGTGCAGTTTGCGTCTAAACGCAGTTTTACGTCTAAACATAGTTTTACGTCTAAACGTAGTTTTACGTCTAAACGCAGTTTGCGTCTAAACGTAGTTTTACGTCTAAACGTAGTTTTACGTCTAAACGCAGTTTGCGTCTAAACGTAGTTTTACGTCTAAACGTAGTTTTACGTTTAAAAGTAGTTTACGTCTAAAACACAGTTTTACGTCTAAGCAGAATCAAGACGTAAACGTAAACTGCAAAGAAACTTGTTCGCAGAAATCAGTTTGCAGTTATGAACAGAATCAAGACGTAAACGTAAACTGCAAAGAAACTCGTTCGCAGAAATCAGTTTGCAGTTATAAACAGAATCAAGACGTAAACGTAAACTGCAAAGAAACTCGTTCGTAAAAGTGCAGAAGACAGTTTACAGTTATAAATAGAATCAAAACGTAAGTGTAAACCGCAATGTAGAGATCGTACGAAAACACCGATTTACGTCTGAATGCAGATTTGAAAAGAACAGAACTTAGAAACTTATTCGTAAAAGCGCAGAGAGCAGTAGCTATGTAGGAGGTTTGCAGTAATGATAAAGTGCTCAAAATGAAAGCAAACCAGAGATTTAGAGTGGTTCGGTCAGTCTTGACCTACTCCACTTTTGGCTTCCTCCACCGACGAGGTCACCGACGTCAACTAGAAGCCTTCCTTCAATAGGCGAAGGCCAACTACCCTCTTACAGATTCACTCCTTTTGACGGGCTTAGGAGACAACCCTTACAGAAGTTTTCTCTCCTCTCTTTACAACTCAAACTTGAAGAATAGAAAGAGGAGAACTAGCAGTTTTGAGCTCTAAGAAACACAGAAAGATAGCAAGATTTCGAGTGTGTGTTCTATGCTTTCAGTGCTGAATGGGTGGGGTATTTATAGGCCCCAACCCAGTTCAAATTTGGAGCTCAAAACGATCAAATCCCGGAATTCCGGGATCAGGCGGTTGCACCTCCTGATTGGAGAGGTTGCACCGCCTGGCAGAGCTCGAAGACTGAGCCTCTGGGCGGTGCCACCTCTGTCAGGGGCGGTTGCACCTCTCTGCCAGAGCTCGAAGACCGAGCTCAGGCGGTTGCACCTCCTGACTGGAGAGGTTGCACCGCCTGGCAGAGCTCGAAACTTGAGCTCTGGCGGTGCTACCTCTTGACAGAAGAGGTTGCACCGCCCAGTCTTGCTCGGAGACTGAGCCCTGGGCGGTTGCACCTCTTGGCTGGGGCGGTTGCACCTCCCAGCTTCGTTGGGAGAACCTCTCCTGGGCGGTGCCACCTCTGGCCCTGGCGGTGCCACCTCTTTCACTATTTCAGCTCACTTGGTTTGGCTCCAAACTTGGCCCAAACCAGTCCGAACTTGGGCCTAATTGGCCCCTACTTGGGTTATAGGATTAACACCTAATCCTAACCCTAATTAACGTGCTAACTATGATTTTAAAGACATTTTCTAAGCTATTACAAAGTCCGCAAGTCAAGACTTCTTCTGGCGAGCTTCCGACAAACTTCCGGCGGTCTTCCGATGAACTCTCGGAAACCATTCTGCGGATTCCCGACAAGCTCCTAGACTTCACGATTTGATCTTAGCGAGTTCCAACGAGCTTCTTCGGCAAGCTCCGATCTTTCTCGGCGAGCTCCGCGAACTTCCAACGAACCTTCCGGCGAGCTTCCGAAAATCCTTCGGCAAGCTCCCAACTCATTCTCGGCTAGTTCCGGTAGCATTCCCGATGAACCTTCGGACTTCCGTCGAACTCTCGAACTTGCAACAAATCCTTCGCGCTTGACTCCGACACTTTGTTTCACTTTATGTCTTCATCGTTATCATAGTTAATCCTGCACAATTAAAGCAAAACTTCGATCGAGACAATTAATCCTAAGCAATTAACCAAGTTGTCCGGCATGTCATTGGTCCCTCGACGCTTCGTTTGATTCTTCGGCGCATCGTCCTCTCCTGCGGCCTATTGCCCAATCGGCCAGTTGACTCCGCAACTCCGATATCCTTGGCACAATAACCGCTCTTCTTGGCCCGATGACCGAGTCCACTGCCCGAAGCCTTCTGTCGATACGTCGACCGATCTACCGGCCCGACGTCCAATCTTCTGACATGTTCCTCCGGCACAATATGATTTTCCTACTTTAATTGTCTCATCCTGATCAAAGCATCCTGCGTCACTCAAAACGCAGATTAAATCATAAACATATATCAAGTAGTTTCATCATCAAAATACGAGATTCAACAGCTATAACTTTTGATATTACAATTTTAGACTTTTGGACTGTACTACTATCATAATTTTTGAATCCTAAGTAGTACCCACATCAATATAGGTGGTACCACTACCGATAGCACTAACAAATACTGTTTATGCTTATTGGTTGACTTAAACGGTACCACCGCTTGGGCCTAGAAGGACCCCTATCCAAGTCAACTCAAATCTATTGTTTTAGCTTTCTAATAAGCCTAATTTAACTCTGGTCAAAGCCCATTGGCTTTATCAACAAGTTGGCATGGTTTTGGCCCAATCCTAACTTAGTTTGACCCAAAAAGACATCAAACAAGACTTTAACAATTCAACAACATATCCTACACAATTACAAAGCTTTCAACATTTTGTATGCTATTTTGGCAAGTCATCCAATCTTTCGATACTTTATTTCAAACTCTGGCACGTCACCCTTTCATTCGGCATATCGCTCAATCCATCGGCATGTTAACTTTTCTACAACATTTGATATTTTAGCATAATATCTGATACTTCTAGCAAGATGCCTAAACTTATAGCACAAAGTTTAATCGTCCAACTCTATGTCTAATTTTCAACATAATACGTTTTTTAGCATAATGTATGATTCTTCTATTTCGACAATTTGCCCTTGATGGTTCGAGTCCTTGATCGATATATTTCTTGTGTCACTTCTCTCAAAAGTATATTAGTTTGTAAACTTATCAATTGATTTTATTATCAAAATCTATAATTGGATCACTCTCATTAATTTTGTTTTAAATGTCACCCTTTTTCATGTTTTAAATGTCTTGATGCTTAAGAAAGTGTTTTAGAACATTATATTAAGGATTTCTTATAGTAAAATTTTGATAATACTAATTCCTAAGATATTATTACTCTCCCCAAACAAGATGGTGGTTAGGGCAATCATTTAACCACTACTAGTCTTGCTCTTCAAGCGAAAAAGAGTTTCCATAGTGTCGAATTAGGAGTCCAATCTTTAGGTCAAAGTGGTTACTATTAAATGACATTATCTCCCTTTAGAAGCATATTAATTATTCTTTTGTTAATTGTTGTTGAAGTCTTTTTCTCTACATTTTCTCTATGAGGGTTCATCTTTTTTCATCGGTGATAGTATTTCTGTTGATGTGATGGATGATAACTGATTATTTGAGGTCCTTCTTTTATTGAAGCTAACATTTATAAATATGGATTTCAACTTTAAAAATGTTATAATTTCTAGTTTGATTTAGGGTTTGTCTTTTCAAGTACCAAACCCATTTCGATAATATATTGGAATGGTACATATCAGTCTATATTGGTATATTAACACATGGTATGCTGGTGGTGTATACTGGGGGTTTGGCGAGAAAGAGAAAGAGAGAGAAGTGGAAGAGGCAATGTTAGAACAGAGAAGGAAGGAGGAAGGAAGAAAGAGGGAAGAAGTGACCAAAGAAGAAGGAAGAAGAAAAAAGAATAGTAGTAGTGTACTTGGGAAGCTACAACATTAGTAGTAGTGGTGAAGCAATAATATCATCAAAGTGGCAACAGTAACAACAATGATATCTTAATGGTGAAGTTGTAGCGAGAATAGTGATGAAGTGGCAATAGCAAGGTGGTAGCATCTTACACAAGAAGAGGGCTCACATTTGTGATGGCGAGTTAGTGACCTCTTATGCGATAAAGAAACATAACGACAATAGTAGCAAAGCAGCAATGGCAAGGCGACAACATCTTAAAGGAGAAGAGAGCTCGCATTCGTAAGTCACAATCTCTTTTTTTTTAACATTAATTTGGATAGGATCTCCACTATATCTTTGATTTTTTTATTAAGTTAACTAAATCACTCAAAATGGGATGGTTCGTATATTGGCCCATATCTGGACAAGTATATATCGCCCATCCTATACCATTTTGGGTGATACAATAAATGTTGATTTGATTAATAATTAATCATGGGATACATGTATTATACTATTCTTATTTGAGTTAGTGGATGGACCTTTGGTTACAAGGATTAGTATTCCCTTAGCCTCTATGATGATAGGAGGATATGGAAGGTGCAACTATTAACACCGGTTTGAGTGAGGAGTGTTAGGTGAGGCTATAGAAGGTTCTTATCCTCCCTAGAGTTTAATTATTTTGTTGAAAATTGCTTCATCATAGGCTTCTTACCATTGGGAGGTTAGCTAAGATTGGTATTTGTGATTTTAAACTATGTGTGCTATTGTATGGGGAAGGCATGGATATGCATGATCACTTATTTTTTTGAGTGCAAATTTGCTTGTGAAATATGGAGTGGGCTATAGATTTTGGTATATCCTTTGCTCACAAGAATGATTAAAAACTTGAGGTTGAGAGCCTTACTAAAATCAATTATTAACTATTGAGAGTCTTGATTGCCTGTGACATTTGGTTGATTTGGAAGGCCCAAGCCACCTTCAAATGGAGTTAAGGGAGCTTTCTCAATTCTGTCTAAGGAATTAGTTTTCTCAATTCTGTCAAAGGAATGTTTGGGGAATAATCAATTACTTATAACTTAGTCCAAACCCAATTATGGATGGTTTAAGTATAATTCTGATGATGCATTTAATATGCCGGATGGTTATGGTGGAATAGGGTTCCTTTTTAGAAATAGTGTAGGGACACATATGATGGTAGACTATCAATTTATCGAAAATCATATGTTGAAAACCTGAATTAATTATGATCAAATATGGGATTGAGCTTACGATTGAGGAGAGGGTCCATAGTTGAATATGATGCAAAGTTGATTAGTAAGTTCATTAACAAAGAAGAATCTCTTCTATGAAGTTCATTAAATTGCTTAAAATATATTTGGATTTTTATTTTGAGACTTCAAGCATGCGTATTTTGTCATGTGTTTAGGGAGGAGAACAATAGTACTAAATGGTTAATACATTTTGCTCTTTGTTCTAAGTCTTCTAGCTTGTAGAGATTGGTTTGGCTACCTTGATCTATTTTTCAGTACTCTAAGGAGTATGTTGTAGCTTTTATTAGAGATTTACAATAATATATAGTTTTATTATTATAGTTGTAGATATCAATGCAACGAAACATGCAAATAAATTTAGTAAATTTAATAGGCCACACGGTTAAATAAAATGATCATAATGTAAACATGATAATTTTGGGTTTGCTTCCAAATTTTTGCTTCACCTCAGGCCCTTTTGTACCTTGCCAAAGCTTTGCTTCATCAAAACGTGTCGAACAAGCAAAGTTTGGATTGTTAAGCAAATGTCTCACTAATGATTAAGTTTTCAGACATTGCATAGCATTGCCAATGCCATATCTAACTTGCTCCAAATAACCTATAGCTTAAACCAGGTCGACCAAAAGAATATTACTAAGTATATAATCACTAACAAATGAAATATCATGCAACCATCAAAAGACATTATATTGTACAAAGCTGAATTAAGTCAAAATCCTAAAATTTATTCAAATAAAAATAGACATTTCAGAGTACTGAAGGATAACTTCATTTGTCCTTTAGGAAGCTTTATATATAATCTGAAGTATCTAAATAAATAATCCTCATATATATTGTCATGTGCACCTATAAAAATAATTTAGCATACATTATCACATACAAAAACACACCAAATAAATATACAAGAGTACAAATATAAGTACACAAAACTCACTGGTAATGATTTTGGAATATATTGAATTAGATAAACATCTTTATGACAAGCAAAGATAAAAACATACAATAGACAAATGACAAATAAAGAAAAATGATACAAAACTTAGTGGCAAATTGTTGGCATAGCTATTAAGTTTTTGTGCTATTGTAATTCTATTGTTATAAATGTCATCATGTGCTTATTCATCAAAAGTTGCAATAGGATTAACTCCCTCCTAATTGAACATGAACATCTATACTTGAAAATATTTTCTAGGAAAATAACAAAATATTGTTTAATTTTTTTTCAAGAAATTTAAATATTACCTATTTATTTTCAACTTTTAACATAATCAAGCGGTCAAATATTACCTCCTAATTCAACATAAAATAACAAAATACTATTTATTTTTATTCATAAATATTCAAATATTACTTGATTATTATGAGTTTTCAACATAATCAAGCCCACTAATCTATAGAGTGTTTTTGTTATTTAGTAGGCACTACTCTTCCTACATGATTGACGTAACAAATGAGTACCACGGACTTGAATAATATAATGAATATCTTATGATCTAGAGGGATACGGCTATATATATTTAAACTTTTTGAGATTTTGTAGTAGCCAAAGCCTCTTGTTATGGTAGTCATGTTTATTTTTGAATAATCTGATCATACTTGTTTGAGGCTAAGGTAGAGAGATAAGAAAATAAAACTTTACAACTTACCTATAAAGGCCTTATTCTTGTGAAAGCTCTAATAATCTCACATAAATTTACTGACTAACTTATGACCATAAACCATAATGTCATGTCTGCAAAGCACTAGGCATGATTTCACTTGCTATAACTTGGAATGTTATGGCCATAACTTATCCAAAAGCTAAAGGTTTGATAGAAGCATATAAACATCACAAAACATGAATTATCTTTCTACAAACAGAAAGTATATAATCCTAATATGATTGTAGAGTTAGAATAAATTACCTTTTCTATTGCTAGTGGAACAGAGAGAAAGATGGGTTGATCAAGTACAAAAAGGAACTCAAGATATTACCCTCACTAGTCTCATTCAGAAGACTTTTAGAGATTTATGATTCACATAAAAAAATAGAAAATCATTTTCATGTATCTAATATTGTATAGAGTGAGTAGAGTGATACCAAATTTATAGATTTATCAAGAGGATACTCAAAAGTTACGTGAACTGAAATCCTAGATATCAATTTATATAGCACTTTCTTCTTTTAACACGTAAGGAAAGAACAAACTGAGAATTAGAAACATAAAGTAAAATTAAAAGTGTCTTATAGGAGTTACTCATCATATTGTGATTATATTTAAGCAATGTCGCCAGATTCAAGTATGATTCATAATTTCTATCCGTATCGATGTACTAAGTCTCGCTCAATATAATATGCACACTAATGGTATGCTAGGGCATATTGCCAATATGCCTAAAATGAGTTAAAATCCCTTCAAAAATATCTAAAAAATATAAAAAGTTAGAATAGAATTTTTAAGATATAAATAAATATAAATTTAGCATAGCTTTAGCAAAAATAATGTAAATTAGAAAATATTGTCACATATCTTTTTCGAGCTTTGAGGACTAGTATTGTGGTATGTTTTAGATCATCCTTCTGTTAATATTGAATTATCTAGTAGCTAAGGGGTATTGTCAAAAGCAAAGTGTTGACTATAACGAAACCTTTTAACCCGTAGTCAAGCTAAAATCCATCTGAATTCTATTGGCTATTGTAGCACATTATGATTATGAGATCTGGTAGATGGATGTAACAACCACATTCCTCAATGGCAACCTCGAGAAGGAGGTGTATATGATACAACCCTAGGGATTTGTGTCCAAGGATTACTCAAATAAGGTGGTGTGTAGATTGCTTAGGTCTATTTATGGACTAAAGCAAGCTTCTCGAAGTTTGAATATAAGATTTGATCAGGTAATCAGATCTCATGATTTTGTTAAGAACGAAGATGAGCCTTATGTGTACAGAAAGGTAAGTGGGAGCGCTATCACCTTCTTGATGTTATATGTCGATGACATCCTAATCATTGGGAATGATGTAGGAATGCTATCCACAGTAAAGACTTAGTTATCTAGACACTTTTCTATAAAAGACTTAGGGGAAGCATCCTATATCTTGGGGATTCGGATCTATAGAGATAGATCCAAGAGGATGCTTGGCTTATCCTAGTCCAGGTACATAGTCACCATTGTCAAAAGGTTTAGCATTAAAATTTTCAAGAGAGGTCTTATACTGATGAGATAGGAGATATCGCTTTCTAGGAGTATGTCCCCAAATATACCTTATGCCTAAGATACCTTATGCCTTAGTGATAGGGTCTATCATGTATGTCATGCTATATACCAGACCTGGTATAGCGCTTGCTCTAAGTGTCCCAAGCAAGTATCAAGCGGATCCAGGCTTGGAGCACTATAAAATAGTAAAGTGTATCCTTAAGTACTTGAGAAGGACTAAGGATCTTTTACTAGTATATGGACGTAGTAGCCTCACGGATGAAGGCTACACAAACTCGAGTTTCCAATCCGATGTTAATGATAGCAAGTCAAATTTGTGGTATGTATACACCATGAATGGAGGAGTAGTGTGCTGGAAGAGTTCTAACCAAGATACTACTATTGACTTGACCACAGAAGCGAAGTACATTACTACAGCAAAGGCAACAAAGGAGGGAGTCTGTATGAAAAAGTTCATCATAGATCTAGGAGTCGTGCCAAGCAGCGAGGATCCGATTCCCTTATATTGCGATAATAACGGGCAATTGCTCATGCAAAGAAACCTAATTCTCATCATAAATGTTCTAAGGAGGTTTCAGCTTATTAAAGAGATCATGGCCGGAGGAGATATAACAGTGGAAAGAGTTCCATCCGAAGATAATATCACAAATCCACTGACAAAGCCATTGTCTCAGATTGTCTTTGAGTATTACAGGGGTCTGATGGGGATTAGATATAATCCCGATCATAAGTTACTCAAGAGGGACATCGAGATAGCCGGACAGATTGGTGTGCTATATATCCTTCTATATGATAAATGCAACTGGTCTCATAGCTACTCATGTGGGGACACTAGGGACACAGTACATGTGCTCTTTGGAGAATGAGTTCTCTTATTGATCTGCTTACGGAATGCTGGATGGTTGATGATGCCTTATTGTTAGATATCGATTCAATAGTCGTTAGACTTGAGACAACAAGGATGTCCTGTATGAGTACTCCACTCATTGATACCAGGCTTATAGGTCTTGAGGTTTTAGATCTAGCACAATCGGTCATCGAGAGTGATAGCCAACCTTATGTGAACTATTGAGTGTTAATAGAGGATCATCCAATCTTGGTGTCATGAGAGGAATATTTCATGTATTCTTGCTCAGACAAATCCCTAGCCAGGGTCATTCGGATTAAGATATAAAGAGTTCTCTAGGAGAATCCGATTAGAGCGAGACTCGAGCAGAAAGTATATGGATCTGACAACACCATGCCTAGTATACGGTCTTTGGGATATTAGATGAATAAGAGACTATAGGTATATGGTAACTAAGGACAAACATGTCCAATGGATTGGATTCCCCTATATCGTTTAGGGACTGCGACGTAGTGGCCTAGTACATCCGTAGTCGATGAGTCGAGTAAATTATTATGGAGATAATAATTCACTAAGCCAGAGAGAGTTTTGACAGGTATGAATCACGGCAAGTTCGATGTTGGCTCTAGAGGGCCACACACATATGGTAAGCATTGCGATGAGTAAAGGTTCGGATATGAGATATCCGCCGGAGCCCCTATCTTATTGGATATCTAATAAGCCCATAAATTATTAAATCCTATGAATGAGATCCAATAAGAGCCAATAAGATATTATTGGATAAATATCAACTAATCTAAGAGGCTTTGATAGTTGGATAGGGATCCAATACCCAATAGGGCAAGATCCATTAGGATTAAGTTGATAGGAGTCCCCTATAAATAAGAGGGAACCAATGATTCATAAGCTAGAGCCTCTTTGGGTTGTCATCTCCTATTCTCCTCCTCAAATAGCAGGCCTGGATTTTTGAGGAGCATTGTCGTAGCTCCACTGTATGGATCACCACTAGAGAGGAGGGTATTTGACTTTCTTTATCCTCTCCTATAGATCTGCATAGATTCAGGGATATATGATCTCCCTAGGTAATGCAATCTTTAATATACATAGTTTTAAGTTTGATGGATTTTACACACCAATCTTCGCTCAACGATGAATACATCTTTGGGAAATTTGGGGATTTTATTTTTTATTCTATCGCTGCGCATATGATGTTGCCCCTAGATTTCCCCACAGTAGTATCATAGCCTAATTGTTCGTGCGAAAGATTGGTTTTAAACTTCGTGTGTTGTGTTTTGGAGAAGCTTTTGGCATCAAAATCGTTGACACAAAAGTGAGAAAGGGTAGTAACTATTGTTGCTCTTGCTATCCTCACAGATGGCAATGCTACCATCTACGTGCAGTAGGCTTGCTGCCGACGGCCAACGGCCTGTGGGGGTCGGCAGCCTGCTAGCACTGCCTG